>NC_054754.1:30168329-30535829 GCF_018143015.1 Lytechinus variegatus | reverse complement strand
CATGTATTACAGGAAAGAAAAAGAGAAAAAGAAATCATATTGACGGAAACATAAAAACTGAACAAATGCAAAGCTTTTCACACAAAGAGGTCTTCGTTGTAAAGGATATGTTGCGCAAGACAGGAAAAAACAGAGAGAGGGGATGACAAGACGTAGAAGACAAGACAAAACAAGAGACAGGACAGTACAAGACAACTAGTTTTTAAAAAGGAGTAAAACTAAGAATGGGAAAGGGCTGACCATGAACCAGCTTGATCTGGTGAAATAACAAAGGATATGACTGGACAATATAGATGAAAAAAGATAAAATAAAAGTGAAAAATGTAAGGATTATAATCAAGATAATGAAGTGTTAGTTCCGTTGAGAATTATAGGAATTAAGCAGGATACGTTTGAGTTTACGTTTGAATGAATTCAAGGAGACACTGTCTTTAACATTATTAGCGAGTGAGTTCCAGAATTTAGGACCGTTGAATAGGAATGTATTTTTGGCCAGTAAAGTTCTGTAAAGTGGGATGTGAAGTTCGTCAGAGTGTCTCGTGGGGTAGTTATGATAAAATTGATTTTTAGGGAACATGGCATCAAAAATATGGGGAAGTGCATTATTATTATAACTATACATGAAGTGCCCTAACTGTAGTAAATACAGGTCTTTGACTTTCAACAGTTTACTTTCTAGAAAAAGTGGGTCCGTATGAGAACGGAAACATGTACTATTGTGTCGTCTGCGCACAAAACTCCCTGATTCGTTGAATTATATATAGCCAATATTTTTTTCCAAGCATCTCTTTTTTTCTCTTTTTTTCTTGTCCTGCACTTAGGGTGTTTTTAAAAAGAAATCCAAGAAATCCAGTGGCCTTCCCAAAGTTTCTCGATCGGAACAGAATTCTTTCGGCAAAGAAGCTCTGAGGTCACACAATGATTACAGACGTCATCATGGAGCACCACCATTGGAAGAATCACGTGAGCTTTCAAAGAGGGCACGAAAATGGGCTAAACATCTCGCAAAGAACAACCTTTTCGAGCACAGCAAATCGAACGACATTGGAGAGAATGTAGCCATGCATTACTCTAGCCTTTCTACTGAATATTCAGGTACATTGACAAAATTTTGTACTCCATACTTCTACCACCACTACCACTCCCACCACCACTACATCTACTATTACTACTACTACTACTACTACTACTACTACTACTACTACTACTACTACTACTACTACTACTACTACTACTACCGCCACTACTACCACCACCACCACCACCACTACTACTACTACCACCACCACCACCACCACTACCACCACCACTACCACCACTACTACTACTACTACTACTACTACTACTTCTACTACTACAACTACTTCTACTACTACTACCACTACTACTACTACTTCTACTACTACCACTACTACCACCACCACTACTACTACAACTACTACTACCACCACCACCACCACCACCACCACTTCTACTACTACTACTATTACCACCACCACCACCACTACTACTACTACTACTACTTCTACTACTCCTACTTCTACTACTACCACCACCACCACTACTACTACCACCACCACCACCACTACTACTACTACTACGCATTTACTTAAAGAAAAACTGAAATACTGCAATCAAATTGATTGCAGTATCAAGTCAAGTAATCATATCAATTTTCATGTTATTTTTTTTTCAGGAAAGGAAGCTGCGGCCCATTGGTATAGTGAGATTCATAACTATGATTTCAAGAAACCAGGGTTCACAAAGGGGGCCGGTAAGTATGTTTCTTATTTCAAATATTTATTTATGTCGTATTTTAATCATATACTTATCTGTACTGTTAATAATAATAATCCGCTTTTATTTAATCCATCGGAACGACGTGTCTAAGCGCTTTAAAGATATATTATTACCCCAGTCATCGGATTCAATCAGTCATTCCCGCACACAATGTGTGCACATCCTCCACTCCCTGAGGAGTATTCCAGTCAGTCGCCTGTGAGGCGCACACAGTACTAGACAAGCTACAATGTTTTACTGTTTATTTACCCAAAGCTACAATGTTTTACTGTTTATTTATCCAAAATATCGTGTACTACAAAACTTGAAGTGTCAAACTACACATCGGTGCTTACTTTACAGATAACCATTCATATAGGACTACCGAAAATAAATATACCGTCAGTGCTAGATATATGGTGTAACGTTGTACCCCTGTAATGTTGCCAATTGGTTTAGTTATAACGTTAATAAGTGTTATGTCGATACACCAGAGGGTGTAATTCAACACCTGATGTCCCCGGTTCCATCTTACAACACAGAACTTTCTTTAACACCCAGCATTTGTATTTCATTTCTTACAGGACACTTTACTCAGATGGTATGGAAAGGATCTCGTGAATTCGGCATCGGGAAGGCAATCGACCGTGAGGGTAAAGTCATCATCGTCGGTCAGTACCGACCTCCTGGTAACATCATTGACCACTTCGAAGAGAATGTTTTCAAGCGTGATGATGGTATCATGCCCCCACCACCCCCTGAGAAGGAATCAACCCAGGTTACTCGGGTAGTAAGATCAACAGAATACGAGTCAGGGCCGAGCAGAGAAGTCAAAGCTGCTGAAGTCAATGAAACCATCAGAAAGGTATAGCTGTAAGATTTTTTGTGAGGGGGGGGGGGGATATCGTTGTTGTTTCTTATATTCATTGTTGACTAAAGCAGTCAGCCAGTTGTGTTCGGGGGAAAACAACTAAACTTTAAAAATCACTTAAGAAACAACGCTGTTATCAGGAGATGGAGCTGTTGCGATCTCTGCGCTATCTCTAACCTGCTTGTCCTCGATGCATTTCGAATTGGCGTTACAGTATTAGGATAACTGCTCCTATTTGAAGTAAAGACGAACAAGTATCGGAAAAGCGATGTTTCGTATAATACTACCCGTGCTATTCAATAAATGATGTCACATTTACGTCGCCCGTCCTCCCCCATCAAAATGTTGGGGAGGCGAGCCGTCTCTTCATGATTATGATACGCCATTAGATATGTATGGATAACACCCGCTGTAGGCCCTTTTAGCTACACCTTAATCATGCTAATCGCCTTGTCATTTCGAATGTTCTCGTTAGTTATATTGATTATTTCAGTGTAGATGATTTTTCTTGTTTTACTATTCTGCATTTAGTTCCATTTTAAAATAGATGAATGAAAAATTCTTTCACTTCTATTTTGCGTTCAGATGGGTGGAGTCAAGTTAAAAGAAGCGGACGTATCACCAGCGGATTTGAAGACATTCCAGAAAGACAGCGTGGCTGCTCTTAATAAGATCCGACAAAAACATTCCGTACCAAAACTCAAGCAATCAGATGAACTGGAAAGAAGAGCTCAGGAATTTGCTGCCAAACTGGCTAAGAAAGATGAGTTTAAAAACAGTGATGAGAAGGACGTCGGAGAGAACATTGCGATGCACTACAATAGCGCCAGTACCGAGTTTTCAGGTAAATGAAGCATTTCGTCAACATCAGTTTTTACCTCATCTTCATTATCATCGTCATCCTCCTTTCCCTTCTCCGCATCCTCGAAATCATCATCTTCTTCCTCTTCTTTCTTGTCCTCATCACCGTGTCATCCCAAATGCCAGTATGCCACCAACTTTACCATGACTACCTCAACCATTCTCAATTATCATCATCATTACCAACAACAACAGACATGTCAATATGATTTTTCTAATCTTCGTTATCCTCGTATCACTTCGGTCAATTCGTCTCCCGCTCCTTCTAATAACAATAAAATCCATCACCGGCACCACCACCACAACCATCATAACCATCATCATCACCATTATCACCCTCATCAGCATCACCATCATCATCATCATCGTCGTCATCATCACCATCATCACCATTATCATCATCATCACCCTCATCACCATCACCACCATCATCACCATCATTACCATCATCATCATCATCACCATCATCATCATCGTCGTCGTAATAATCACCATCATCGTCATCATCATCATTGTCACCATTATCATCATCACCATCACCACCATCATCACCATCATCATCATCATCGTCGTCCTTATCATCACCCGCATCATCATCATCGTCGTCGTCATCACCATCATCACCATTATCATCATCATCACCCTCATCACCATCACCACCATCATCACCATCATTACCATCATCATCATCATCACCATCATCATCATCATCATCGTCGTCGTAATCATCACCATCATCGTCATCATCATCATTGTCACCATTATCATCATCACCATCACCACCATCATCACCATCATCATCATCATCGTCGTCCTTATCATCACCCGCATCATCATCATCGTCGTCGTCATCATCATCATCACCATTATCACCCTCATCATCATCATCATCATATCAACTAATTTCCCCTTCTCTCCTCTGCTATATCTTTCGCTGCCAATCGATTTGTCTCAATTCATTCGGTTTTTTTCACTCCTGAAAAGCAATCAACAAAATCACTTCACTGTCTTTCGATCAGTCTATTAATTAGACTCTCCACATCTTCAATCTGTACACCTAATCCGCCTCCTATACCATTTAATCCTCGACCAACTATCATGCCCTCCATTCAAATCCCTTGATAAGCTGCGTAAACGAGGGAGGCTGGAGATCACCCACCCCCACATAACCATGTAACCATGTATAAGAACAAATTGTGAGTTTATGTTCAACCCCCCCCCCCCCCCCTCCTTCAAAATCCTTTTGATACCCCTGGAAAGCGAAAATTCATCCAGTTGGTCACGGAAGGCATAATTGATTTAAATTTGTGTAGAATGTGACTTTGTTTTCATGGAAATATTAGGTAATAAATTATGTTATAAGAATGTAAGATATGAAATAAAGGACGGATACGTTGCCAGGAAACGTACAGGTCTACAACTTAGATCTTCAAACAATTAAAGGCAGTAATATTATATTCTTTAACTTGAACATTATTCATATACTTTAGCGATGTTCTATCTTTTAAAAATTATACAGGTCAAGAAGTGGTGGATATGTGGTACAAACAGATAGATAAATATGATTTCAAGAAACCCGGTTTCACTTCAGGGGCAGGTAAGTAAAAACAAAGAAAAAAAAGGGAGGGGATGGTAAGAAAAAGAAGACAAAGATTCCTATAAACTTAAAACTTTTTATTCATGTATTTTTCTTTCTAAAACTTTATTTAAACTCTTAAAGAATAACTGTAAAAGTCTATAAGTTAATAAGGTTGCATAGAAAATATAAATTGTAAAAAAATGTTTTTAGTTTTTACTATACAATACTGGCGTACAGATGGGGGGGCTTGGGGTCATACCCCCCACCCTTAAAAAAAGTTTTTTTAAGAAAAATCATATTGTTTGCTCATTTTTTTGGGGGGGGTCGCTTTTAGAGTTTTTCTCCCATTTTACGTCCCTGCTTCATTGCATCTTTTACGTTAAGATCAAACTAGATTTGGTCAAATTTATATGAAAGCTAAGGCAACTTGGTGCAAATGACTACGTCAGTTATTTTTTTGTAATACAACCGATTAGTAGCCTTTGTCCAGAACGCATTAATAAATTAGAGCATCCCGTTTTTATGCCAGTTTACAAAAAAAATACAAAAAATTATATACATGTATATATAGCTCGTGCTTCGCGATGCATATAGCAATTTCGATGATGATTCATGTATTACTGTCACTACTCAAATACATAATCAGAGAGGCACTTCATAGAATTCATGTCAAACAATTAAAATTATCTTGTCAAAAGGACATGTACCTTATTTTAATCGAACAGATTCTGCATCATTTATTTTCACAACAACCTCTCATCCTTTTAAGATAAATTTTGTATATGTGCCTTTCTGGTAGGGTATATCGATTAAAAGTAAAGCACAATGTTTCTGAGGTGTAGTCATTACATTTCGAGTACTTTGTTTTAAAGTGTATTTACTCTCATTACCACGACTAAATATCATTTTTGTTGTTTATCTCTTACAGGACATTTCACTCAGATGGTATGGAAAAACAGTAAGGAGTATGGTATCGGTAAATCAATCACCAAGGAAGGAAAAGTTCTCACAGTTGCTTTCTTTAGACCACCAGGAAACGTCATGAGGCAGTTTGAAGACAATGTACTCCCCGCTAAGAAATAGATACTCTGAATTTCATAGACTAGAAAGTAATATAAAAGCAAATTAGCTGTTAGGGAACAATCCGATACCCGATTTAACAAATTGATTTCATTTTTTTTGTTATAGTCTTTATATTAAATTTTTAAAGCATGTCGTAAGGTTTGGTAAAGGGGCAGTATTGTGAATTATGCTTGAGTATCATCAAACATTACAAAATTACGTAAGTATAGTGGTCATTGATTTTTTCAGCTGTTTGATGTATATGTAAATCAAATAAAGATCATTTTTACTTATATAATTATGATGCCATGTACTGTCATTTACACACATTAATTATGATCTATCATGCCCTTTTATGGATTTAACACAAGTAAAGATAGTTTTAATGATATTTTGATTTTGGATTATTTCCTAATCACAGCATAAGGATATTCGTCTGGATCCATACTTGATGGCTGTATTTTTTAATTAATAAATACATAACAAATCGAATAGCATATCCAGCATCAATTATGACAAAGCAATGTATGTGCCCTTACACAAGCATATTAGAGTCACTATTGTCCACAGACAATTATTGGCCCCAAGGAATAATTTGTAGGATCTGCTGGATACGCGCCTGAACTCAGTCAGGTATACAAACGTATAAACAAACAAGAATATATAAACATTTCAATCAATATTACTTATACCCTTTGAGCAAAAAAAAGCATGATAAAAGGAATAAGTATTTTTATTGTCTACTCGTTTTTAATCCTTTTTAAGCAATTTGGTGATCGTTAAAGGTTTGGAAAGTTATCGATTTGTAGTTGATAGACCTCAGTAGAGAGGGTTTAATAAATTGTAAGTATATTCTAGACGTTTTATATACTTTAGAAAGATACCTAGCTGTTAAATATTTTATATACAAGGACAGTTACAGGTGAGCAGGGACATGCGGTCCTGCTTCCTATTCTGAAGTGAGAATAACGTATTTATTTCAGAGGAAAAAGGGACAAAGATTTTGGAGCGATGGCCCGTTTTTGCCTGTCAATTTTTGTGCCCCCCTCTCCATCTCATATAAGGAATCCTGGGGTTCTCCCCTGTATACCCCTGTATTCAAAACATTCGTCAATGAGAACGGAAAGGATCGATAATAGTCAATATTTGGTCCTATATTGAATTTAAAGATGTTTTTCATGATATCATCATCAATATGTAATATTGTCATTATTGTCATGTAGGATGTAAATATCAGCTCTGTATTACCACTCGTCATCACCACCAATATCATTATTTTCATCCTCATTGTCGTCTTCATTGTCGCCAACATGGTTTCGTCACTGTCATCGTCATCACCATCATTATCACCACCACAACCACCATAAATATTGCGAATACATAGAATAACATATATGTTGTGAACAAAGTTATTACGAATTATGTATTATGTATAGATGTGGATTTGAAAATATCTATAATCACGTTTACTCTAACGTGAGGAAGTATATCTCAGTTAATTTAACGAGTGAATATTCGAAATCAAGAGTTGTGTCTTTTAAATAATCATGTGCAATCATTTTTTTCAAATTATTATCTATATTTCCAATATTGGTCTTTCACATCTTTTGTATACCAGTAGCAGTAATTCGCACATCACGAACAAAATTTGTACATAATTAAAGTGAGGGTCAGTATGAATTTTCAGATGTATTTCATGATTTCTCAATACATGTAGTTTTCTATCTCTGTAGAAATCGACTCGTAAATTCATTTCACATGATATCAATGTTGCTGGAGGACTTGCGTGTAGTGCTACGTCTATTGATGTCTTAGACAGTAGAACAATGTATTTACAGAGGTTAATTGAGTATAATTATGAATAGATGTTTTGCATTTTATTCCAATAACATAACAGAGAAAGTGGTGGCCAGAGAGGAGAGAGAGAGAGAGAGAGAGAGAGAGAGTAGATCACATGCATTTAGTGTTTCTATCATTTTTTTTACCTTGATCCCTATACGTATTCTATTTCTAATAAATTGTATGAAGTTTAAATTGAAATTAATTTATCATGCCTTGTTTATATTATATATCATTGTTTCCATTTATTATCATATTTCTCGTTTGACACTTGTAAGAAAGCAAAAACAACATTACATAATACAACAAAAAAGACAAATGAAATACAAGTAATAAGTTATAACTAAATCTTTAAATCAAAGAAATAATCGGAGCTACAAAAAAAACCAAATTTTTTTAGAACTGCGAGCCCCGGTGAAATGGGTTGAATGGCAGAAGATGGATAAATTTTATGACCTAAAATAAATCAGTTGGATTTTCATTTAAATAGTTTACTTTCCCCTTTTCTGCCTTGATCTCCACATTCGTATTTTTTAAAAAAAGCAAAGACTCTAGCCATCAACAACATTTTAAATTTGCCATTTATCAAAAGTTTGATTCCATTCAATGTTGATAAAATGTTTACTGTGTAATTGATTGATTGATTGATTTTATTCGTCAAGAATATCACAAGAGATTACAATGAAATTGAAGAATACCTTGACAGGATAGCCCATGAAAGCCGAAAGGCTTATTTCCAATGGGGTCCTATAGTTAGTATAAAACATAACATATTGTCACAAAACTGGAATATGTAAAAAAGATAAAATACATAGATGTTACATCAGTCAAATAATATGAAAACATCTGAAGCAAACAACAATCCTCCTAATATGTGAAACAAGATTATATTTTAACATGCCCTAATGTATACATTATCTAAAATAGTAGAAACCAACAGTACAAAATGTGTGATTTTTAATGGTAATATTGCTCCCGAGTAGCTTCCAGTTTTAGGTGCTTCTTTAATGCACTCTTAAACTGAGAAAATATTTTAACTGCTTTTACTTTATTGGGAAGAGCATTCCAAGATTGAATGCCATTAAAATAAAAAGTGTTCCCTATATGTCCTTCACGTTTTGGCAATATAAAATTGAAATTACTATTTCGAGTACCGTACCTATGGATATTTGATACACGGGTGAAATTATTGGTTACAGCCCGATAGACCGCGGGTCCGATAGACCGCGGGTCCGTTAGACCGCGGGTCCGATAGACCGCGGGTCCGATAGACCGCGGGCCCGATAGACCGCGGGTCCGATAGTCCGCGGTGTGTTTTAAATTATGATCAGGACAATATAGTGAAATCCATGTCATCAAGAGGTCAAAAGGCCATCGATACGAGTCCATGGGGTTCTATAACGATGACCAACAGGACAATCGCCCCCTGACATCTACTTCAAGGAAAATATTATCTCCATATTTTTATCGTCTGGGACTGTTACCCCCCCCCCCCCGAAATATGCCCTCTAGACGCCATACGGAGCCTCGGAGTTAAGGCATTTTCACAATTATTATTTTCATAATTATCTGGGGTAATTGTCTGGTAAAAAATGGGATAATATTTTCCTTGAAGTAGTTGTCAGGGGGTGATTGCCCTAATTGGGATTTCAAGGGGAGGGAGGGAGAGCAAATTTGACCTGATGTTTGGCGCCCATGTGTACTTTTCAAAAATGGCGCCCACTCCCTCCCGGCCAGGCTTCCTTAAATTATCTTATAATCACATTAAAAGACCACTCTTTAATGTGTTCTTGAAAAAAACATGAATACATAAATACATAAATACCAAAAGGTAGGGAGGACACAGGGGCTTTTCCAGCCTTCGCCAATAGGGGGGGGGGGGGTGGGCGGAAATTTGTTTCAGCCATATTTTCCCCGATCGGCAGCTCGAAATTAATTTTTGTTTGCTTATTTGAAGGGCTAGTCCTCATTAGTCACTTCTTGGCTTTATTCTTATAAATTAATACATAATATCATCATCCTCATTTATATGATGCGAGCGCGAAGCGCGAGCTAATTTGGGGGGAAAATTTATGTATTTTTCCTAAAATTTGAACTGATTCTGGGCAATGTTTGTTATCCTGAAAAAGACATGTATGCAACTTAATAATTACTACGACCGCAAAGCGCGAGGGGAAATGAACTGATGAAAAAGATACATGTTAAAGTAGCATTTAACAATCAAATAATACGAGCGCGAAGCGCGAGCTGAATCTTTTTGAAATTTTCACCCAAAGAAAGAAAATTCTAAGCACTTTTTTTCAACTGACGCAGAATAGGTATATGAGTAAACAATTAAAGCAAGCGCGAAACGCGAGCGGAAACTTTCTAGATTTAGTCCTATAATATTTACTGAACGAGACACTCTATTCATAATTTGTAAATCCTAAAAAAATATGAGTATTAATAATGCGAGCGCAAGCGCAAAAAAATCATACGTTGTAAACTGGTACCTGTTAAGGACTACTTGCACTTAGCCATGAAGGCGTCACATATTTCAACAATAAAAAATGCGAACGCGAAGCGCGAGCTGAACATTTTTGAACTTATTTAAAGAAAGAATGGAAAATTTCAATCAGTTTTTGTAATCATGAACAGGATAGCTATTTAATTTAACGATTGATGCAAGCGCGAAGTGCGAGCAGAAAAAAAAAATCGAGATTTAGACCTAAAAGTGGGCCACTCTGTTAATGCTTTGTATTTCATCAAAAGGATGAGTAATATGGGGGCTTCCTACTTTAATAATGCGAGCACAAAATGCGAGCAGAAAAGTTTTGATATTGTGATCTGAAACTGGATGATGATTTAAATTAGAGAACAAGTTGGGTATCTGAATAAACATGCGCGAGCGTGTTTCGTATTTAGACCTAGAATCTAGGCATTCTAAATACAACTTTAATCATGAAAATCATGAAATTTTGATAGTCCGATCTGAAAAAAGAGTCAATTTCAGCTTTATATTTCTAGCACTTTGTAGAAAAATTGTAAGGTGGATATGGATTGCACCTAAAAAAGTGCTGATATTTTTATTACTTTGAGTTTTGACATAGGACCGGGACATCCTTACGACATGCCATCATATGAAAATGATGACTACCTTCCTATTCATCTTGCTAAGCGTGAGATGAAACAAAGGGACAATTTAATTATTAATGCCTATGAGGCCGCGAAATCTGATGATATCATGGCATAAAACATTTCACTTTTGTGATTATGAATAGGATGCATCAGTTTATATATTTCTAACCATTAATGCGAGCACAAGTCGCGAGCTATAATTTTTGATAAACTGTCATGAAAAGGGGATTTTAAGTAGTTTGTTGTATAAACAATATTGAAACATTTATATAACTCGCCAATCAAAATGCGAGCGTGCAGTGCTCTAGCTAATGCGCCTTAACAATCAGACCAGAAAAGGGATATTTTGAAAACTTTATGGAATACACGAAAATATAGGTGCCTGATAAATCAAAATTTGCGAGCGCGTAGCGCAAGCAGCAAATGTTAAAATTCAAACCATAAAATTGACACTTTTACAGAGCACTATTTAAAAACCAATTTGTAAATCACACAACATAATGAAAGTTCGATTTCCGAGGTGAAATATGTGTTGTATATTGACTTCCAAACTTGATATTCAAACTCCATATTGAACAAGATATGTAAATCACCTAATAGGCAATGTGAGCTCGAAGCGCGAGGGAAAGTTCTATATAGGTGAACGAAAGATTCTTTTTATTTTCCAAGTATTCCCCTCATCTTATTTCATGCCTTCGTCGTCCTTTTCTTTCTTTTATCCTCTCCTTTTCCTCTTTTTTCCTTCTTTCTTTCCTTTTTTTTCTTCTTTCTTTTTGCTCCGCCAAGAGGGGAGGGAGGGGGAGCTCGGCCCCCTGGATCCGCCTATGGGGACAAGGGGCGGGAAAATATGACAAGCAAAAAAAAAAGGTTATCATCGTCAAAGTAAGGTCATCTTGTCCTAAAATACATGTTTTATTTCGATTTAGAACGATGTATTTCTATGATTATCAAAGACCAAAATAGTAGGGGGACATTTGATATTGTGTCCCCCCTACTATTTTGAGTAGGTGGAACACGTCCCCCCTGTCCCCCTGGGATTTCCGCCCATGATGTAATGTCAATGGGAGCGCGAAGCACGAGTGATTTTGGGTGGTTTCAATTTGGTTTAACTTCTCATCAGAGTAGGCCCTACTAGAATATTGTGAACGGTAGCTGTAGTTTCTGTATTGTTGTTTCAGTATACCCTTCAATATTATTAATGATAACTTCAGGAAATTTGCAATCTCGACTAATTATCCTCATCAGTGGCGCATTTATTCAGCATGGGTGCAGAAGGGAGGGCCGAGGGCACCAAGATAAAAAAAAAATAAATGAAATGGGGGGGGGGATAGACGTTGAAGAAAATCAGAGATTTTATTCTTGAAAAACACATTGAGGTATCTCACAAGGCCTAAATAAATAATGAGAATTTAACGCGAAGCGCGATCTGATTTTTTTTAAAAGAATTTTCCTGTATTTTATCCTGAAAGCCTTAGTCAGGGGTCGGACCCAGCTTCCGCCAATAGGGGGAGGGGCCATTTTTTCACCCATATTTTCCCCGATCAGCCGCTCAAAGTTGATTTGTCCAAGTGCCGTAATGAGCCAACAATTTCGAGGGGGCTCGATATGGCGTATCGCATAAAATTAATAAGAAGTTGGCAGTGAGCGAAGCGGGCATGCAAATATGTTGACACTTATTAAAAAAATACAAGGTTGTGATAGATTTTGACATAATATTTGGAAAATAATAGTATATTTCATCCTAATCCCTTTCTTTTTCTCTCCATTTTTTCTTACCCTTGATTCTCTCTTTTTTGTGGGGGGGGGGGCAAACGCCCATGTCCTAACAGTCATTTTCTAGATTTACTTTATAAGCAACATAAATGTGTTAGAATCTCATAAGCCATAATTACGTAAGCTAAAAAATAAATTTCATGTATATTGTCCTGAAAATTTAACATTCTGGGCAATGTTTGTGAACCTGAACAGGACGCGTATGTAACTAGATAATTACCACGAGCGCGAAGCGCGAGCAGAAATGTTGAATATTATGGACTGGTCGAAAAGTTAGTCATTAAGACGATACATATTTCAACGATTAAACTGAAAATTTTTGATATTCCAACCTAAAACGATGAGATTTCAAATCCCCCAATGGGACATTCATTTCCATCTCTCTTTGTCCTATCTTTCTTCCCATCTTTCTCTTTTTTAAATATTATTCTCTACCTATTTTTTCTTATTATTTTCCTTTCTTTTCTTTTCTTTCTTTTCCCTCTTCCTCTTTTTTTCTCTTTCCTCCATTACTTATCCCTCTTTCTTTTTTTCTTTCCCCTTTTTTCTTTTATTTTTTTTCTTCTCTCCCTCCCCCTTCCACTCTCTCTTTTTATTCTCTTCTTTTCCCCTCTTCCTCCCTCTCTCCTTTTTCTTATTTTTCTTCCCATCTTCCTTTCGATTTGAATATTCTTCTCTTCCTTCCTCTTTTTTTTCTTCTTTTTTCCCTCCTATTCCTTTCTCCTAGCTTTCTTTTCTTCTCTTCCTTTTCCCCTCCTCTCTTTTTTTCTCTGTTCTTCTCCCTTTTTCTTTGTCTTTCCTTTCCCCCTCTTCTTACTCTCTTTTCTATTATCTTCTTTTCCCATCTTTCTCCCTCTTTCTTTTTATTCTCTCCTTTTCCCCTCTCCCCCTCTTTTTTGAGCGGGGGGGGGGGGAGGCAGTTCCCCCTCGCCCCCCATGGATCCGCACCTGATAGAACCCCATGGTCTCGTATCATTTGACCTTTGGACCTCTCGATGACATTTGATATATCTGATCATACTTTTACAAGCACTGCGGACTATCGGACCCGCGGTCTATCGGACCCGCGGTCTAACGGACCCGCGGTCTATCGGACCCGCGGACTATCGGACCCGCGGTCTATCGGACCCGCGGACTATCGGACCCGCGGTCTATCGGACCCGCGGTCTATCGGGATGTCCCCAAATTATTTGCTATATAATGATCTAATGTATCCGAATAGAATATTTTATGCACATGGTGTAATACTAATTGTTGTGATCTGTGATCTACATGAAGTAATCCTGCCCTTTCAAGTTCATTACATCCGACATGTGCTCTTGGTCCTAAAACATTTATGTATCTCACAATTTTATTTTGGATTATTCTAAGCTTTTTCTTATCCGTAATACCCAGGCTACCGTACCAAGCCGCATTAGCATAGTCAAATAGACATTGTATCAAAGCAAAGCATAAAATACGTCTAGACTTCATATTCAAACAGGTTTGATATCTATACAAAAATTTCAAGCGCGAATTTGCCTTTTTGACGATTGAGTCTACCAAACCCGTCCATGATAGGTTACTTGTTAAATTAATTCCCAGATATTTCACTGAATCTTTTCTGTCAATTACCTGATTATTATATGAAACCTTGAAATCGTGTGTATAACTTAACTTTCGTTTCGAACAAAATAAAA
The DNA here is from genome assembly GCF_018143015.1 of Lytechinus variegatus. Lineage (NCBI taxonomy): Eukaryota > Metazoa > Echinodermata > Echinoidea > Temnopleuroida > Toxopneustidae > Lytechinus > Lytechinus variegatus. Next base: position 30,521,269 of record NC_054754.1, on the reverse strand, counting down.
TGCTTTCTGTTTTCCCAACGTGTAAATAATGAAAGCTTGAATGTTTTTCATTGATAATTCATCCAGATAAATAATTTGATGAATTCGATGCGATTAATGAAGACAATGTCATGACAAAGGATCACCTTGGCGACATTTGACACAGAGCCGGATGCCTTTCTAAAATCGAGTAACAAGTAACACTCGAGTTAAGCTAATACTCTAAATGTAAAGAAACGCCTTGTAACTTAAGTAAACGCACATTAAATTTTCTACAACAAGGGACCTTTCCAAAACCCTGTTTGGTTACAGTGTGATAAAACTATTTAAAACCTTTACCTTGTTCTTGGTTGTAAGATCCGAATATTATAGGTACAATTACATGACGTATGTGATAGATAAGCAACAATGATGCATTCATATAATCTGAAATAAAGGCCTGACTTGAATCCTTGTTGCTCATGATATAGAAAAATGAAAAGAATTGAATTATCGTAATATGATAACCATGCTTGAGAAAAGAATATACGCAAAATATAATGATTTTCAGGTATTCTGTCCCCTAATTTTCATCTCTCACTTGGCGAAATGACATTTCTCAAAATAGCAATATGGTTTGGTACATCTTTGAAAGAAAGAAAATTTGCATCCGCATTTTTGCTAATGATTCCGCTCAACTGACTCGGTTTAGAAAGGCAAATACAGACCGAGATGCTGTTAGGTTTGCATGGTGGTATGAACAATTGCTAAAACTTCTACCTCTAGCCTCTTTCTATTGATCCTTTACAGAACTTACTTGCACGGCGTATGAAACTACGGTTATACCAACCCACAAAGCTCAAAATACATGGAACAGCATGACACGCCACAAAAAAAATTATCACGCATTCGATTCGGCTTGATGAGCGATCAAAAGAATCGACACCCTCAGATCATTGTTTTTTAACTTATCATTAGGGACAGTGCTACAAGGGGATGCATGGTGCAATTACCCAATATGATTTTTCGAGTGATGAAAGCAATGGTGAAAGTAAAAGAAAAGGAAATCGAGGATCAAAAGAAGAAGAAAGAGTACTGGAAAGGTTTTTTTTTGTAACTTTAACTCTCCACATATATTTTTAAAGCAAATCGACGTCAACATTATTTTGTTGTCACCATGCCCCTCGACATATCAAAACGAACTGGCATCGTCCTTTACTATACTATATTTCTACTATTGCTGTCAGATGTATCAGATTAATATATTATCACGATTTCCATTGGAATACGTTCTTCAGAATGGTCTGCCGACCATAATTATGCCGTAAAAGGTTTCATTTATCATGCACTCAAATTCAGCAATCAGTCAGATTTCCAGTGGAGTGCAAAACTTGGGCTTAATGAGCTCATACGTTATGTCGTAATCCCTGGTCATAATTTCTGCACTGATCAAGGAACACTTTATCGTTTTGGCGCTTAATTCGATAACGATTTCACATCGACTTTCCTGTCTCCTTTATAATCTAGTACACTCAATGTTCAATGCAATGATTTCTTCACCCATCAAAAACGTGAACGGCGTTTATTCATTTATTTGGTCTTCTTTATACAGGGTAACCCTTTGACGGCGTATAGTCGTTAGCAGGTGTGCAGATTGACTGCGTTGATGTACTTCTTATTGACGTCAATTGCCATAATATTATGAACCAAACGACTGCCATAGATAAGTCTCTGCTGCTTGATGGTTCTCAAAATGTGTCTGGAATCGGCAAGGGATCCAACAAATTAACATCCATATTGGCAATATCCCATACGCTTTTTGCCTCCTTGTACCCTAAGAGCTTCATGGTTGTATGGCATATCTGTTCGACCTGCCGAACCTGCAACGGACGAAGAGACTGTCTCCAACGGTACGCCGTCTCGATGGAATTCTTGTGCGTGCTGAAGAGCTTGACACTCCGTTGATCATTAGATCGTGTATTGGTCAAGATCCATTCGATGACAGCGGGTGGAAACTCGAGACCAACGAAGTCATAGATCCGGCGTGCGGCACCAAGCGGGTCAAGAGCAAAGTCCTCGTAGCGGACTAATTTATATCGGTTGCGAAGCCATGACGGCCTCTCGTTTTGGACTTGGCGGATGGAATCTCTGGTCCACTGACAAAGGCGGGGAATGGTATGCACCACGTGGTCTGGGTAGTCGCCCAATAGTCCTAGGGCATCGAGTTTACCTTGTAGGAGAAAGAATAGATAAGTAAAATAGCCTTAAATGCTTAAGCGTTTCGACATGCACTCATCGGAAGAAAATCGCATGGATCAGAGTTTTTGAAAATGGAAACGTTACTGTTGCCATATTTTACTTCATTTTGCTTTGCTTGAATAGACATTCAACATCAATGAATTTTATGTAACTGTAGACCTACAAGTCCGTACCTTATTGGCTTTTTGCTACTCCCTCAGCTTTCATCCCATTCATTACCATATTATTTTTTCCAAATTTTATAACAGCCATTGTTGTTTTATTTTATTATGGAATTTTTATTGATTTCATTGATTCGTACGGTATATGTTGTTCGTTTTTATTTGTTTTTTTTTAGATATGTGAAAAAATAGATTTTAACTGAACTATTCAATGTCAAATAATCATACCCACCTTTAAATCTTGGATGGCCAGTTGTAGTTGTTTTTGGTAGATGCGGCTTGCTGAAATTGTAATAAAGTCTCCTCGAATTAGCAGTACCTCTTGGATCCCTAACTAGGTGGATGATCTTTACATTTACCCCTGCATCAATCATTGGTTTGAAGTAGTCGAGGTCGGCACGGATCGTCTTTATACAGAAGCGTCGGCGATTCTGGCTGCAGATGTTGCGCATGTCATCCACGGTGATGAGAGTGCAATTGCGGTAGCTACTAAGGGGTCTCGGTGGCCTTTGGCAGAGGGGTACGATCTTGTTGCTCCGGACTGATCCACCGTTCCACTTCAGCCATGATTGTGTGAGGTTCCCCTGAAATTCACACCGGGTGTAATTAAGCAGGAGTTGAGTTGATATGTCCTTGTGTTGGCTGACATTGACATCGCCCGATCGCAGTAAGTGATCAATAGATATCAGAGGTTCGAAGATAAAAAACAGAGATGGATTCTGGTTAAATATTTCTCCTATCAAGGTCGATCCTGTTCTCATCCTCGCAAGAATAACAATGAAAATAGGTTGTTCAGATTTCCCTTTCACGCTACCCGCAGAAAGGTCTTCAGATTGGTCACTCTTAGCGACGAATCCTTCCGTTGGGCTCGTTACGTCCACATATTCATCAAATGTAATGGCCTCTCTTAGTCTCCCATTTTCATCAAAGGTGTACCCCAGGTGGATATTTTCCATCTTAGGTTCTAACGGTCTGTGTTCTATTCCTGGTAGGTTGATAGTTCTGTGCTCGGATGCTACATGGCCCGTTTTCTCCCCCTGTCTCATCCGTCTGTTTCCTTGATCAAACGCCCCTAGTCTGGAATGGTCATTGGAAAACACTTTTCTTTGATAACTATGTATTCTCATTGATTTGTTGTCACTTATCGCTCCTGAAAGACGAGAGGCACTCGTGTTTAAGTAAACAAATAACAATACAAGAAGTATGCTCATTAACACGAGGAAAGATCGAAATATTCGAGACGTACTGGCTGATGAGATAATTTTTAACCCCCCAATTCCGTGACCGAATTTCCGTTCTGTTCCAGCCATGTTGTTTTCTATGACCACCACATGAAGATCAAATGGTGCTAAAGAAATGATCAACTTTGGTAACGTTAATTAAAAAGGAGCCGATGTGACGATATAACTATGTAACCTACATCCTCGCTATATTGTCTGGTTGATGTTGTTGCTCAATCGCGAGTGCATAATTTTCGCATCACAAGTTAATTATAAGGATTTTACTGACGATTACGTATTCTTTGATCATCTACAATCGCTATCATGTAACCAATCTGTCTGGACGGTCCCGTTGTCATTGAAACTCATAGTATGACAAATCATTTCCTGGATTGAATCAGGACGGCAGCGGCCAAAGTTAAATCAAAACATTCAGCATTGAAGTGCAAAGTCATTTTTTTATCTTTAAAAGACACACCTATGAACTAATTAACATTATGCTCTAACACCTGGTAGATCATTTGACGTCGACGAACATTCTCTCTCTCTGATATCCGGTAATGATTCTCAGTAACTTTGAGCACCTGCTTGGCTACGTTTCTGAGCAGGGCAAACGACCAAAACATTGACTGTACGACGGGCTTCCGCATATCAGTTCATGTCTGGACTCCGCTGGGGGTTCATGGTGATGATGTCATCCAAACACTTGCCAAGTTCAAGAATGCTCTCCTCAAATGACAGTTATTTGACAGCATCCTGTGCAATAATATGAAGAGAAATAATGATTATTAGGGATGTAATTTCGAATGGTAAATATTACAAAACATGAAGACCTGCACACACCTCCATCACCTTTCATGCACACACCCACCCACACTCATTCCTCATACACACAGATATAAACTACACATCCATAATTGAGTTTGGTCAACCAAAGAGTAGAGCAATATTTATGATAACACTTCCATTGAAGCATTAGTAATTTAGTCAAACATGTACAGACAAACCTTCACACAAACACATACTTTTTGGAACCGGTCGAAACCTACTGTAATTTAAATATTTCACATTTCTCTCAATGAAACTTGATATTTTCGGTTTAAACGCTTGGGCCCGTATTTTGAAATCGGGTTTGACTCAGACCATGGTCTAACTCTGTGCTATAATTATGGAAAGCCAAAAGTCTCAAAATTGTTTATTAAGTTGTATGTTTCTTATGTTTACTGTGCTCTTTCCTGATTCATCGATGGTGAAGACAATCATCTATTTATACTTCCAACACAATTATGAATGATTTGAGAACCAAATGAGGTGAAATATATCTCTACTGTTAATGATTTATGTAGCAAATTGGCTATCCATACTTAAACCATAACTTTAAACCCGAGTTTAAGTTAAACCCGACTTCAGAATACGGGCCTTGGTGGTTATGCTTGGATAACTTTTATACGAGATTATGTGATAACCTAATAGAAATATCATCGCACGGAAATCCAATTAGAAAAGATTGACAACTAAGGACACTCTAAAGTAGAAGAGTACGTATTTACAAAACTGGGTATGCTCTAATTCTGTCAAACAAGGGTTAATCATTCGTTTTATTAAATTCTCTATAATTTTCTAAATTTATGACTACTATTTGTTGGAGCATCCTTTTCAATTAGCGTCCCATGTTCCTCAAACATCATTATCCATATTTGCCATGTTTGTCAAATTGCCAGTTCACGAACACACGCGCCATGCTTGTACGGGAGTTCAAACATCTCAAAAACATAATTGCTATTTTTTTCATCTCATTTTTCGTGATAGCAAACAAATTGATCTTGATAGCAAATTGTGCAGAATTAAATCCCGTTTCTACATTAGCTTTTTTTTTCTTCAGAGAATAACAGTGAATATTTTCCTAATAAAGATCCATACATTGATGAATAGCCATTAATCATGATACATATATTATACAAGTAATTTACACCGTCTAGAACATGCACGCATGAATTACCTCAAACTATAACGTTTAGATTGTTTCAACTGTAACCGTGGTAACAAGCGCGTGTAATTATTCTTGTAATAATAATAATAATAATGTCTAGTATACATGATGATTGATGTAGATCCTTTTGATAAACTATCCTTTTATCTCAAAAACAATGACGGGCCTTTATATTAATATTCAATACCAGTCATAAGCACATTAATGTTAGCAAAGATAAATAATCGGATGCGTGATATATAATAGATCATTACGACTATGCGAAAGACATCCATAGCTTCAACTTGATCATGATTATGTTAACAAGAGAGAAAAGGAGAGAGGGGAGAGGGGGAGAGAGGGAGAAATACAGGGAGAGGGAGAGAAGTAACTAAACAGGTAGTGCAGGAATAAAGAACATAGTGAATTAAAGCAATATAATCAGCCAAATCATATTTACCAAGACTATAAATATGAGACGTCATAATTATTAATTCGACCTGAATAGGTAAGCAGCAGATTTTTCCAATTCTTTTTTTATTCAATTTTCTTTTAGAACAGGTTCATTTTCATGATTATAATGGTAAATCATCAATGCATCACATCATCTACTTGGAACGGATGTTATGTTATCAATGAAATTAGATGAACTACTGACAGAAGCTACAATAAAACATTGATCTGCTGCGACAACCAACCCTAACTGAGCTATACTCCATTTAACATGTTGAACCAGAGCCCTTTGGCCCGGGGGGGGGGGCACTCGACCAAAAAAGTGGTGGGGTGTGCCGCGGGCGAGACAAAAAACGGGGGCCTTGGAGCGGGCTTATTGTAAAAAGGAGGGTCCTCGGAACGGGCTTCGGAACGACAAATGTTTGTGAAAACGGGGGTCCTTGGAACGGATCGCCAGCGTGTGAGTGCGTATGCATCCCTATGGAATGGTCATGCGTGCATGATGCAGCTAGCGCGGCCTCCGCGGGGGGGAGTTCTGCGGCCGCTTTTCACCAAAATTGCAGCTCATTCAATGCGATCGGAGCGGCGTAACGAAAAATATGCGAAGCTTTGGAGCGGATTTCTCTCTTCTTTTTTCTCGATAAGAAGAAAATGCTATGCCTTGGAGCGGCTTTCTTTGTTCTTTTTCTCAACAAGGCAAAAATGCTATGCCTTGGAACGGAAATTTGAGTGTGAAAATGGGGGTCCCCTCCGCGGCACATACCCACTTTGCATTATATACTGAGTGCCCCCCCCCCGGGCCCTTTGGTATGAAACTCTTTAAAATAATGTTGAAAACATAAAAGTGCCATGGGGGAAATGAGACACATACAGATCATCATAATCGCTGCGGTTTACAATTTCCGTTTCTTTTTTTTTCCTTTTTGGTTATTCTATGACATTCCATAATATGAAAGATTGAGATTAGCCTACATGCAATCGAAGAGAGGATTCATTTTATTGGACGGTTAAGATTCGTACGGATACAATATTCATATAGAAGGGAACATATGAGCAGAGTTATCAAGAATTTTTCTGACAAGCAATAGTAATAATGATAATAATAAAAAAAAATAACAAAAACAACAAACACAATCATGAAAATCTTTTATTGCCAGATAGGAGCAATTCTTCCCTCCAAAGAATAAAAAAATCCTACCATAAAAGTTTAACCAAATGGAAAATAACTTTTCATAATTAGGGAGACACAATATATTTTTTATAAGGACGGGAGGTGTATCTCCATCGTTAATAAACAGGCAGTGTAAATTTCATGGAATCCTTGATTTTGATTGGCTGTTGATCATCGTTACCATGGTAGTTGGAGGGCAAAGTTACCATAATGTAGCGGGGTCCTGGGACCGTTTCATATAGCTGTTCGTAAGTTAAGAGCGACTTTAAGAACGACTGATGATCCTTTCTTACTCGCTAAATAATCACCAATGAATATTAATGGTGAATTTCATTTACCAGAAGAAAGGAAACACCCACCTGGAAGGTTGGATGTGGTGGTCCTATACCTGCAACAGAGGTATGGATGGGCTCACTTTGGCTGCAACTTTCAACTACTGAAAAGGGAAAGACAAGGAGCTATCGAATGATGTCGGAGTCAAGGAACCCTGTGTGAGAAGACGAAATACAGTGTAGTAAGAAAGCAGCATAGCTGGCGAAGTGAGAAGAGTAGTCGCCCAAGAATAAAAAGTGTATATTTTGTGAGTGAGGGGGGTCCATTATAAAATAGTGCTAATAATGATAAAATAAATTGGTATTGCTTTGATAGGGGAGCGGTCGGCTGCCCGCCCCCCCCCCCCCCCCCCGGTCTCTCCTCTCCCCCAACTTCGATTTTTCTTCGAAAGAATGTTCGTTTAGAATGATGTATATTCATTATCTTTATAGTTTTTCTTGAAAATTCAGCGTGCTTCTCTTTGATTACAAAGGACATTGTGCGAATTTCCTTACGATGAAAATGATGATATTGATGTATTTCATTATACTTGAGGTTGATCTGATCAATCGTAACTCTTTGTTAGACGGGGCCCTGGAAGCTGCTGTTAAAATAAGTTATCGGGAATACTTTCTTGATTTGAAAGCTTATTCAAATCAAAACGTGATCGAGGGGTGCTCTGCTATCATTTACCCTGATCGATTACAAAATTATACAATATAGGGATGTAATCTCCTTCAATTATTACCAATGATATACGTATAGGTTTCGTTTGTGGGAAAGCTTTGACTGATCTGTCACGTCTGCTCGAGATCAACGGATTTACAATAATGGGGAAAAAAACGCAATCGCGAAAGAATCGCCAGCTATGTTGGAGTTAAAAAACCTTGAAATCCATATATCTTGCTTCAATTACAGGAGCTTATCAAAAGAAGAAGCAACCATCCCTTCTTTTTGCATTTGAAAATGGTGACAGAGTTTGCGACTTGAATTGACTTGACTTGAATAAGAAAAAGTATGTTGAAAAGTATAATGGTTAGGAATATATTATTTTCAAAACCGATTAGTAAGAACTGTATGGTTATGAAATTATGGAGGGGGAGAAAAGTGCCGGAAAATGATAATTGGGGAGAGTGAAATCTTACATTTGCAAGGGATTTGATTGGATTCCAAGTGGAATGCGACCTATATTTGTTAATCTTGCAAAAGGAACTTTAAAACATCATTTCCACGCTTCTGAGAGACTATTGAGTAATTAATTGAGAGTATATTATACCCAACATGCAGATGAACAGAATGGCATTTTACATTAATAAATAATGTATAAGAAAAAGATATTACCGGATATTGATTCAACCTTTTTCCCCCAAGGAATTTCCACGCTTCTGAGAGACTATTGAGTAATTAATTGAGAGTATATTATACCCAACATGCAGATGAACAGAATGGCATTTTACATTAATAAATAATGTATAAGAAAAAGATATTACCGGATATTGATTCAACCTTTTTCCCCCAAGGAATTTCCACGCTTCTGAGAGACTATTGAGTAATTAATTGAGAGTATATTATACCCAACATGCAGATGAACAGAATGGCATTTTACATAAATAAATAATGTATAAGAAAAAGATATTACCGGATATTGATTCAACCTTTTTCCCCCAAGGAATTAGCCTACTTTATATCATTTATACTAATATTGGTGTGGAACTGATAGGTGATTGTTGATTGCATTGTTTGCGGGAATAAAATGATTCATAATCGTAATGAAAGAGGTATCATGCCAAGTCTAGTCTATTCTTTAATCGGTTAATCATCTTTATTAGGTTTTTAGGTTAATATTTAGGTTTTCAGGTTAATTTTCATACTTCATTATTCTTTTATACATACAAGAGAACTGTTGTTGAGCTAGCGCCATAACCGTCATAGTACGTGTGCGCTATTATTATCACCATCATCATTGAATTCAAGAAGATCTCAATTTGGGTAAGGGTTGCTGCTTTTGTGAAGTATGGACACTTTTAGATGCTGCACTCATCAGCGGTGTGTATTGATATATATATGACAAAACGTCTTTGAACACTTTTTCTTATTTATCGTTCACGCCAGAAGTAAGAATAATCAAATCCCACTCGATTTCGAACGGAAATGCATCGGACTTTAGGGAGATGAAGAAAGATTGGCAATGTTACTCCAATGAAAGTGCGTAAAAATCCATTTATTCATTTGAACGAATCGGGGAACGAATATCAAAATTAAATTCATGCATATATAGGCTTCAGAGGACATTTAAAGATCATTTCGTACAAAAAATTAAAGAATAGAAACAACCTTGAATTTCAGAATTAAGATCACCCTAAAAGAACTTTGCGTTTATCATGTTTATATGGTACTGCAAGACTTATGGCAGAGCGATTGTCCTCACGCCCCCACCTCACCCTTTAAACCTTTCCAATCCGCGATCATTTAAACAGATTGAAAAAGAGTGGAAGCGTTTAAAAAGTGAGAGTTCATGGGTATTGCTGGGACGTAAATCATGAGGAAAATATACAGGAAATTGTTGACTTTCGCTTTCTTTGCTTTCTGTTAAAATGAGAAATGTTATCTCTATCGAGTTAGTTGAGAAATATATCCATTCATTTTACAAGCAGATTTCTTTTAACCAATATTAAACTGGCAGGTTAACCAAAACCATAGTGGTTAAACCAACCTAAGAGTATATGAAGAGTTTGGTTGCGAAAGGGGTTATAGGTCCACTTTGAACCATTCCTAGAAAAATCGTGTTTTTATTCTTACTTATTGCAATATTCTTATGAAAAACTAAATTGTCATGACATACCCTATCATGCGAACATAAAATTGGGTATAAAAGAAATCTACCTGTCTGCAATTTTTTTTCTATACATTTTTTTAAAATTATGATTGTATGATCAAATTTGGTGCCGCCCTTCCTAGGTCAAACCTCAATTTGGCGCCCCCGCTCTTATATTAAATTTTTCCTCTCTCTTCCCCTCTTCCCTCCTTTTTCCTTTTTTTCTTCCTTCTCTATTTTTTTCCCCCTTTTTCCCTCCTTTTTTCCCTCACCCTTTTCTTTTTCTTTCTTCCTTCCTCTTTTTGGCACCCCCTTTTCGCCTACACGGGGTGCCCGGTCCCCGAAATCCCCCCAGAATACGCGCATGGTTAGAGCATGGACGGTGAGAGGGAGTAGATCCACTCTTGCTCTTACATTCTGTCGTGACGTAGGTCTATATGAACATGGATTTATCATCAGGGTTCGCACGGTCGTTCAAAGTCAAACGTAATTTTGATTCCAGATGCCTCGTTTCCCGATAAGCAAGCAAGGCCTACAAGGAAATCACATCCCAATGGCGGATCTAGGGTGTGCCATAGCGGACGTAGTACCCTCTTCAGGGTGGATTTTTTTTAATGCTTTTTTTTTATAGTCATGCACATTTCGCGAGACTCCGCCCCCATTCCCCTCCCCTCCCCTACTTGTGAAATCCTCACTCCGCCAATCCCGGAATATTAAAGCTCGTGGATAGTGTTGGTAAAGGATACAAAAATTGCGCTTGAATGGATCTTTTCCATTGAATAACAATTGCTGATAATAGTTCAATGAGAAATTGACAATATTTCTTCTTGGAAATATCAAAATTTCAAATAAATGCTGAGAAATGACTTCATTTTCCTCGCTGAATTTTGCTGAATTTACGAGCACTCACATAGCGCCCACTACCGTCCACGACTGATTATTTCGTCGATCGCTGGTCATTCCACTTTTACCAACCCGAAATATCCCTGCGAGTATCGTCTGCTAATTCCGTGTACGCTCGTCAATCAGCTGTTACAGCAATGCATCCGTCGAGTTTCTCCCCCAGCGAGTTCGTCGAGGAGCACAGTACAGGCAACGGTAACATCGAAAATAGATTGGTTAGCATAATGCATAGAGAATAAAAAATATATGGACCTTCTTACCCTTATGCTGTCCGTCCAACCTGTAGTTCACATGTTACCTTCATGTTACGTTCATGTAAACGTATGTTCATGAAAACGTACATATTGGAGATGTTTCTGTGAAAATTTTGGCTACAATTTTTCTCGTACGAAAAGGTGCAAGATTGGTTGAACCACGGGATACATCTTCTCCATGCATTGAACTACACTGCGATCGACATTGGCACGCTCGCTGAGCAAAACAGTCACATACACATTTTTGCGTGTACAACGTATGGTGTACGATGATTGTGTTCATGATTTTCACGTCATATTTCAACGCATGCATTGGGAAAGGGAAATGGGAAAAAGGGAGAAAAGAAAATGAAAGGTAAACAAAAGGAAGAAGAAGAGAAGAAAACAATGAAATTGATAATAAAAGGAAAAGAAAGAACATGGAGAGAAGAAAGGCGAGAAGAAAGGGAAGGAAAGAGGAAAATGAAGAGATGTAGGCCTGCAAGTGAGACAATCGCGAAATACTAATAAATGATGGGGATTAAATATATATATATATGTATATAAGAAATTGGAAAATGGAACGGGAATTTGTCTCGTGAAGGGGAAGGAAATGAGGAATAAGGAAACAGGAAATTAGAATGGAACGAGCTATTATGATAGCAGGGGCGTATCCAGCTTTCGCCAATATGGGGGGGGGGGGGGTTCACCCATATTTTCCACGATCGATCGCTATAAGCGGGAGGGGAGGGGGGCTGGGGGATTTACCCCCCCCCCCCCCCAATTTTTTCCAAAACCGTGTACAAAAACGTAAAAATTACCATATGATTGCGATTGTTTAATGGTCAGCCCCCCCCCTTGAAAACCATTCCGCGGCCCCTGTAATAGTCAACTTTATTCTCAACAGCATAAATGTTTAATCCTATAATCCCCTATTCAATAGTGCGAGCGTTTTTTTGGAAATGTCATATTTTTTCCTGAAAAAACGTTCTTAGTAGTGATTTTGATCCTGAGCAAGATTCGTATATCTAACTAATAACTACTGCGAACATGAATCTGAAGCGCTAGCCTGATAGAAGGGGACCTGTTCTGATTGCAGTATAGCCATGACGATACATTCATGTAGGCCTATTTTCAAAAATCGAGTAATGTGAGCGCGAAGTGAGAGCCGATCATTTTGACATTCAAACTAAGAAAATTGGCATTCTACAGTTCTATGCATTTTCTTTAATCCTGAACTGGATGGGTATATACAATACGAGCGCTAAGTGCGATGGGAAAAATTGAGATTTAGAGCTAAAAACGGTACACAAGATGGGTATAACTAGGTAATCTTCCTACATCTATAATGCGAGCGCGAAGTGCGAGCAGAATATTTTTGATATTAGATATGAAAACGTCAATATATAAGCACTAGATTCAAACACTGACAATGACAATTGTAAATTGGAGTTAGATCGCACTTAAGATTCGAGCGCGAAGCGCGAGCTGATATTCTATTTTTTGTCATCATATGAAAATGGTAATTATCGTCCTATTAGTCTCCCTAATCGCGAGACTGAAACTTGTCGACATTCTGAAAAAAGGACAATATAATTGTTGGAAATTCATGAAATTGTTAATTATCTCATAAGCTCGATGAGAGCGAGAAATTTGTTGATATCAAGTTCGGAAAATTGGATATTCTAAGCATTTTTGTATTTATGAATAGAAAGCACAAATCACGAACCGAAAATTTTGATAAATTGTCATAAAAGAATTTTTGAATAGTTTGTTTTAGAGTTAAATTTCTCACCAATCAAATTGCGAGCGTGCAGCGCTAGCTGATAGGTTTTGACAATTAGACCTGAATAGGAATGTTTCGAGAATTTATGGAATATATGAGTACTAGAGAATGGGTACTTGACAAAAATTGCTAGGTAGCGCGTAGCGTGAGCTGCATTGATAATGATACCATAAAACGGATTACGGCTGCAATTAAAAAATGTAAATCAAACAAAATAACAACAGCTCGATGTCCGAGCTAAAATAGGTTTTGTATATCATATATATATATATATATATATATATATATATATATATATATATATATATATATATATATATATATATATATATATATATATATATATAGGTTTTGACAATTAGACCTGAATAGGATTATTTTGAGAATTTATGGAATACATGAGATTATGAGTACTAGAGAATGGGTACTTGACAAATAATGCTAGCTAGCATACCATATCGGCCTGTTGAGGAAGATTTGTATCTCGACATCAAACATGCAAGTGCGAGCGCGAGCGAAAAACTTGTATCGTGATATTTTGCTCCGCCACTATATAGGGGGACCAGGGTACTTCGCCCCTGGATCGGCCTATGTGATAACGATGAAGATGAATTTAAAAATAATGCTAAATCCTAGCCAAAGAATTTGGGGGCATACCCCATGCACCCCCCATTTTCGTTTTTACCGCCATGTATGTATGGGTGTCCAGTGTCGGTTTTCATGGGATTGGATAACTGACACAATTAAGTTTGGTCCCTGATGGGAGTATTTAATTTTTTTTTACATTTAGGCCTATAATTTATTATTATCATTATGATTACTTTTTTAAAGGGGGGGGGGTGGTTAGTTCCATAACCAGTCTAAGGCCTATAATTTTTTTATTAACATTATGATTATTTTTTGAGGGGGGTGGTCGGTTCCATAACCAGTCCAAAATTTGTACGGGGGGCACGAGTGCATAAAAGGATAAAATTATTACTATTGAAAAGCTACGAGCGAGCAATCTTTTTTTTACCATTTGAATTCAATACAAAAATATAACTTTGTGTTATATTTTGACGTGATACTCATGTTTCACTTCTCTTTTACTATTCTTTTCTCTTCAATGGGGGGGGGGGGTCAAATGCACCATGATGGGGGAAGACCAAGTCTAATAAGTGCTAAAAGGACTATATCAGCAATGCTAGCGGGAGTTTCGATGGTACCAGAATTATGATCATAATAATGTACTCCCTCCTTATCATGAACATACTTGTCATTATAATTCATAAAAACTTATGACTGTCGAATTAAGGGAAGTTAATGTATTCCCTATCCCCCTGGATCGACACTCACCCCCCCCCCCTCCCCGAACTCCGAGCAATTCCTGGAGGGTATCGGACTCGTATTATTTTGGAGAGAAATGGGGAGAGGGAGTATTAGATGTGCATGCGCGTAAATGGATCTCAATTTATTTGAAAGGGGGAAGAGGTCATGTCCTCGATATCAATCGATGGTAGTGGGTTATTTATGTTTCGTTCTCGGTGTTTTTTGTACAGTATAATGTAATTTTAGGGTATATCTTAATTTTTTTGGTGTATATGAAAATTCACGAATATGGTATTATGAAAAATGATAGAGAAATGTTACTTCAGCTACCTTCAAGCACTATGGGAGAATTGTGAAGCGGATATTGAACGCAATTTGTGAACGCAAAGCGCGAACTGATATTTTGGAATATGAATTTAGAACTTTTCTTGTATTTCATGAAGAGTATGTGTATTGCTGAATAAAAAAGACAATTAATATTCGAATCGTGAGCAGAATAATTTGTACTTATTGACTAGACTTGAAAAATAGTTTAGGGCAGTTGATATCCTCTTGAACATGTTGAACAGATTGTTATGTCGCTCAAGTCAATGCGAGTACGAAGCGTGAGCAAATTTTCTGTTTATATTATGAACTATTTCTTTTTTATTATCTATCCCTTCCCAATTAAGTTTTATAATACTTTCTTCCTTCTTTTATAATTTTCTTCCCTAACTCATCTTTTCATTCCCTCTTTTTCTTATAGCTTCCCTTTTCGCCGCCAATAGAGGGGGAGGGGGCTATAAGTGGCCGCTTCGCCCCCATGGATTTGTAAGCCTTGCCTATACATGATCCTGTCATCATTACAGAATATTTTCACTTTAAACTTTCACAGGGGTCGACGGATCGTCCCCCTTTTTGGCGGAGCAAAAACCAAAAAAAAGGGGGGAGAAATAAGTGAAATAAATTAGAGAAGGAAGACGAATGAATGAAATAAAATGAGGGAAGACTTGGAAAATAAACAAATCTTTCATGTCACTTTATAAAATTTTTGCTCACTGTTCGTGCTCGCATAGCCTGCATGCTAGGTGATTTACATATCATGCACAATATGGAGTTTGAAGTATCAAATTTTTAAAGTCTGTATACAGAACATACTTCAGCTCAGTAATCGAACTTTAATTCAAAAAGTTACAAATTGATTTTTAGAAAGTGTTCTGTAAAAATGTCACTTTTATGGTCTGAATATTAGTATCTTCTACTCGCGCTGTGTAAAATTTGATTGGTTTATAGGTAATAGGCCTATATACCTATATTATTTTCTATACCTATACGCCTACCTATTACGCTTTGCTCTCGCATCATTGTTCAGTGATATACCTATCCTGTTCGCGTTTACAAAAAAATCCTTCGAGTTCCCTTCTTTAGGTAAAAAAAATTGCGCTCGCGCTATTTGATTGGTGAAACATGTAACGCATTCATTGTTAAATGCAAAAAGTCCTTGACA
This sequence comes from Lytechinus variegatus, assembly GCF_018143015.1. Lineage (NCBI taxonomy): Eukaryota > Metazoa > Echinodermata > Echinoidea > Temnopleuroida > Toxopneustidae > Lytechinus > Lytechinus variegatus. The sequence continues at coordinate 30,505,235 of NC_054754.1, read as the reverse complement.
AGGTCCCTTTCGATCAGATCAAAACGTATATTACAGATTTCTACTCACTCTTCGCAATAATTATTTAGTTGCATACACAATTTGTTTAGGACCACAAACATTAATTGCCTAGATTGATCAAATTTTAGGACAAAACACATAAAATTTAAAAAACAAAATTAGCTGGCTCTTCGCGCTCGAACTATTTAGATAAAGCTTATGAGATTATCATAATTATATTCATGCCAATTTTTAAGAATAAAGGTATAGTGGTGCTCCCCTTCAAATAGTACACAAATCAAGCTTCTAGCTGCCAATCGGGAAAAATATGGCAGAAACAAATCCGCCTCCCCACCCCCATCAGCGAAGGCTGGTACCATGCAGAGGCGTCGATCCTGGGGGGCAGGGGGGGGGGGCGATCGCCCCACCAATGAAAATATTGGGGGGGCAAACATATCATTTTGCCCCCCCCCCCAATAATTCCGGATATGCATTAAAAAAACAAGATTGTAATGTTCAGCAAGCGAGATGGTGATACACAACTCGTTCTTTATTTAAAATCGTGCTCAAAATGTCCGCTTTTCAGATTGGAATATACAAATTTTCAGCTCGCGCTTCGCGCTCGCATCATTTCTGTAGCAAAAACCCATACTTTTCATGATTAAATAGGTGAATGTAAATGTCCCACTTTCAGTTCTAAGCCTCAAAAGAACTCCTGCTTCGATTTGCAATCATTCTTTCTTTGATATATATCTTGTTCTTCATCAAAAATGTCCACTAAACTGTTTTTCAGATCGAAATATCAAAATTTTCAGCTCGCATCTATTGTTCTTTTAGATACAAATCTTATCATTGGTACCAAAAATGCTTAGAATATCAAGTTTTCAGGTCAGAATATAAGGAAATTTCAGCTCACTCTCGGCACTCGTACTATCTGTGTAGTGAGATATGTATCCTCCTCATGAGTTACTACAAACAGTCCTAAACAGGCACGCTTTTCCTGTCAGTATACTAAAAAAAAATCAGCTCGCGCTTCGCGCTCGCATTAATTTGTGAGATACGTGTCTGGGTCTCATGAGTCATATATACATATGTATATATGCATATATATTTATGTGTGTGTGTGTGTGTGTGTGTGGTGTGTGGTTGAGTGTTTTGTACGATCGAGCGCCTTTGGAACATTAATGATTTTGCCCCCCCAATCTGAAAAATGGATCGACGCCCCTGGTACCATGTCTGTCTCCGATATATTAGTTGTAAAGATGCCTCTAAAAGAGCTATGTTCTTCTTTACTAAATTGTATTTCTGCTCAGACTCATTAGGAAGGTGCAAATTGGAAACTTGAAACTGAGCATGTACCCATTGCCATTATTTTGACCAGGGTATAGGTGCATGAACAACGTTTGTTTCTTAGCAATCTTGGGACAAGAACGATTTATCAGTATAATGTTCAGTCAATATCAAATTGGAATGAATGTGTCAGGCAAGCTCAAAAATTACAGTAAAAAGGTTCTTATAAAATTCTACGTTTTGAAGAAAGTTTGAAATGGTCACTCGTTTCGTGTTAGATGTCAAGTAAGATTTTTTTTTATTTATTAGAACGGGTAAAATGAACATTGAGCATTGTCACAGCACCCCAGTAACAATATAGATCATCCTCCGTGGCCAGGTCCATTATTATTTCAATGCACTATGAATTATGTTGCAATTAATAATTTAGGCCGATAACGCACCATATTTTTTTTTTAGCTTTTCTCTCATAAATACAGTCCGATTGACAATATCCTGATATTTATCCATTTTATAATGAGGGACGTACATGTGTATGTGCATGACTTGTTTGTAAAGTTAGAAACGGAAAGTTGCAATAAAGTTTTGAGGCCATCGTTGTCAGAACAAATTCCCAACGACGCGATCATTTTAGCCCCTCCCCCTTCTTCAGTTCTTTCTTTATCTACTAATTTCTCTCTTGCAATTTTTCCTTCTCGTTCTCAGTTTCTTCTTCTTGTGCTTATAATGACTGGAACAATGTGCTTATAATTAAATCATTGTCCCTGCTATTTTTGCATTGCGCACATGGTTCAATGTCCACCCCAGAAAGTATTGATTTGAATCAATTAATTAAAAAAATCAAACACTGCATAATTTTGAAAATTCCACGAAAATCGGATGTAAAATGAAAGAAATGAAATTGTTTGAATAGTCTTAGAGATTTGAAAATAAGGACCAACTTGAATGCAACCATCAAAATGTAATCCACAACGGTTATCCACATATTCAGGAACAAATAACACTTTTTGACACATTTCAATGAGGAGGAAATTAGATAGTCATATTTCATACACGTCGTCAGTCATATACAGACCAGGATGTGCATATAAATTACTGTTATGTGAAATTATGATCATAAAAAAAGTTTACATCCCATTTTGATGAAATGTTCAGTGCTTGGATTTTTCTTTTTATTCAAATAAACTTTTTTGTTGCGATGGACTCCGTTCAATTGATCGCTATGCTTCTCATGTGGATATAGGACAGTTAGTTGCAGATCAAGTGACCGTTGCCATTTTTTCCATATGAAAATGACCCCGCCCCCACAAAAAAAAACACGTTATAAAAATAATATATTCATTCAGTCTAAAGTTATAAGAAGGTAAAATCTGCGCACATCGATCTGCATAGAGATCAGAAAAGTGAGATAGATATTCATAACAGTAATATGGCGTCATGCAGTGTCCCCCCCCCCATGGCAGTTATAAAGAGAAAGGAGAAAATAGAAATATGGAGAAAAGTATGACGATCGACCAACATTTCATTTTTTTGGCAGGCCTATTTAGTTAGTGGTTTACCATGTGAAATTTTGGAAAAATATACTTTCAAACTGAATGTCATTTTATGTTTTGTTTGACAAAAATACTTTTGTTTATCTGTTTATATATATATATTCTTGTTTTGAACAAAATGTTGGCAATTGCCGGTGACGTTCTGTAATAAATTCCATAACTTTATGTACAAGTTCATTACTATTTCCATAGGATTGCCAGCTTTCCAAAATTGGACAATGATTACATACTGAGTTTTAGTTAGAGCTCGATTATCTCTGGGTAGGAGATGAATTCATATGTTCTCCTGACAGAACATCAGTGACTGAGAAAAGTGAACATGCATGGACCAGGGATTTGCATATCCTGCATGGATTCTAACTACATGTACGTGTACAACCAGTGGACTGAACTGTCCATGACCTTTTATTACTACGAGTACAGTATAAATTCAGCGTGCAGGGCAAACCTCCTTACGTAACCTGCAGTGATTCTTCAACACAAAAACACACATCCCGGCCTCGCACACACACACGTATCATGCAAGTGAATGAAATTCCCATAGGCCAGGCCGATACATATAGCCAACGTGCATAGTGAAGCTAGTCTATAAATTCAAACACTGGTAACCCAAAGACGGTTTGTATATAATTTTATTGAGAAATCGGTGCATTTCCAAAAAATAAAACAGGATGCATAATCTTGGAAATTCGTTTGTAAGGGTTTCTTTCTGTTGGTTTTATTTCCCCTTTTTTCTCTTTATTAATCAGAATCATAGAATAAACTTTTTTTATTAAACGATCTGAAACAACATATGAGCCGAGACTAACACGCGGGAAGTCAGAGAAGAACCGAAAAGATGTGTTTTTTTTCCAGTTCTGTGCCAGTTGTGTATTCATTCTATATTCAGTTTTACAAATTGTTCCCGTGTTATATCGACAGTTAGAGAGCATATTTATGTGCAACAGCGTATCACACCGTGGTTCCACTTCTTTTTTTTTTAAATGAGGACGATCGGGTTTGTTTATCGAATGCAAGCCCCAGCCGAGGCAAGAGCAAGGAAGGTAGGAAAACAGAGTGATGTTGCATGTAACGTAAAGTAATATCGATATGCGATCGAGGATTTTAGATCTAAAGTCTAATCTGATGCAAGAAAAAAAAAAGGAAAACGCAATGTATCAACATCAACGAGCCTTGTAATGGTAAACTGAGCTGAGTGACAACTAAATTGTGTAGCGGACTACATTGTCGTTCTCGCGTAGCACACGCACGGCAGCAGTGGTGATCCGCCCGCAGGACCTAGGCCTATGGTATCTTTGAAACTTTATCGGGTATCCCCGCAGAGTTAAATTCACACAAAAAGAGCATAATTTATCATGAAAAACACCATTTCATTTCATATCATCTACATCATGACTGTTTTAGGGCATACACATTCATATTACATACAAATTAATTAGAATGGTGACAGGCCGATTTCGAGGAATTTACCAAAACTATCCACCCTCTTTAAGCGCTATAGCACTTTAGCAGTGGTGACGTGTATACCGTGAGTACCTAACTAGTACAGAACATGTACTTGGTACAAATGTATAATATTTGATTTTGATTTGATTTGAATTTATTTTTCCACTTTCGTTTACAATAACAAATCAAATATGACAATACATATCAATCAAGAAATAGTTACACAAAATCGAAAAATTAACAATAATTTGTCAAAAAAAGATAACAAAAGTGGGGGAACCTAAATTAAAAGCAAAGCTTGTATTGCTTAGGACCCAGTGAAATAACATTTTTTATTTATACAACATTAACAAAAAAATAAAAACAAATTTGTTGGTTGAAAAATACTTGATTTTGTAAGAAAAGAGAAAAAAAAAATGATAACGGTGACAATATTTATAATAGCAATTATTATGCTATAGTAACTATAATCCTGCGAAGACGGACATGTAAAATAGAATATAGGACAGACAAAATTACAAAACACAAACATATAACAAGAACAAAAAATTATAGCACAAAAATTAAACGAAAATTAAATATTTCATACCCTGAAGAATTACTGTCGAAACAAAATTGTCATAGCATCAGATAAAACATTTTAAAATTTAAATATTTAAATAAGGTAACACTGCGCGTATGGAATAAATAATAAAAGAAAGCAAGAGTGATAATGCAAAATCATTCAGATGATCAGGACAGATAATGTATGGGTGCGCGCGTAGCAGGAACAATAAATTAATCTTTGTATTTTAAGAGTAACGATAATTTCAATCTTTTTTTAAATACATGTAAAGAAGGAGAATTTTTTAAGTAATCAGAAAAGGAATTCCAGAGGTTTGGACCTTCATATATAAACGTATTTTTAGCGAAGAGAGTTCTAAGCAAAGGCAAATGAAACTCTTCTGATCGTCTCGTTGGGTAATAATGAATTGCGCGATTTCTTAAAAACATATTCTCGAAAGAATTTGGCAACAAATCGTTAGTATACTTAAACATAAATTGACCTAATTGAAGCAGATATAAATCTTTTACTTTCAGAATACTACTATCATAGAAAAGTGGATCAGTATGAGCACGAAAATCTACTTGATTAATAATTCTAACCGCTCTTTTTTGCAACATTAAAAGTTTGTCTAAGATAGTTTGGTGAGCGTTGCCCCAAGCAAGTAAGCCGTAATTCAAATACGGTAATGTTAGAGAAAAATATAATGTTAGTAAGGCAGAAGGTGGAAGTTGGATCTTTAGTCTATTTAGTATACCTATGTTGCGTGAAATCTTTTTAGAAATATTATCGATATGAATCTTCCATGAAAGCTTATTGTCAATTATTACACCAAGAAACTTAGAAAATAATACCTTTTCTAAGGGAGTGTCATCAAAAACTATATCAGCTGGTAAGGCATCAATTGAATTACTAAAAAGGATATATTTGGTCTTTTCTAAATTTAGAGATAATCTATTTGCTCGAATCCACTGAGTAATGTTTTTTAGTTCAGTATTCACAATTTCAACAAGGGTGTTTGGATTTGAATGAGAGAAAAACAAGTTTGTATCGTCAGCAAATAATATAAAAGATGCCATATCTGATGATCTATAAAAATCGTTGATATAGATAATAAACAATAGAGGGCCTAGCAAACTCCCTTGAGGGACACCACAAGTAATATCCCGCAATTCAGAGGAACAGCCATTCAGAAAAATATATTGTTTTCTATTGGAAAGATAACTCCTGAACCACTCCAAAGCCTTCCCACGTATACCATAATGTGAAAGTTTATGAAGTAAAATGTTGTGGTTGATAGTGTCGAAGGCCTTGGAGAAGTCCAGGAGTATTCCAACCATATGAGAAGATGAATCGAGAGCATGGGCTACCTTTTCAACAAGTGATAATAACGCATGATTTGTACTATGTTTTGCTCTAAACCCATATTGATTTTCACAAAAAATATCATGATCATTTAAAAAAGCAATTGTTCTTTTATATATCAATTTTTCTAAAACTTTTGAGAGGGATGACAATAAAGATATAGGGCGATAATTGTTCACATCTTGATTGTCGCCTTTTTTAAACAATGGAATGACCTTTGCTATCTTCATCGTATTTGGCACTATCCCATCTAAAAAAGACAAATTAAATATATGTACGAGTGGATCAACAATAAAAGGTATTATCCCCTTTAATATAACATTGTTGATACTATCAAAACCAGAACTCTTTTTGTTATTTAAATGAGAAACAATATCCATTACCTCATTCCTGTGAGTTGGAACAAAGAAAATAGAGCTTGAATTTGGAGGATTTAAAAAATCTCTAAAAGATTTATTTGATGTAGGTATTTTTTGTGCTAACTTCTCACCAATTAAGGAAAAATGTGTATTAAACAGGTTAGCAATTAGGTTGGGATTATCGATTACATCATTATCTCTTTTTATCTTAGTAATTTCATTTTTGTTTTTGGTTAAATTCATAGCTTGTTTGAGGACTTTCCAGGTATTCTGCATGTCGCGTTTATACAACTCTAAGCGACTTGTAAAATATTTCTTCTTTTCAAAACGCAAAATTCTGGTTAAAGCATTCTTATATGAAGTATATTTTTGTTTTGTTCTATCTGTAAATTCGGATTTGTATTTGTAGTACAATTTATTCTTTTTATTTATACACTTTAAAAGAGATTTCGATATCCAGGGAAGTCTAGGAGTAATTTTATAATTTGTTTGACATTTTTGAAGGGGAATACACGCATCTAGTTCTTTATTCAGAATATCTAAAAATATGTTGTACGAACTATTAACATTATCAGTGTTGTAGACATTTGACCAGTCTACGTGTTCTAAACTCGCTCCGAGTCTAGCTATGTTTTCAGGGGAAGCTTGACGTCTTAATTTGGGAGGCTGTCCACCACTACTTAAATTAGAAAGAGTAAACTGAGAGAAAATTGGGTAATGATCAGATATATCAGACAGTATGACATATGAATTGGGATGCGGAATAATGTTACTGAAGATATTATCAATCAATGTTGCCGATACATTAGTGACACGAGTTGGCTTAGTAACAAGAGGAAAGAATGCATTTGATAAAAATGTTTCTAAAAAATCATGACATGAACTTTCATTATTATATTTTAGTAAGTTGATATTGAAGTCGCCCATTATACAACAATCTTTATTATTCATTACTGGATTATGCAAAATATTCCTGAGGGATGACAGGAAGTCAATGTTATTGCTATTTGGAGGGCGGTAAATTACACCAATTATCATATTTCTCCGGCCTGGCAATTGGATTTCAATAAAAAGGGATTCTAAGATATCATTCATTATAGTAACATCCTTGCAAATGTTGAAAGAATATTTTTTTGAAACGTATAGGCCAACACCGCCCCCAGACTTTTCTATCCGACTATTGAAAATAAAATCGTGTTCATATAAGGCAAAAGGTGGGTTAGGATTCGTGGACAACCAAGTCTCAGTGAGCCCAATTACAGAGGGAAGACATTGAGATGAATTATCTAAGAGCAATTGAAAATCATCAAAGTGTCTATTAATGCTTCTAATATTCAAATGAAATAAAGAAAATATATTTTTATCGTTATTATTGCACAAAATGTTTTTAAATTGCTCGTTAGAAATATACTCAGTTAAGGAATTGGCTATAGCATCGTCGTATTGATCATCTGGAAGAGAATTAAACGCTAAATGATTATGTAATGTATCCATTTAAACCATTGATAATACGAGCGTTTTGTGACGGGTAGAAAATACAACAAATATGATAAAGCACAGTATCCTGGAGAGGTGATTCAGAGTATAGACCTACTATTCCGGCGAGGGTATGAAAGAAAAAGGTAAGACAAAACAAAACATGTAAATGTGAACAGATACAAACGGAATACAAACACATAACATTTACAAAAACATATGAATTAAAAAAGATCTTCGCAGGATTGAAAAACACATGACTCAGGTATGAGAAATCGTAATACATCATTACAAAAAACACGAAATTTGAGCTCCCTGGTAGTAAACAAAGTTTAAGAAATAGATTTTCAATAAAGCAGACAGAAAAAAAAAATGAGATTTTTGTAGATGTAAAGGAAACACATTATGAATTAATACTTAATGTAGGAAACAAAGGAAGGGGAGAGAGAGAGGAGATTGCAAGTGAAAGGGGAGAAACAAAATTGTATCTTCTTCAACGTCATAGTGAAACAAATATATGACAACTTTGCACTAACTACAATATATACACTATCAATATACTCATATCAACTGACTCTTACGAACATAAGAACAGAACAAGAACAAAGTTAATTTTTTATAACATGCAACAATTATTGGAAAAATGATCACGACAACTAAGAACTGTCGAAAAAAAAATCTAAGAATGATTTGATCTGTTAAAGATAGTTTTCTTCTATTTTTTTTTTTATTGAAAACGAGATTTGTTTATAAAAGAAATCAACAGAAAAAAAAAGATAAGGATAGTTAAGATAATTTCAAACAGTAAAAAGTAAAACTGAGTGTCTTAAGAGAACGCAACCCGCTAAATTTATTAAACAATTACGCCATCCATAAAGGACGAATACATTTAATTTGTGCTACCTAGATGAAAATCTAATTAAGTATTCCGTAATGGCCAACAAATCTGCCATACAACAGATGCATTTAGCATGCCACGAAGAAATGAAAACAGATGGAAATAAATAAGCGAACAAATAAAAAAATAAAAATACATAGATGCATATAGGGAGGTTCATATACAGCTTTCAGAGTATAGGAGTAAATACATCAATAATTATACTTCATTAAGTAGGCGTGACGATATAATGAATACTTGCCAACATTTATGAAGCTTGTCATTAGAGCTGTGATAGAACATGAATTATCAAAAGGTAAGGTAACGGTCATTGCCTTGGTAAATCAGTAAGGTATTCAATTTTGTCTCCCTGATCGTTTGCACCGGAGATGCCAACCATTCCGGAACACTCATGAGAATAAAAATAAAATACGACGAGCCGAAGAGCCAAACAAAATAGTTTTAATCCTAAGAAATCATGAAGTGCAGCCAGACTCCTTTGCCTAGCCATCAATTTAAGAAGAACCGTACCTACATGAGAATAAATTGTATTAAGTGTTCCACATGCCTAGCGAATCTGTGTATATGAGCATGCCATAATAAAGGGATATTCACAAACGTAACAGACACCTACAAAGAATTAAACTAATCAAAATAAACAAATGCACAACAAAACGCATACCACTTACGAAGTCATTCTGTGCAACGAGAATGAATGTTACGTAATAGCACGTGTGGGAAGAGAAAAACAAAAACGAAAGAATAATTCAGTACGACCTCATCATTAGACCTTGAACAGGCCAAAAGGATGAATTAACAAATGGTCATTGCTTGAGTATTTGTATTCAGCTTGAGTATTTTTACTGCGAGCAGTGAAAAGCTGATCAAAAGGTTTGCACATGCAAACAATGACAAGATCAATTCCTTCACCCGTCATCAATTCAGGAAGAGCGTAATAGAACATTTTGGATCTAAAATAAAGTATGCCGCAAAGGTCGGCAAATCTTTATTATAATTTCATTTTGCGAAAAGAGTTCAACCGAGGAACCTTGTTTGCATGAACTGAAAATAAGCAAACAACGAAATTAATCGAAATAAGAACAATTTTTTGGTTGTCCAATGAGTGAAATTTTTAGTCGGAAAAAAGGTTTTTATTTAAGAATGATTTGCAATTTTTGGTCGGAAAAAAATTAATTTCGTAAAATATTTATTATTTTGAAACCTTTTTTTTTTTTTGGGGGGGGGGGTGGCAGAAATAACTGTCAAAAACCTTCCAAAGTAGTTTTTTAAAGCTATAATTCATAGTTCCATTTTCAGAGGGTCTGTCGGTTGAGGACAACAACCAAAAAATAATCTTATTTTTGCCTAAATACGGGGAAAGCAAAACCTTTTCAAGATATCTAGGATACATGTATTAACAATGGCATTAACACGACGTATTTGAACACATGGAAACAAATGAAACAAAATAAATAAAAAAAAATGAAAACAAATGACCATGCATTGAATGTCAATTGGAATGATCAACAAATATTAACACAACTCATAGTTGAAAAAAAAAACATATAAACTGCATCATTGAATACTTAAATCATGACAATTTGTGATCCCATGTATAGAATATAAAGTAAAATTGAACTGCAAATGGAAACATTGGTAGAATTACATGTTGGCAATTCATCGAATTTCAAATAGAGTAATTCAGAAATCCTGAAAAAGTTAATATATTATAATGACCTGAACATTTTTATATTGTTCTGTTCATGATTTCAACAGTTTTGACCAGTTCAATAAAATAGTTCGGCATTTAAAACTGAGATTTCTTCGAAAATAAGTTGTGGAGAAATTATGTATGACAGACAGATTACTTGACTTCACAGGTCTTGTCAATGTTCAGATGCAGTGGTTGCCATGTTTGAAGGAAATCTCTTCGTTCTGTTTATGCGGATTCCTGTAGACAGATTTTCCTCGCTGTGGAGCTTGAATGCAGCTACAGCAAGATAGACGTCCGCGTTCCTCGGGGATCGTGGCCATTTGCAATTCCACGTAGATAGTGTGAATGTACAGCAAATGAAACATTGGTAGGCCTATATAAAAACATGACACTCAAACACTCTCAGATCGGTTGTCATTTCATCAAATTTGAAAAAGGTAATTTATAAATCCTGAGAAGTGAATACATTATAATGATCTGAAAATCCAGTGTTCTGTTTATGATTTCGATAACTTTGATCAGGTTGGTAGACTAGTTCGGCATACAGTATAAAACGGAATTTCTTCGAAAATTATTTTCGAAGAAAATTCAATAATTTTTAGCAGTTTAAAGTTTGGCATATAAAACTGGAAATTCTTCGAAAATAATTTGTGAAGAAGTTATTACATAATTATTAAAGACAAGATTACTTAACTTCGAAGTTGGTCCACTTTCCGGGTCGAGTCGATGTCCCAGATGCTGGTTGCCTCGTTTGAAGGAAAATCTTCGTTCCGTTTATGCGGATTCTTGTAGACAAACGTTCCTCTCTGCGGAGCTTGAATGCAGCTGCAGCGAGGCGTCCACGTTCCCTTTTCATGGCGGGTGGGAGATCCGTTCTGATGGTGACACGGGAGAATGGTTCATCGGGCGTGGTCATCTGATCGGACGTCCCTGGCGTGGTCGCGGCCTGGGGGATGTTTCGAGTAGGGTCCTGGCTCGTAGAAGGCATGTCATCAGCCTGCTTGGGGCGTTGCCTTGAAGACTGCTCATACGCGTTCAATAAGCGATCGCGATCCGCCATTCTGACGAATCGTATGATAATTGGTCGAATCGTGGGCTGGTTACTAGCTCGTTGGGGGCAGGCAGACGATGTGAATTTACGAGGGGAATCCGGACAGCTTCAGTTCTCGAGATTTTCATAAAATGAACAAAGATGTCATAAACAGTTTCATACACATTCTCATTAATGCCCCGCTCCCCGACTCCATACACCAAAAGATTTTGCTTTCTTTCGTGAATTTCTAAGAGAGTTATCTTTTCCTCCAATAGTTTAGTTTTTGAATCAATCTCCTCTTTCAACCTGGGCAATTTTTCTTTTTCTACTTGATCAATCCTACCCGAATTGAAGTCTACCGACTCTCTCAGCCCCTCAATCGCCTTCCTAGACTCAGCAATGTCAGCCGAAACAGAATCGAAGCGTTGGCTCATATCGGCAGAAAGTTTGGCGAATAATCCCTTCATTTCGGTGATAAGATTGCTCCCAGTTGAGTCGCTTTGCTTATGTTGATCCGAATTGGGCGGGATCGCGGGATCTGCGGTCACGTGACTATTCCCGCCAAGGTCGTCGGCGTTTGCGTGTAGTTGCGTTAAGGCACCCTCATTGGTATGAAGAATTTGAGGTTCAAGTACTTTTTCTGAAGCAGAATTCGATGTAGAATCCATTTTTTTCTTCGCTTTCTTGGTCACTTTCTGGTGATGATGAAGTCTTGGTGGGTGTCTAAGGTTGTAGGACCTGTTGCTCATCTCAGATCTATTTCATATCTTTAAAGCGGTACAATGTTCGGGAGCTCAAAAATACGCGTGTGTCACCTACGAGAGCATGTTGTTGTTAACCACATGAAGTAGTACTAGCCTTGATCATGACACATTCATCACGGTTTCGTGACTATGATGACAATGTCATGACAATGAGAGGTTTTCATCTCCATGGTGAATTCGTTGATGCCACGGAGCTTGTTGGAACCACATGTTAATTCTTTATTTTAATTTAATATAAAGGGCACGTCCATACAAGCAGCTAGTACAATTTGATTTGAAAATAAGATTATAGAATGTAAAAAGTATGATACTTAAATTTCCATCAAAACCGTGTAAAATCACCATGTAAAATTAAACAAAGCTGTGGTATTTGAAGTGTTACTTATATGGGTTCACCAAGGGGGTAAAAACTTCTTGGTTTCACAGAATAGTCAATGTGCGAGAAGTGGATGCAATGGTAATAAGCTAAAAAGAAATATTTCACGTGTGATCATTTTTTTATTGTTTTAATACATTGAAATTACTGGGAATCAATATGAGTAGAAGCAGCTGATGGAATCAAGAGTTTCATCGATGATGAATTCATATCAAAGGGATGATCCGGGCTGAAAATATTTATATCTAAATAAATAAAGTAAAATTCACAGAGCACACTGCTGAAAATTTCATCAAAATCGGATAAAAATAACGATGTTATTAAATTTTAATATGCACATCGTCATGAATATTTATCAGGTGGGCTGATGATGTCATATCCCCACTTTCCTTTTTCTTATGTTATTACATGAAACCATAATTCTTTATTTTTTTATACATGTAAATGATGTGTCTCCATTATAATGAAATAAGTGGTGGCAATCAATAACTAATGCACTTAATCAGTGGTCAATCCAATTGTTTAGTTCTTGGTAGAAAATTTTGAATAAACCTAATATCATAAAGTTAAATACAAAAGAACAAATGGGGATATGACATCGTCAGTCCACCTAATGAATATCCATGAAGACATGCCTAGAACTGTTTCACCGGAATAATGCAAATCTTTAAAATGTAGTAACTTCCTCAGAAATCCGATTTTGATGAAATTTCAGCATTTTGCTCTGTGAATATTCCTCTATTTATTCAGATATAAATATTTTCAGCCCGTACCACCTCTTTAAGAAGGAAGTATTTCAGCTGTGTTTGTCAATCCATTTCCTATTTCAACCCCAATCTTTTCATAACGACTATTTGGAAGTCACTAGTACCACATAAGTACATTACAGAGTGTATACTGTAAATACGCTTACGTAGACTTGATTTGATTTGGTATATTTTTTAGTCTAATGCCATTACGTCCATCAAAATTTTGTCTATCAACTATTTGGTCCAATAGCCAATCGGTCCAATCATCACTTCGTCCAATCACCAGTTCGTCTATGACCATTTCGTCTCGAAACCAGTTGGTCTAATATCCATATTATTTTCATTAATTTCGCCCAATTAACACTTAGTCCAATTAGACGAAATGGTATATATGGACTAAATGGATATTGGACCAACTGATGAAATGGTGAGTCGACGAAATGGCAATTAGACCATGTGGACATTGGACGAACTGACAGGAGACCAAATGATATTACAATTTGGTAATTGGGCGAATAGAAAATAAAGCCAATTTTCACAGGTGCATATTTGTGTTTTTTTTCATTTAGGGTAGACATGCTAGGGTGCAAGATGCCGGACTGCCATTAGGACTACCTTATTGCGTTGGATTTTAAAAAACAGATTATCCGCTGAATTATCAATTTGTTGTTTTATCCGTCATGCAAATGAAACTAAAATGTACAACTTCTCACTGCACAAAAATTGTATATTATTTTTACCGTTGTTGGTACTCTTTTGAAGTTATGAAACAGTAAGTTGGGTAAATTTTGTGATCAACAAGGTTTTGACGGAATATTGCGATAAATTGTTGTTCGAAATGTTGAGGGTTTTGAGCAACTTCTTGTAATGCTCCATCAACTTATCAATAAACTCTTGGTTTCATCTCATTATTGTAGGTCTATGATCTTACTAACAATTTCCTGGATCCAAAAAGTAACTGTTTTTTCCGTTTGCAGTATACTGACTCGTCATTGCCAATCATAATATATATAGGCTACTCCCATCCCCGACTCCCCATCGAGTACATATATGCATGGGTATATTACCATTTGATTCAAGTAATAATATATCATATTTCTTGATTACTGGTTCAAACAGGAAGGAAAAAATGACAAGGAAATTGTGCATGTTGGTCCTATTTTCTTTGGTTTACACTGAAATAAAATGTCATGAATAGACACAGAAGATAGTTAGTTGAAGATATTGGTATTAAAAGAAATTCCCGTGAGAATTCCACTGACGAATTCCACTTAATTATCATAATTTCATTAATTAACTAATTCGATAAACTTATCATACGACTGTTTTACAGACCTTTACACTATTTTCAATCAGTTCTTATACGATCAGATAAAACACAAATATTGTTATTTATTTATTATGTTTTATTTATTTTATACTGCAGGGTAGGCCTGTTCAGTTCTTAAAATTGCTTTACAAAGGCGCCCTGCAGTTTAAAATACATGTCAAGATAACTATAAAATATATCATCAAAAAACAATCAACGTCAAAAATACAAAATACAAACTATTTAACGTCAGAAACAATTAACATTAAAAAATTTAGAGTGGGAAGTGACAATTTAAACATACAAGTACATAGCATTGTATAATCAATGGAATATAATTTCGCTCTTCATCAATTCAAATGAAAGGCTTATTTTTATATCTATTTTATATAAAAGATTGTAGATCATGAGCACGACCTCGCCACCACCAACACCACCACCGTCGTCGTCATCATCTTAATCATCGTCATCATCTTCATCATTACCATCATCGTCACCATCATCACAATAGCCAGGACCTTGAACCTTGAAGAAGTATACTCTCCCAAATAGCGTACACGATGTCTTGGAGAAGGGACCACCACCACCACCATCAACATCATCATCATCATCATTATAATCATCATCATCACCATCACCATCACCATAATCTTCATCACAGTCATCACCGTCACCATCATCATCATCACCATCATCATCACCATCACCATCATCATCATCACAATCACCATTATCATCATCACCATCATCATCACAATCATCACCACCACCACCATCACCATCATCATCACCACCATCATCACCATCATCATCACCACCGTCATCACCATCATCACCACCACCATCATCATCTTCATCATCAACATCATCATCATCATCATTATAATCATCATCATCACCATCACCATAATCTTCATCACAGTCATCATCACCATCATCATCACCATCACCATCATCACAATCACCATTATCATCATCACCATCATCATCACAATCACCATCATCACCACCACCACCATCAGCATCATCATCATCACCACCACCATCATCATCATCATCATCACAATCACCATTATCATCATCACAATCACCATCATCACTCCCACCATCATCATCATCATCACCATCATCATCAGCAGCACCATCATCACCATTATCATCACCATCATCATCACCATCATCACCACCACCATCAGCATCAGCATCATCAGCATCATCACCATCATCATCATCACCATCATCATCATCACCATCATTATTTCAACATGACATTCAACAACAGCTATAGCATCAGGTTAATAGATCCTTACACGACAGTCTCTTATTTTATACTCTTCGTCTTTCTGCCAATTTCTCAATTTTTTTTCGTCTCCCATTTTTGTACATTATTGGAAAAATCATGGGGATGGTCGCCCTCTACCCCCCCCCCCTCCTGGGGAGCGTTTCATGAAAGGACTTGTCAGAAGTTTTATCCGACAAGTCATGTTTCATCCGACAGTTACTATAGTAACAGTGCTTCTCAACCAATCAGAATCCATTAAAGTTGTCAGATCTGACAACTTGTCGGAAGAATATATTGATGAAACGCCCCCCTGATCATCACTATAAGAATTATCTACAGTGTATAGAAGTAAAATGGGAGAATGTACCATTTCATATTCGAATATGATTTTAATGGATAATCTTTAAACAAGAAAATATGCTATGCTATGTATCTTCAACATTCTATTATGGATGGTATAGGTGTACGTCGCCTACCTCAAAGGGTTATAAAGTCGATCAGCAAGAATACAGTATAAAGGCCAAACCTATATTCCATCTCTCTCTACGCAAAAAAAATATTGGTGTAAAATATTTATCTTATATAATGAATGGATTTAGACCGTCTTTTATTTCACTTCAAGATCATGTTTTGTTTAAAACGTATGGAGTGGAATGTATTTTCACTCGATAGCGAACTACGAGACTACAGTACAAGTAAAAAGAAACCCTGGGATAGTTGGAGCTTATTTTCGGCGATGGAAGGAAACAGGCCCGGGAAACAGGCATAATGATACGTGGCTATACTTGGGCGATCTATTTGAATATCATACAGCGGGCATACAGCATTGTCCGGATCCCAAGGAAATCCTGAGTATATACTTCAGCCAAAAACAAAAGAAAACGAAATGAATGTGGTATAGGCCTGTCCAAAAATATACTCACATTCATAAGCGGTCATCTCACGGTGTAATCAGAAGTTTCCAATCAGATATGAAGACGAGGTACACACGTAATCCCGGGGAGAATGGTGAAAAGAAGTTTATCCAAGTTCTCAGACATGGCATAGCTTTTGATAATGATATGTCCAATGTTTGTTTTAAAAGTTACTCGAATGAAGCAAATATCCGTTCAGCGAAGTGGGATTTGTTCGTAACTTGTTGCAAGTAGCTAAAATGTCAATAATACTACCAATTCAACGTACATACCGGGCGTACACATAGCCCGATCTGATTCCTGTGCGTGTCTTGTGAGAGTGCCGCATCTGTCAACCAAGCTGTCAACCAAATAACGCTGACCGCGCTCGATCTTGAACTGGATACAGGGTGTCCCATAAAAAAAGTGGATCGCTGGATCCATCGATGTGCATTGATGTTTGAATACACAATAGCGGTGCTTGAACACTAGTTACTTTCACTTACAGTCAATTGTGTACATGGGTGTCGATTTGTGTTCATGGTGGGGGGTGACTGACACAAACGCAACATTGCCTAAAATTTGAAAAATATTTACAAAATATCTTTTGATCCCATTTTTACACAATATTGGATAAACCCTTTTAGAGTGCATGATATTCATCATTATTATTATTAATATCAAGATTATTACAATTATAATAAAAACAATAATAATGATGATGAAAATCGATAATTTATTGTTCGAAATAGACATGAAATGAAATACTCCGAAAATTTGCTTTGCCCAATTGATTGTGGGCTTGGCAGCTGCTGTACAGCGCCAGATCGACGAGGCTCTATCCCTTTATTGTTGAACGCCAAACAGGGTAGCAGCAACTCCCATCTTTTAACGTCTTTTGGTCTGACGCGGCCGGGGTTCGAACCCCCGACCTCCCGGTTGTGAGACGGACGCTCTACCAACTAAGCCAACACACCGGTGTTGGTGATAATAATAATAATGATAACAGAAATGATTAGCAATGATTATAATTATGATTGATTATGATTCATCATGTCAAAATATAATTTTCGACCTCAAATCATAGGGGAGGGGGATGATCACACAGGCCATCCCCCCCACCTGAACTTTGAGGGGGTTACATCCACCACCCCCGTTCGACCCATGATTGCGTAATACATAGTTTATGGATCAAATATCAGGGCTAAAATCTGCATTTACCCCAAAGTTGAAATAATGATAAATTATTAGATATTTTTTCATGACGGACATTCAGTGACAATGTGTAAATTGTCACTTATAATCAAGTTTGCATCCATAGTCGTTGCTATGTTAGAAGAGCCTTGGACCGGTCTTCAGATAATTGTAAAACATATCATTTTATATGCTCTATATTTGACTAGTTTGTTCATAAATCTTCGGTAGATAGTAAATATGAGTTGAGGTGGATCCAGGAGCCCCGCCCCCCATCCCCAAATCCCTTTTCTTCTCTCCTACCTTTTAATTTTTTTGGAGGGGGGTCTTTGACAGGAAATTGTTGTAGGCGTACACCACACCCCCACCCAACTCCAACTGGTCGTGATATGGAATGTCGAATTATTGGTATATTTTTGAAAATCCCAATAAAGTGTAATGAAAATTCCAACGGCTTCATATATATTTTTTTCCTTCAGTGGGTGTATATATTTAGAGCGAGAATCTATATATTCACAGAGCTCTGATTTGAACGGAAGGAAATGTCCCACGCTCAGTACTTATTATAGGCCATAATTATTGCCAACTCTCTGCAGGGGGCGCTGCATTGGAAAAACTGAAATAATTATATCTAACAGGGCAAATGTTTAGATTCTAATTGATTTCGATAGGCGCGAAGTATACTAAGAATATACAGAAGAGTCGAAACTGTACACCCTAAAAAGAAATCAGTCAAAAATGACTAGTATAGGGTCAGCTGGGTGCAACTGTTATTCTAGTCATATTTGACTATTTTCTAGTCATATTTTACCAGAACAGAGTTATTTCTGACTAGAATATATGTCAGAAATGTGAATATCAGTGATTGCCATATCAGTTGCTCCCAGCTGACTACTGGTCTAATAAATTTGACTGATTTGTTTTAAGATGTATGGTGTTTGATATCAAAGTGTAAAATAATTTACAGATAAATGAATTCTTGGACTGCTTGGTAGTTCTCACCACGTAGAAATAAAATAAAAATTAAATTAAAAATAAATAAAAACTAAATTACAAAATACAACTGGGAAGTGATGTTAAGCATTAATTTGTTTGGACGTGCGTTAGTTTCGTCTTTAGAAGTGAGGAAACCGTGACTCCATTCATAGTTTTGAATAACAATAGTGTTTTTACTCCGTAGGATGGGTCTATCGAGGGGATTCATCAGCTCCAATTACACGAGCATGTTTTATTTTGATGACGAGAGCAAAATAGGCCTAGAAGTGCTCTGAATCAGAAGCCCCCCCCTTGGTTTTTGTTTTACCTAGTATCACTTTGGTTTTCATTTGTGTTGATAACGAAGCATCATCTTAATTTTTCATTTCAAAACCAAACTTATATTAGGCTAGGCATCTGAATGAAAAGACCCACTTAAATTGCAAGATGACTAGGAAAATATATCAAAATTTAAAAATATGTGGTAAATATTTGAACCAATTTTGCTCACATTCCGTTACCTATATGATCAGTCATACAAACAGTGATCATACCGGGGAACACATTTCTACAATCTTGCTGAATGCTGTTATGCAGGTCTACTCCCCATCGCATATTTTTTAATTTAGCTGGAGCTTTATCAAAAATTGATAATATCTGATACTTGTATGCTTCTCATTTGTCTATAATTCTGTATTATTGTTGTTGCTTTCTTTTCTGTGAAACAAATTTCAAACGAAAAATTTGTTAAAAGACTTATCACTCTGTGTTTTGCAGTATGCTTTGTAAAGCCTGTTCTTTTTATTGATACATTTTAATAAAGAGAAAGTGATCCATGATTTTCTTGGTGAAGATTTCTTTTTACAATCATTCTTTGAACATGCATCAATGATATCAAATGAAAATTCATGGAATATTAAATTGATGATGCGACTTACCCTGTCTCCGCCCATGTCATCACTATATCATCATTGTCGTAATCATCATCATCATCATAATCATAAGCATCATCATCATCGCCGTCGTCATCATCATTATCATCATCATTATCATATCATCATCACCATCATCACCATCATCATCATCATCACCATTATCGCTATCATCACCATCATCATTATCATCATCATCGTCATCATCATCATCATTATCATCATCACCATTATCACTATCATCATTATCATCATCATCATCACCATTATCACTATCATCACCATCACCATCATCATTATCATCATCGTCATCATCATCATTATCACCATCATCACCATTATCATTATCATCCGATCATCATCACCATCACCATCATCATCATCATCATTATCACCATCATCACCATCATCATTATCATCACCATCATCTTCATCATCTCCTCCTCCACCACCACCACCGACATCATTAAGAAAAATAACAGCATGCATCTGAATTGATTTTATTTATCTAAATATGAATTCCATGAAATGCAACACAACAACAACATTTTAACTCAAAATATAGACCTAAATATATGCAAATATATACACTTGAACAAGTGAGGCACTTTTTTTTTGCTTGACAATTTTTTCCTGTACAAAAATATATAGCCCCCCTCTCTATTTTTTTCGGAAAATCCTTGATCCGCCCCTGATTATGATTGATTTAGATTTGAGACCTTCGATGTAAAATTAACCAATCTGATACGTAACATTTTATTTAGAACGCACACGACCTTCGTAATTAGTGAGTGTTTGGCGCCGATAACGAACATACTTTAAAGGACAATTCCACCCCAACAAAAAGTTGATTTGAATAAAAGGAGAAAGTTATGACATTTTAAACTTTCCCTTTATTTCACAAAACAGTTATATGCACATCCTGGTCGGTATGCAAATTGGCAAAATGATGACGTCATCCACTCACTATTTCTTTTTTATTTTAAAATATGAAATAGGATTTTTTTTATTTTCTCCTCATTCTCATGCTGTGAAACAAAATTTCACTCCTCCCTGAGCATGGAGAATTACCATTATTTCAACATTTTGTGGTTAAATCAAGTTGGTCCCTATTGTTAAATCTGTAAAAAAAATTGATATATTGTAAAATTCAAACAATAAACAACAAAAGAAATAGTGAGTGAATGCCATCATCTACTCTTTCATTTGCATATCAATGAGTTGTGCATTTAACTATTTTGTGAAAAATAAGCGATATTACTTAAAGGCAAGTCTGCCCCAACAATAAGTTTATTTGTATAAAAATAGAAAAATTCAACAAGCATAACACTGAAAATCTCATCAAAATAGGATGTAAAATATTACATTTTAAAGTTTCGCTTAATTTCACAAAACAGTTATATGCACATCCTGGTCTGTATACATCCGATTTCAATAAAATTTGCAGCGCTATGTTTGTTTTTCTCTATCGATTCAATCAACAATTTTCTGAGGTTGACTTTATCTTTAACTGTTGCGGGGAAATTGCTCCACATGTGAGCATTGTGAGGGCCACGGTGTCTAATTTTTTAAGAGTTCTTAATAATTTGTTGCTTGCCAAATTATTTTTTTAGAGCTACGAGTGGGGTTTGCGTGTGTGGATTGCATTATCAAAATGATGATGGCAAATAGTTTGAGTTTTTTTTCCTTTTTATTTGCATAAAAAGCGCAACCTGAAAAGTATTCAAATTTCACTGTAGAATCATCATCACCGTCGTCTTTTTTGTTGTCACCATCACTAAAAATAAAAAAAGTTTCGTTAATGAAAAAAATAAATTATTTTATAAGAATTATAAAATACAAGTTTATTGTAAACTTTTCGGCGCAACAGATTTTGTCAATTCGACTTAATTCAGCACAATCACAATACCTAATTATTTCCATTATCATCATTATTGTTATTATAATTATTATCATC
Source organism: Lytechinus variegatus (assembly GCF_018143015.1). NCBI lineage: Eukaryota > Metazoa > Echinodermata > Echinoidea > Temnopleuroida > Toxopneustidae > Lytechinus > Lytechinus variegatus. Next base: position 30,483,168 of record NC_054754.1, on the reverse strand, counting down.
ATTATTATTACCATTATTATCATTATTATTGTTATTATTATTATTATTATCATTATCATCATCATCATCATCATCATTATTATAGGCCTATTGAAATCACCTAATCATGGCATTTTGTATGACATACTTTCATGATTAGCATATATAGGGCCTAGAAAATAAAACAAGCAAAGTAAATGAAGGAAATAATCAAGAAATTCATTCAGAATATCCTCTCTCTTTTTTTATATATGATATCCTCTCTTTTTTGGGGGGGGAGTATGAATTTCTTTATAATCTGCCTTATAAATCACCGAACCAAAAGGCAACGAAACCACCTTCAACATCAACCCATCTAATTTTTGTATTTTACTCTAGCGCCATCTATGGCTTCTTATCAAGTAAATGCGGTCTTGAATAATAATAATTGCAAAACTCTCTTTTCTATTATTTATGCAAATTTAGAACTGGCAATTCCAGAATACCAATTGTGACTGGTAGATATGACAATACTGAAAGGATAAATAGAGTATGTACTTTGTGCAACTCCGGAATAGGAGACGAGTTCCACTACATTTTTATTTGTAGTAAGTTTGAACAAGAAAGAAACTCACTTCTTGGTACTCATTTTATAAATTATTACAATATTCACAAAATGTATTCTCTCTTTAATTCTACGGAAATACCAATCATTAAAAACCTGGCTGTCTTCACCAAATTGGTGATAAATGCATTTAAATAACTTAATAAGTACATGTGTATAACCGTGATATTACACATATTGTTTTGAATGAAGTTTCCAACTTTATTTGTTAAGTAGATCATTATGTAAAAAAAAAAAAAAAAAAAGCTGTCTAGTTTGATGGGATAGCACTCAGTTTTATAGTTATCACTCTTTATGTATCTTGCCATGTTTATTATCGTTTATACTTCACTTGTCATGCTGCTGTGAATGACCCCTGAGCCCACCCACACATGACCTCTCCACTATGACTATCATTGCTTGATTCCACATCGACCTCATGCTCCAGTGTGGAAGATATGATGGGCTGCCTCAGAGGTTATGTCATTTCATTTGTTGTATCCCTCGGTACACCCCTTCGGGGTTTTATTTGAAGGATCGTTAATAAATTTGAAACTTTGAAACTTTGTATTAGCTGTATGGAATTATGGCGTTGTAAGATTGATTGATAAAAAATTCACGACACTATTAACACATGTGTGTCATATAAGTGTCGGACAGTTAATCTGGAAAGGTTACTATAATACAGTACAAATTACCCTAATGCAACTTTACAAAGGAACAGATTATAAATTAGTAATACGTTAAACTAATTCCTCGGGATAACTTAGAAAGTCTTAGAAGCTTGCAATGAATTGCAAATCTATTTTCGTTCCCGAAATCTAACATATGCCGTGCAATTAATTACAAATTTGCGATTGATTGCTAATCTGCTCCATGCATGAAACACAAGGAGTGTAATCTGAGAAAAAGTTAAAAGTGATCAATCAACTGTATATTTGCGAAATTTAATTTTACAGGGGCCGCGGAACGGTTTTCAAAGTGGGGGCTGAGCCAAAAGTGACCATGCAAAAAGTCACAGTCGTATGGTCATTTTTACGTTTTTGTACATGGTTTTGGAAAACAAGCCTATAAATTTTACACCTCCAAATAAATAACCGGGTAAAAACCGGGGGTAAATAACTTCTCCTCTTCCAGCTAGTTCCAGACCACTGAACTCAAGTGTTCCCATAGAGATCAGACTGACGAGATCTAAGAATCGAGGATCGGTCATTGATTGGTCCGTATTTTGATGTTCTGCATAGATCAATTATTTCTTGGAGAGATCAAGTATTTTTTTCTGTGTAAACTTTTTTTTATCATAAAATTTTTGATGCAACTAAATTTCTTGAATAATTTTGTTTTTAAAAAATCAATATATGGTCAGAAGTTATAAATAAAAATTAGTAAAATGTTGTGCTTGATGACATTCTTAAAAAATAATGAATAAATATTAAATCTGCATATTTCTTTAAATTGGCAACCTCGTGTGAGGTTAAATTATCATACCACGGTTTTGGCGCTCGTGTACGTCCAGCAAGTTTACGTGCGAAAATAAACCGCGCCAAACCACGCGATGTACTCGTGCGAATGTGTTAAATGGATGAGACGAAGGGAGTAAAAGTCTATTTTAGACAAAGGTAAGATAACCAGATAGTGTTTACTTAATCATGCAAATATACGTTAATGTTGTTCAACGATATATTGTGATATTCAAATGAATTTTGTCCTGATAAGAGGCGAATTTCGCCTCGAAATTTGAAGCTGATGTCTTCCTTGATCGTGTTGATCCTTGTCATTCTTTGAATGAATGAATGTTTGAACGAAGTGTGCTGCATCAGCTGAGCTCTGACTTCTCGTCTTCTGACATCTATCTGAGTGCAGTCTTGTCAGTGTTGTTGTGGTATTGCAGATAATAATTATCTAACTTAAGTCTAAGCCGTCAGCAGAACAGTTTCAAAAATTGTACAGTCCGTTGAATTATGCGAAATAAATTAACAATCCTGAAACAAACATAACCATGAATGATAACCCCATTTAAATGGCATGAATTTATACTAGTAGCCTACATGTACCGGTATATGCTATGACGTTCATTTTTCTCAAAATTTACTTGAAATACAAAAGAAAACTAGAATTGAATTCGTCATGCGGACGAATTAGGTGGTCTGTCATGATTTTTCATTCAGAGTCGGCTGATGTATAAAATGAATCACTTAGATATGATTGATAATCTTGATTCTAGACATCCTAAGAATAAATTTTGACCATTGCTCAATGTGATTATTAATGTGGTGATGACAATCGTCAGACATACATATTCACACAGATATATAGAAGATAGATCATGACTATATATATTGATGGATGGCGCGATGGATGGATCAAGTGATGGATTGAGAGATAAATGATAGGTGGTTATATTAATAAAACATAGATAGACAGACATATAGATAGATTGATAGATAGAGACAGATAGATTGATATAGAAAGATAGACATATTCAAATAGATATATATAATAGAAATAGACAGATAGATAGATAGCCAGACAGACCGACATACATATAGAAAGATAGATAGACAGGCAGATAGATAGATGGATATATAGAAAGATAGATAGATATACATATCTAAACAGATTGATATATTATATAAGAGAGAGAGAGATAGATGGACAGATACATATGCAAAGTAGGTAGATAGACAGATAGACATATATATGGATAGATAGAGAGAGAGAGACATATTCAAACATGTAGATATATATTTGACAGAGAGATAGACATATATGTCATGTAGGTAGATAGATAGACAGACAGATGGATGGATTGATAGATAGAAAGAAATATACATAGATTTATAACAGATAGCAGATGGACGGATATGATTAGATAGATATTGTAACAGTTAATTTTGCTGGGTCTATCTATTTTACTCTTTACTCTTACTCTTATTGTATTAATATACATGTACATGTATACTATTTGTACTTTTGCAACTAACAGTCAGATGGCCATTGGTATTAATTAATACTGATTTGAATAATTCTTATTTCTCTTCGAAAGAAATATCGAAGTCAAAATATACATTTTCTTTTTTTTCATTCTTTGAAATCGTCAGTTTAGTGACGACCTCTATAAAAAAAAAGAAATATTAATTACATAGATTGGGTTTGGAAATATGTCAGTTCTGCTGATTGTTGCAAAAGTAATGACTTATTGATATTACTGTGAACAGTTGAAATTTAAGGTTCCTTCATTATTTTCTTTTATCCTCTTAAATTTTTGGCCCGTTAAAAAAAAAAAAAAAAAATTCATGCTAGCAAGAAAAAAAAAAGGTCGGAAAGAAAACATGAATCGAAGCTTAAAAACTTTGGAGTGTATATTGAAAAATGAGGACATTTTTAATGAAGAGGGAATCTTATGTAACAGTTAATTTTGCTGGGTCTATCTATTTTAGTCTTTACTCTTACATTTGGCTTTCCATACTTTATTGTTTACATTCAACTTGTTTATTTCCATTCCAACTCATCTCATCCTTCTTTCCATCCTCTCAATCCACATACATTGTCATGATCTCATCTTTCATTCCATCTCCACAATACATCTCACATAGCAACACAGGTTCATTGCATTTCATTCATTCATTCAGTTTCCCCTCAGTCATGCTTCCTGGTTTTCCATTAGCTTTCCACTCCACATGGTCTTATTGTTTAATTCTCATTAGGATTCAGTTTAACTCATGATCACCCTTCTCTATTCTCTGATTGGTTCTTATTTTTAAATAGGGTTAGTTCATTTTATAGTTCATACCATTTTCCTTGTATTTGATTGGTTGATTTCTATGATTATCCAATGTGGGTACATTGGCAGAAGAGAAGATTGGAAAGTAAAGGCAGTGCTGATCTGGACTTCATCTTGTCAACTTCTAATTTATTTTGTGTTCACCCTATCTTCAGTTTAATAATTTTAGTTTAATTAAAGGAGAGCTTAGTTTGATTGAGTACAGGAGAGCATAGGAGACTGAGTTTGGAAGTGTACAAACGGTCATGTTACAATATAATATGAAAAAAAAGTGATTATAATCTGTTTTATTAGAATTGTTATAATTGATCGTGCGCAAGATATTAAAAAAAAAATCATGTTCACCCGCGGACTCAAACCCCTGCCCGCATGATTGAATGAGATGCAAGTCTGACGCCTAACCGATTGAGCTAGAATATTTCCCATAGACTTTACACGTAAGCAATTTTGAGAATTAAAATTCCAATATTGCAAGTGAAAAACGGGCATGATCCAGGCATCTGATCAAAAAGTGGAGGGCATATTACCGAAAGCCCAGAATCTCAGCTATAACATATTAAAAGCTCAGGCAAAACTGACAAGAAGAAATGGAGATATGGCTCACGAAATAGAGGAATGTCGAATCTAGTTTTGAGAAAAAGTCATGTCCCATAAAGATTACACGCAAAATACATGTGATATGAAAAAAGCAATTATAATCTGTTTTATCTTGCTAAATTTAAACTTTTATGCCTTTTAATTATCATAAAGGATCATGTAAGAGGTGGCAAAAAGAAAAAAAAAATTGAAAAAAAAATCATCTTGTTCACCCCAGGACTCGAACCTCCGCCCTCGAGAAAGCAAGTCAAATGCGTTATCCATTGAGCTACGATATTCCCCATAGAGATTACACGTAAGCAATTTTGAGAATTACAATACCAATTTTGCAAGTGAAAAACGGGCATGATCCCGGCATCTGATCAAAAAATGGAGGGCACACTTCCGAAAGCGTAGGATCTCAGCTACAACATACTAAAAGCTCAGGGAAAACCGACAAGAAAAAATGGAGATATGGCTCACGAAATAGAGGAATGTCGATTCTAGTTTTGAGAAAAAGTCATGTCCCATAGAGATTACACGCAAAATGAGGAAAAATGACATGCCTCTTTTCATCGCTGTTTTACGCAATGATGCGTTTCTCAAAACGAAAATTCATGTCTACTGAGGAGAAAGAGTACATTCTAATCTACGACATATCGAAATCTGGGCGAAAAACGATCTATATTTGAGAAGTTACAACCAAATTTGCATAAATTTGATGACGTCATTTTTGAAAAAAATGAAATTTTTAGTTTAGGCGCCATTTTGATGACGTCATGATATAATTTAGGGATAATGGTGACATGAAATCAAATCTACAACTAATACTCTATCGATATATGAAAAAAAAATTGGGGGTCAATGGACTATTTACAGAGCTACAGTAAATTTTCAATAGGCATGTTTTTGCCCATATATGGCCTATAGTGAGAGCTCGCGCGCACACGTGCTGCAAACTTTAATGGGTGTTAATTTCTATATTAATGGTTGTAGAAGGTTGATCAAGGTATCAAATTGCTCAGAATTTTATTAGCAATGCAATGATATTAAAAGAAACGGTTTTTCTGCGTTGCGTTAAGGTGTAACGCGCGCAAATTTTTGAAATGCTTAAAATGACCTAAAACGTACCCAAAAAAATTTATAGGTCATTTGGACGATTTTTTTACCTTTGACGTGCGCGTACGCGCGCGTCATGACCTTTACATGACCTTTGATGACATTGACAGTTGACCCTTGACATGAAGTTAATGTCATGTAAATATTGTTAATTTTTGATAATGAAGATATGATCAAATGAAGAATTTTACAAAATGGCGCGTAGATGACGTCATCATGACCAGATGACCTTGAAAAGCTTAGTATGCCGTCTCTATGATAGATTCTATATATGACAGAAAAATCAGCTAAATTGATTTAGCCAATTCGGAGAAAAGTTGGCGACAAACATAGGTGATAAGAATAAATAAAGAAAGAAATAAAGAAAGTCTCCTTCTTGGCTGATGATAGAGTACCGGTAGAATAGGTGACTCGAGGAAGACGGCCGATGAAAGCACCAAGTCGATCTAGTTCATCAGTTACTCAGCTATTCGAGGAGCAGTTAAAAAATTGAGCGTTTTGTTTTGTTTTGCCAACAATCATATGCCATTAAGCTTTATGCTGGTTATTCAAACTCACGAAGAAAAAAAGAATGACAAGAGAGAGGGAGAAAAGTGGAGGAAGTATTGAGAAAGAAGAAAACAGAAAAAATAGAAAACATTTCATGTACAAGTTGGACTGTTCTTGATTACTTTTAATCACATAATTTATAGCCAAATAATGTTTATTTTGCAATTACATCTTTATGTGGTCATGACTAACCAAACATGTATAGCCTTCAGATATAAATTGCCTTATGGTTTGCTTTATTGAAATGATGAAAAAGTATGCATATTGATATAAAGATTTTTCTTTTCCAAACACCCAAAATCACATTCCATCCTACAAGGGCTTGTCTCCCAAAGTAGGTAGGATTTAAAGGCGTCTTGTCTCCGGTAAAGATCGAGACTTCACTGACGTTGATGTTCACATCAACGAGACAGATGTATCCCCATATTCCGGTACGGGTGTGAGATTGGAGCTGTGATTTTCCTAATTAGGTGGTCTGTCATTTATGACAGATCACCTCTTAATTTCGTCAGAATTTTCTTATTTTTATTTATTTATTTTTAACGATTTTTTTGTCGCCAAGTTATCTCAAAATCGACTTGATCAATTTCATTGAATTTCATGTCATTTATAGGATCTGTCATGGACACGTGCAGTGAAGCTTTTCAAGGTCATCAGGTCATGATGACGTCATCTAGGCGCCATTTTGTAAAATCACATTATCAATCATATCTCCATTATCAATTATCAAAAATCAATCAAATTAACATCACATTAAGTTCAGGTCAAGGGTCATCAAATCATGTCATCAAAGGTCACCTGAAGGTCACGACGCGCGCGTACGCGCGCGTCAAAATTTAAAAATGCTCAAAATCACTTTTTGACCAAACGAGAGTACGTTTTAGGTCATTTTAAGCATTTCAAAAATTTGCGCGCGCGCACGTATGCGCGCGCGTTTCCGCACGTTACACCTTAACGAAACTCAGAAACACCGTTTTTTTTTACTTCATTGCATTGATAATATAATTCTGAGCAATTTGATACCGAATTTAGCTCTCTACGACCATTAATGACGAAATTAACACCCGTTAAAGTCTGCAGCACGTGTGCGCGCGAGCTCTCACTATAGGCCATATATGGGCAAAAACATGCCTATTGAAAATTCACTGTAGCTCTTTAAATAGTCCATTGACCCCCAATTTTTTTTTCATATATCGATAGAGTATGAGTTGTAGATTTGATTTCATGTCATCAATGTCCCTAAATTATATCGTGACGTCATCAAAATGGCGCCTAAACTAAAAATTTCATTTTTTCAAAAATGACGTCATCAAATTTATGCAAATTTGGTTGTAACTTCTCGAATATAGATCGTTTTTCGCCCAGATTTCGATATGTTGTAGTTTAGAATGTAATCTTTCTCGTCAGTTAACATGAATATTCGTTTTGAGAAACGCATCATTGCGTAAAACAGCGATGAAAAGAGGCATGTCATTTTTCCTCATTTTGCGTGTAATCTCTATGGGACATGACTTTTTCTCAAAACCAGATTCGACATTCCTCTATTTCGTGAGCCATATCTCCATTTTTTCTTGTCAGTTTTCTTTAAGCTTTTAGTATGTTGTAGCTGAGATTCTAAGCTTTCGCAAGTGTGCCCTTCATTTTTTGATCAGATGCCGAGATCATGCCCGTATTTCACTTGCAAAATTGGACTTGTAATTCTCAAAATTGCTTACGTGTATTCTCTATGGGGAATATCGTGGCTTTGACTGCTTCTTAAAGGGCGCGGGTTCGAGTCCTGGGGTGAACAAGATGAATTTTTTTTTCACTTTTTTTTTCTTTTTGCCACTTCTTACATGATCCTTTATGATAATTTAAAGGTATAAAAGTTTAAATTTAGCAAGATAAAACAGATTATAATTACTTTTTTTCATATCACATGTATTTTGCGTGTAATCTCTATGGGACATGACCTTTTCTCAAAACTAGATTCGACATTGGTCTATTTCGTGAGCTATATCTCCATTGTTTCTTGTCAGTTTTCCCTGAGCTTTTAGTATGTTGTAGCCGAGATTCTAAGCTTTCGAAAATATGCCCTCCATTTTTTGATCAGATGCCGGGATCATGCCCGTATTTCGCTTGCAAAATTGGAATTGTAATTCTCAAATTTGCTTACGTGTAATCTCTATGGGGAATATGCTAGCTCAATGGATAACGCATTTGACGTGTTCGTCCGTATTGCTGACGTGTAGGTCCGTGTTGCTGACGTGGTGGTCCGTGTAGCTGACGTGTAGGTCCGTGTTGCTGACGTATTGGTCCGTGTTGACGACGTGCTCTGCCGGCATGATCCGTGTAGATCCGTGTGAAGCTGCCGTGTTGATGCCGTGTTCACAGTCATCTGGGGCAAAACTATCCCGGACCTCCCCGGATCATGCCGGCATTGCCGTGTTGATCCGTGAAGTATAATCATCTATCTTGTATGTATCTGTTTGAAGATGTATGTCTGACGATTGTCATCACCACATCAATAATCACATTTAGTAATGGTCAAAACTTATTCTTAGGATGTCTACGATCAAGATTATCAATGATATCTATATGATTTATTTCATACATCAGACGGCACTGAATGACAAATCATGACAGACCACCTAATTCGTCCGCATGACGAATTAAATTCTAGTTTCTTTCTCATCTCCATCCTACTTGCATACTAGTAGGCCTATATAACATATTTTTAGTAATAGCCCTGGTTTTAATTTGTGAGACACACCTACTCGACTTTAAATCCTAGTAGATATCCTAATATTAAAAAAAAAGAAAAGATAGAAAGAAAAAAAACACAGAAAAGAACAAGAAAAAAAAGGAAAAAGAAATAAATATTTGAATTTTACTTTTTTTAATTTTAAGAAAACAAATGTTAATTATATAATATATATGATGGCGAAAATAGTCAAATTGACTGATTGCCAAATAAAAATAAGAACCCCCCCCCCCCTTGACGTCTTGACACTCTTCCCATAGTCGCATAAGAGAATGACATAAACAGAGATGGATTTCCCTAGGAAATCCATCTTTTGAAACAAAAATCACTTGAAGTTTATGAATTTCATTGATTTTTTACACCTTCCTGCGCCTAATGTGTACAATCATGAAGGAAAGTTTTAAAAATTATTGTATAAAAATGTGAAAAAATTAAGGTTTCATACCTACTAGTAACTGATGCCGCGTAGACCCCTCGATCCACATGTAAACAACGGAAATACAATAGCGTCGACCCTTGAACCACTTATGTATGACGTACTTCTGGCTAGCGATACCGTTTTGATGAATAATTTTTATTAAAAAATATTTCAAAAATATTAAAATTTATTACGTAATTATAATTGTTTTGATATTAATAATTATTTATAATCACGTAATGAATTTAAGTATTTGTGAAATAATTTTATCTGTTTATGCCATTCTCTTAAAGCGACTAAGGGAAGTGTGTCAAGACGTCAATGATGAAGTATATTTCATTTTTTTAAAAGTCATCATCATTGCGTCCTCAAGACTAGTCCTCACCCTTCCCCCATTATTAAAAAGATTTGAATAAATATATTCTAGAAAAATCTAACAAAGTTCTATAGATTTCACCAAATTATCAATAATCTCTCTAAAGTAAATGACAAAGTTTGCTTATTTTCACTAAACAATGATCGCATCTAGGGTGGTACGCAAATTGAATTTAATATGAGGCAACTAATCATGGCATCACCCATTCACTATACATGTACCTTTGGTATCTCTACATGTACGTATTTTTCAATAAAATAAAATTATATTTTTGATAATTTTTTCCAGTAATATAGATATTCAGTTTGATTTCTCATGGAATATGATTATCATTGCCATATTTTATTATGTATTTTTATGGAGATAATTTTTACCATCAATTTGAAATATTTGATGTTTCATATTAACACAACACAAAAAAAATAATGACTGCATCCCTCATTTACATGTACATGTTGACCTTGATGTGCAACTGTTTTGTGAAAATGTAAATAGCTAAACCAAAGTTATGTACTGTATGTTACTTTTATTTTACATCCGATTTTTATGACATTTTCTGGTCCATGCTCTTTTTTTCTGCTTGTTGAAAATAAGCTTGTTTTTATGTGAAATTTGCCTTTGAATTGTAATAGTTAGATTGTTGGAATAGTTTTTAAGCCTTTTTCAAACTTTTATTGTTGCCATTTGCCAGTTGCATTGCCATTTGTTTACTAACATGAATACTGCAGTATATGTGACAGAGGATTGAGGAGTACGGTATTATTGCTAGGAAAATAAAACTTATCTAGAGAGCTGTACTTATCAGTTCATCAGAGAATACAAAATTCTTTTCAGTGCCAATTATTTAAGATTTCAAAATGGTTTGAATTGCTTTAAAATCTATATAAAAAAATAGTTAACTGTACATGTAGGTTTACATTTATGTACAAAACATTATTACGTACATGTATGCTTGTAAAGATGGCTCTTCACTTGATTAATATAGGTTTTGGGGGACAGCTTTCTTCATTTCACTGATGTATGAGATTTATTAATACTTTCATGTATGTCAATATATTGACTTTAGATTGCACTGGTGAATTAAAACCGAGATATCTGTACAGTCCGACCTCTCTTATCCGGATACGTTTGGACCAGCACCAATCCGGATAAGGGATTTATCCGTATCTGGGAGACCCAATATCAAATACACGCAGCTGCGCTGCTGGTTGCCTCACAGGTCCAACGGCGGTAGCTGTACTTTACATGTACCTATTGAAGTGGGCGTACAGACAGTATTCACTGCAATGTCAGAGCAAATTATAGGCAGTATTATTACGGAAATGGAATCGTTCAATGGCCAAAACTGTTGGATAATTTACCTGCTATAATGATTGAGGTATACATCAAGCATACATGTACCTTGAAAGAAAGAGAATGACTCGATGAACTAAGTTTTACAATTAGATCATCGCGGCGGGTATTGCAGCTTTGCAATGTCAGCCATTGTTACACTGACTGTAGGCTCAAACATAGATGGCACTGTCCATATTGAGGCCTAACTTTAGCTAGGCCTCAATGTGTTGTTTTTCCTGGGAGGCAAAAAGAGAAACGTGATGAAATGTTTGCGCTGCGCCCTGATTTACTACCAGAAATTATCATGCCTAAATTCTTTCTATGATTTGGGTAAGATATTTTCATGAAAAATAATTTTGTTGTAGGTAGACTACGTGTATATTGGAAAGTATATGTAATCAAAGTGAAATTACGTATAGGATTGAGTTTAGATTGAAATCTCATTTCCTCACGTACTAGATTGAATTAAAAAAAAAAAAATATCGGCAAGTGTGCGTCCGGATAATAGAGACATCCGGATAAGGGGAGGCTGGATAAGAGAGGTTGGACTGTCCGCTGTAATACAATAAATGCCTGTGACTGTCTTCCTATACATGTGTAGTCTTTGAAAAGTGTGAAATTTAATAACGTGGTGTTTTTAAAAACAAGCCTGTTCCTCCACCAACCTATTTCGTTACTGATGAAATTGTTATGTTCAGTGAGTTGGTTGCTTGACAGTAAAATCGACGATCTGCTGCAATCAATTATATTGAGTTGTAGTCTGTATGGGTACCTTACATGTAGCGTGGCATTTAATAGGGAGCAATGTCTGTGTAATGTAGTTTCGCTTATATTTATCTGGCTTGTTGAAAAGTTTGATATTAAATTTACTGGTATCAATACTAGATTGCATGGTTGCAACCTGCATATAAGTGCTACTTAGCTTGCCATATTCCAGTCATTTGAAAAAAAAATTCAACACTATTTGCAACGGAAAATATTTCAGATTTGTCTTATTATGAATACAAGACCAAGACTTCAAATCATTGGAACATACTGTTCGATTCAGAGTGATTGAAAGATGAATAATTTAAATAAAGAAATCTGATCCCAAATTCAATTTATCAAGAGTGAATTCATACAATTTTTACAACTCCATCGGAGATATTGGGAAAGGGGACGGATACACTTTGATGATGGAAGTGATGATGATGATGATGGTGATAATTATGATGGTGGTTGTGGTGTTAACGATGATGATGGTGATGCTGATTTGATGGTGATAATGATGGTGGTATTGGTGGTGACGAGGATGATGATGATGATAACTATGATGACGATGATGATGATGATAATTGATGATGATGTTGATGTTGATAAAAAATGATGATGAATATTGAATAATAATGATTTATATGTAATTATGATGATAAATACATGTAGTGATGATGATCATCTTGACCATAAAACATGTCTATGTCACACAAAATTCTTCTATTGCAAAAGAAAGCAATTTGTATTTGTGCTGGAGTTGGTTACTGTGACCATACAGGTCCCCTCTTTATAAAGCTGCAGTGTCTCCCTGTTGATGATGTCCTTTTCCTTTAATCTCCCTGTTTATGTATTTAATTAATGCCAAAATGCAATACCTACCTGCTTCTCCAATATGTTTTAACAAAATAATGCTATCCATACCTACCAAACAAGACAAGCATCTGATTTGTATTACTCATGCATGCTGCTGGTTCACAAATCTATCAGACATTATGGTCCCGATGTTTTGAATTCCCTACCTACTAGGAATACATAGGCCTAATGAGAGCATTCCTTCAAAAGTGTTGGTAAATGCATACGTGAATTAAAGATGTAATTCTCTCGCAAGACAAATATTTGTTGTCTGCTTGTATATTTTAAACTTAAAGATTGATATGAATATTTGTAGTTTTTCTGTTATCATTAGTTAGTTCATTTGACTTTCTTGATACTTTTAAGTATACATGTACATGTGTAATACATGTATTTCCAAAGGTGTGACTATGGCTCAAGCATCTGCTTATACTGCATGTCTGCCACTTCAGTTATGTACATGTAAATGATCATAATTATAGATCGTATTTATGTAAAATTTAATGTATTTTATTCTGTGATGGTCACACTTTCTACATTGTCATGAATATGCAGAAATGATATAGATAAATAATAAATAAGTAAATAAATGAATGAATGAATGAATAAATAAATAGATAAAAAAATTGATAAATAAATGATATGCCCACTGAAGAAAAATAACTATTCCATGACGGCAATGATGGAATTGTGCAATATCCTCGGTAGTTGGCAAAATTACTATTTTTCCCTGAGGGCTTCGCCCCTCTGGAAAAATAGTGATGCCTGTCCAACCTCAGGCAAAATCATTCCCGTGCAATACTACTCAAAGCCTGGTACTGTACATGTATATTTGTACACTGGCCTTCAGGAATAGATTACTAATTTCATTAGTAAAATCACTTTGTATGTCATAAATGACCACTATATGTACACTCCATGCAGACTCATTCAAGCCCTATCATCGTTTTAAGTTGCAACATACAGTCGTATTAACACTGCAATCAGAAGGTCATGTGACTGGCACATGTAGATAGGCTGCTCGTACTCCTCGTAGACATTGGAATGAGATTGAAGGTGATCGCTACCATCAGAGATGCTGGAGATTGATGCGTGTGATGCATGCTTGCTGTGCAATAACAAGATGCTGGCATAATGTACTCCCTACTGTGTGCGCATGACATTAGAAGTCTGTGTAATTCAATTTAAATCAAGGGAAAAGTGTGATTTCATCATGATGGCCGAACAGCTATCTTATAACCCAGGGTTTAATTATAGTACAAATAATCTGAACATTTTTGGACAATAATTTGTTTCTGGTGATAGAGGAAAGTGGATAATGAATAATGCACATAAGGTACATTTTGAACTGTCTTTGTTGTACTTTCTTTGATTGTATGGTTGTCATGTGAGAGGGATTTCAATAGTCCTATTAAAAAAAAAACTCTGGTACTGGTTATAACGGAAATGAAAATGTTCACAAAATTGAACAATACAAGACAGAATAATTGAAAAAGATAAATAATATCTGTGAAATGATTTCATACATGTAGGTAAGTGTATATTTACAGAGTACCTGGCAATGGCAAATGAAGATCAGAAATATGCCTGTTCATTTATAGTGCTGTCCCACATGTTGCCTACTTTTACCCTTTTTACACAGGATTTTCTTAGCCCCGGACTATCGCTAACCCCGTACTATTTTTTTCCTTTTCACACATGCCAAATTGTTATTGCTAACCCCGGATAAGCAATGCTTGCTTTTCACACACGAAACTCGCTAACCCCGGACTAGTGGTTTTTGTCGATCATTCGTAGTACAAGTACTTCACTCGTACCTTTTTACACACGCTAAAATTTCCTTAACCCCGTACTATAGGTGGGGCTAAATTGCCATTTAGCCCCACCTATAGTACGGGGTTAAGCTTAGCCCACTTTCGTTTTACACTAGCGATCTTAACCCCGTACTATCGCTCTTAGCACCGCAATTGCTGGGATAACCCTGCCTTTTTGCAGGGCCAAATAATCCCGTACTAAAGGTGGGGTTAGCCCACTTTGCAAAAATGCTGTGTAAAAAGAAAGTGGGCTAAGCTTAACCCCGTACTATAGGTGGGGCTAAATGGCAATTTAGCCCCACCTATAGTACGGGGTTAAGGAAATTTTAGCCTGTGTAAAAAGGGTATTTGTTAGCTATGTACTCCAGGAAAAGCTTGTGGGAAATGAAATGAACATAATTACAAGCAAGCCCAAATTATCTCAATGTAACATTCGAAATAAAAGCATTCTGGCGTATGATAAACACTTTAGAATTGCTTCCAATGATTTCCTGACAAAATAAGGTTTCTATACCCGAACTCCATCATAGCTTGAAGTCAGACTGGTAGCAAGGTTTGATCCTTCCACCTGTTATTGATGAATGAACTACAATACCTGGACATCAAATCGTTGCTATATTTGACAGGCCTCTGGCAAGCCTTCGGGATTCCAAGAACATGTGATGTATACTTGTAACTCTGAAACAGGATATAGGTGGTATACCATCCTTCCCTAGTCCAATTCAAACATAAATAATGTTCCACATCATATACATGTACACCCTGTCACTGTTACTACATGTAGGTCTCTTTCTTGAATTACGTAAATTTGAAAGTTGAAACTCTGTTGGCAAGGTAAGACAACTACCTTGAGTTCCTTGTTGGCGCTATTCATGCGGCAAATGGACTGCTCTTGTCAAGTCTGCTGGTCCATCTTCAAAGTTGTATGCTACTATGCTTCTAGAGTCTAATATAAGAGAGAATAAGAACCAAAACAAAGCAAATAATTCATAAACTGGTTTTAATCTAAGCCCCTCAAAAAAGTTCTGACACTCAATTTTGAGGGATATATTTTTTGTCACTGAGGTATAACTGGTATCATTGAAAAGCTTAATTATTGATCTTTACAATGATGTGCCATCTGCTGTGATTACATGTATGTGATCATGGAATGTGCAGTTACCCTAAATATCTATATGGAAGGAAAAGTCAGAAGTGGAATGTTGCAAAATGCATTATATTCAAACTAGAATCTCCATTTCAATAAAATTTTGGCCATGCAGGCAGGTGACAATGAATGTTTTGCAAGTGCCAGTGTTGAATGAAAATTCAGTAACAATGAAACTAACATCTCATCTTTTTTAAATTCAACATCCTAAAACTTTTTGAAATGACAAGGTTCAATATTGTTCCAAACACATTCAATCCATAGCGCAAATGAAAAAAACAACAAATGTGTGGATTTTCAGGCATCAATCATTCATACTCGGTCCATCCTCGAAAGAAAGAACAAATTTTCCAAAATTTCATTTTCGACATTGCTGCATAGTTATCATGTCTGCGCACTCCATGATAACATCATCATTACAAATAACTCGTGATTGTATTAAGAGGATTATTCATGCTTTCCAATGATACCACTTTTACATACATGTATGATGGCACCACTCAAACTAGAGTTGCAGAACTTTTTTTGAGGGGTTTAGTTACCCATGGAAGAGAGGTAGTGTGAGATCAAAGGTCATATAGAATTGGCAACGATCGTCTTGATGATCAATCAATACCTGCAAGATACTTGAAAGGTGTTTGGAAATATATCACCAGTCAGAGGGCCAATGGGAAGGTCCTTTCCACCCTCCACCAAGTCTGCTTGGCAAATCAATAGAGGTGAGAAAAGGAGATGTGAACAATGAAAAATCAATTGGATTCAGGGGGGTAGTGCCTTCCTATTGATTGATAGCAAACTGGGGGTATAAAAGACAAGAAGCGCCGTAGATACATCCTCTGTTTGGCGGGATCTCTCGTGCCTGGAGTGATAGGCACTCAAGAGGGGACTCTCTTTATGGTTGGAAATGGCTGCCATCTTTTAGTATTATTTTTCTTGTTCTCTGGGTTTTGTGCAATAGAAAGTTATGAATCAATATATACATGTAAGGTAAGACTGTCTTTGTGGGTTGTTTAGTTTCTACTCTTTTGTTTATATAGATTCATGGTATTGCAATGGACTTCTTTCTTGTTTGATGTTCTTCAGCTACATCGCACAAAATTGACAGAGTTTTGTATGTGTTCTTGTTTTGTTAATTCTTTTCAATCTTGCCTTAGCTTGGCCTCTTTCTAATCGAACTTTCGCTATTCTTATTACTTGTTGCAAAATATTTACATCTCACAATATGTATGTGCCATGTGTGAAATGGAATCAAAGGCAGACAGAATGAGACAGGATGTTTTATATACTCTTCCAATTCGAGTAATTGATATTTAACAAGTTTTTCTAGGAATGAGCTTTTTACAAACAATCATCAATACGGATATTCTACATGTCACTGTCTGATAAGAGTAAAAAATCTTTTCTGTTTACAGGTTCTTACAAATAGTTGGTATTATGGTGATTTTCCAGGCTTGAATACAATTTGACACTTTATCCATTTAGGCCATATTAATGCAAAAATTAATGGCACGGCTTCTAATACATATAACACAGCCCCATGTTTAAACAATCTCACATGTGCAAGATATGAGCAGTTAATAGATACCATCATTATACCTTTAATGAATATTTAATTGCAATTTTGTTTGATCAGATCTTGACCATTATAGAAAGTGGAACTAGTGCGCTTGTCATCTTGCAGTTTGTCTGCCTTGCTTTCTCATACATCAGTAACAAAGTCTCTCTGATAGTAGGATTGAAGGATGATTGAAGGATTTTATTAAAAATATCCATTCTCGCAGTCCAAAGACTGAATTGCAATGGTTACAATGTATGTACAAGATAAAATAACTAATACAATTAAACATTTGGTTCGAGAAATAAATAGTAAACGAAATAGTTACATGCATGCATAATTGAAAGTAGTACATGTACTCTTTGAAATGATTATTAATGAGAAATAAAAGTGTATTCACTGAGAATAAAAATGCATTCTAGGAAGGATATCTAGGATAATTGTTAAAGCTTTAAACAACTTTTTATCTGGCATTTATTACTGCTACATGATTTTATGTTATTGAGAAGTGCCTCAGATTGCTCAGTAATATCTTTAATGGTGAATATCAATGTTGGCAGCTCTGCAAGTGCAAACGATTGATTCATTGCTCCCATAATTTATTGTCAATGCTCAAGACAATAGAATCGGGACTGGCAAGGTTTAGACTAGGCAAGATCATCCATCATGCTTTCATAGCCTCCCTAGAATGTTACTCCCCCCTCTCATCCATTGTTTATATTTGCCCCCTTCACCCTTCTTGTAAAGAAAAGGTCATGTTCACATCTAATACAATGTGAGATAGTTGTTTACATCACTCAGTAGGTCTGGAAAAGGGGAAGGTATTGATCATGTAGTCTGCAAGTACAGAATTCATAAACAGAGGTACAGGTGTAGAATGATATATCAGCATGTTATTTGTGTGTCATGTATTGACTGAATCATTGGGAAGAAAAGATGTATGTACATCTAGAACAAGGAAGTAGAAGAAAGCCAAGAAATGTGTAATGGGGTGTTGCAAGAAACTTGAGATCAATTGCAAGTCTATTTTCGGTCCCTAAATCAATCATATGTCTTGCAGTTTATTGCAAATTAGTGATTGATTGCTAATCTGCTCCTTAAAACAAGTTTAATCTGATTTGCAATAACTAACAGTGATCTATCAGTTGTAAAACTGCAAGAGAATATTTGCAATTGATCGCAAATATTTTCTTGCAACACCCCCTAAGAGAGATAGATAAGAGAAATGAGAAAAAAGGGGATGGGTAGAAAGAGAGGGATGGAGGGGGGGGGGGGGTAGGGAGAGTAAAGAGGAAGGGCAGAGATAGATCTTGTACCCACTAAAAAATATAATCAAATGGCGCCATAGATGTACATGTATAATGCAATACAGGAGCAGTCTAGACTGTTACATAATGATAGCTCACCTGATAAAGTGCCAGATAATTGCTGTAATTTGAGAGCACCTTTACAAATCCCTTTGGGTAGACTTGATACTAAAACATTTTATGTTGACATGTTACTATAGTAACATGTTCTGTTTTTTTTCACTGAGCCACTCTACCCCTGTCCATGAAAACAACACTTGTCCACAGCATCAAAGAATTTTTCATTCGTTTGTCAGTCTTTGAGCATTAAACTTCACAATGCAAACTTAATTCTGTTTATTCTTGTGATTGTGGCATAGTGCCAATTATTATTTTTTTCTGAATCACCTAAATTTTCTCTTCAGTTTGCTTTTGTTTCTAGAATTCAAGAGTTTTAGATCATGCATTTTTTTTGGAGGTACTGTTGACTTGGAGTCTGTTATTCAAGACTAGCAGTCATGACAACACAGACTTGACTGCAATGCTTTGAGTTGGTGAACTGTATATTTCAGAGTATGGATTGTAATTTTAGGCACTTCAGTGAGCAGGAACATTTCCATGTTTCCCTCATTGTTATCAGTATGTACATGTAGGAAGGCCCTTGATGTGACTTTCTTTGACTGTACTGTCTATTATTTCTTCACATATGGACTGACCAAGGGATAGACTTTCAGTTTGCAAACTGATAAGGAAGTCCTTTATTTTTCTAGTGTGTATCTCTGACATTATGTCATGATGGCCAAGGATGTGAATACCATTTGCAGTTGGTAATGACATGCAGTCACATGGATCTGTTCAAGGTTAATGGTTTGTAGGTATTTGAAATCATTTGACAAACATGTTTTTTTGTTGATCTTGTTTCATGCCAAATACAGGTTCATGGACACAAAAGCATGTATGTATTTGTTTATTTGGTTCAGTTTTAAATGCATGAGAAGAAAAGATGCTGTGTTCCATTGTGGTATGCGATTTAAACTGAAGTAGACTTGGATCAAAAGAGTTTGGCGCATTTCATGCAAAAGGAGGGCAGGTTTTTTGTCTCGCCTGCCTAGCAGAGCGAGACCATACACATACATGTAGGTGCCACTTTTCCGATGGTGGAGGCGTTGTCAACATCAAATCTTAACCAAAGGTTAAGTTTTTGAAATGTCCTCATATATTAAAATGTGTATGAGCCTAGTTCATGAAATTTTGACATAATGGTTATCAAGTGTAACTAAACATCCTACTTGAGTTTGAAGTCAAATGACCAAGGTCAAAGGCCATTTTAATAGGATCAATGAACTTTGGCCATGTTGGGGGTATTTGTTGATTTCCATTATGTCTTTGAAAGTTTATTGATCTGGTTCGTGAAACTTGGACATGTATAAGGCCAATCAAGTATTACTAAACATTCTGCTTGAGTTTCAAGTCACATGACCAAGGTCAAAGGTAATTAAGGGTCAATGAACTTTGGCCAAATTGGGGTATCTGTTGAATTACCATCATAACTTTGAAAATTTATGGATCTGATTCATGAGACTCGGACATAAAAGTAGGAGTGGGCTATACATGGGTCAAAAATACTTTTTTTGTAATTTCAATATGGGAACAGTTTTTTTTTATTCCTTGTAATGTATCTCAACATGAAATGACAATATTTTTTGTCTTGGGTCCGAGAAAAAAGTGTGCCGGGCCAAAATCCAAAATGGCCGCCAAAACCACCCAAAATCACAGTTTTGGCCACAACTTCTTTATTTGGTGGTCTTTTTCTTTGGTTTTGGTGTCTATTCATATGTATTTGGGGGCAGGCAATTTGTTTTTCCTATAATTAGTACTTTTAAACCATTATTTGTAGAGTTAAAAGGTAATTATACCTAAATTTTTCAATTTTTATAGCCTTTTTTCAGCCAAAAAGTAGATTTTATCGTCCTGGGGTTCTTGGATATTAGATGGTACGAGGTCAACAATAGCAAGCAGCTTCATAGAGCTATATCGCTTTTATTCCTCTACTATGGGTTTTACGGATATTTGTGAAATATATCTTAAATTTAAAAAATGTTAATTATCCATAGGGGCTATACAGTATACAATGTACTGTACATACTGCACTGCATACATGCATTGGCCACCATGACAAGGCATGTATAAACTATAGTGTTATACATGTAGAAATGAGCTCTTAGGTTTAGAATTAGATGCCTCAGGAATTGAAGATATGTTTTGTCTCAGAAACTGAGGACATGTTTTGTCAAATATGCTAATTCAGGGGGCGGAGAAAGCTAATTAACCCCACATCATGGCATTTAAACTGTAGATATTCTGGGCCCCGTTGCATAAATTTACCATTATGTTAACTTAATGGTAACTTACATGGAATCCTTGGTTCTGATTGGCTGTTGATCAACGTTACCATGATTATATAGTTGCCTGACCCCATAAACATAGGCCAGTTAGACACAACCAGGTAAAAAAAGCCTCCAAATGAAGAAGATATAGCTACATGTAGATATGTGATGTACGTATATGATATGTGATATTTTATGTGCAATTTACGTTGTTGGTTTCATCATGTACATCAGCTGACAAGCAATCAAATTCACAATTCACAATCTAATTTTAAACCTTAAGAGCTTATTTCTATGACACTATAGTTTATATACAGGCCTTGTCATATGTCATGGTGGTCAATGCATGGAAATATGCAGTGTAGTGTATACAGTAACAGTACATTGTATACTGTATAGCCTTAATGGATAATTAACATTTTTATTTAATAAGATATATTTCACAAATATCCGTAAAAACCCATAGTAGAGGAATAAAAGCAATATAGCTCTATAAAGCTGCTTGCTATTGTTGACCTCGTACCATCTAATATCCAAGAACTCCGGGATGATAAAACCTACATTTGGCTGAAAAAAGGCTATAAAAATTGGAAAATTTAGGTATAATTACCTTTTAACTCTACAAATAATGGTTTAAAAGTGCTAATTATAGGAAAAACAAATTGCCTGCCCCCTAAAACATATGAATAGACACCAAAACCACAGAAAAAGACCACCAAATAAAGAAGTTGTGGCCATAACTGTGATTTTGGGGGGTTTTGGCGGCCATTTTGGATTTTGGCCCGGCACACTTTTTTCTCGGACCCGAGACAAAAAATATTGTCATTTCATGTTGAGATAAGGTAAAAGGAACACAAAAAAACTGTTCCCACAGTAAAACCAAAAATCACCCATTTATAGCCCACTCCTAATAAAAGTAATCAAGTATTACTGAACATCCCCTCTCTAAGTTTCAAGTCACATGACCAAGGTCAAAGGTCATTTAAGGTCAATGAACTTTTGCCATGTTGGGGGTATTTGTTGAATTACCATCATATCTCTGTAAGTGTATTGGTCTAGTTCATAAAACGTGGACATAAGAGTCACCAAGTATCATTAAAAATCTTGTGTGAGTTTCAGGTCACATGACCAAGGTCAATGGACTATGGCCATGTTGGGGGTATTTGTTGAATTACCATCATAACTCTGTAAGTATATTGGTCTAGTTCATAAGACTTGGAGTCATCAAGTATCACTGAACAAGTGAACATCATATGAGTTTCAGGTCACATGACCAAAGTCAAAGGTCATTGTAAGGTAATTGAACTTTGGCCATTTTTAGGTAATTATTAGGTTGCTGTCGTAACTTTCAAAGTTTATAGATGAAAGTGTATAAAATACGGATATAGGGGTAATCAAGTATCACTGACAAGTTTAAGGTCACATAATCAAGGTCAAATGTCAATGAACGTAGTATTGTATCATATGAATGGTGTTTTTTGTGAATAAATGTTTTATAGTAGTTTTCAAAGTCAGCACTGCTGCTATATTGAATCGCGTGATGCAGGTGAGACTGCCAGAGGCGTTCCACTTGCTAGAATCTCATAACTCTGAAAGTATGTGGATTTAGTTCATGGAACTTGGACATACATGTACATGTAAGAGTAATCAAAGCATCAGTGAAAATTCTGCGCGAGTTTCAGGTCACATTACCAAGGTCAATGAACTTTGTCCATGTGGGGTTATTTGTTGAATTGCCATCTGATCATAACTTTGAAAGTTATGGATCTAGTTCATGTAATGTGGACATACATGTATGAGGATAATCAAGTATCATTGATCGTCTGTCTTCGGTCACACGATCAAGGTCAAATGTCATTTTGGGTCATTGAACAAAGTATTTATCATATGAATAGTACTTTTTTTTACCATTAACATTTAAAAACTAATGAAACATGCATCATTGGGGGGCGGTGTTTCTTAAAGGGGAATGAAACCTTTGGAATAATTAGGCTTGTGTCGAAACAGAAAAATCAAAGAAACAGATCATCGAAAGTTTGAGAAAAATCGGACAAAGAATGAGAAAGTTATGAGCATTTTAATATTGCAATCACTAATGCTATGGAGATCCTCCTATTGGCAATGCGACAAGAATGTGTGATGTCACATGTGAACAACTTTCCCTTTGATGGACTATGGAATAACCCCAAAATGTCTCTTTGCTTTTTCTTTTGGTGATACAAACTATCTGTATTGCATGCCCTCCCATAAAAAGAACACATGAACACAAGAAGGTTTCATTCTCCTTTAAATGTATTAGTCTGTGTACATGATTATACAATGTAGGCCCTATATTCTACATTACGTGTATGGTAGTTCATTGTTACTAGAGAATGCTCAAGGAATTGACATCCAAGCTACATATATGCTAATGAGAGCACTTCACCCTTTAAAGAAGAGTTATATATAGAACATTGAGTGGCCTGCTCTTTTATAAGATGCTACCAAATTGGAATCGGGATATTCTGAAGAAAAAAAATCAATATGTAGGCTAATGATTGCTGCAAACCTACAAAAAATGACTTGATATGTCATACAGCCAATTAAGATGCAAAGACTCTGATACCATTTTTTCCTTGGCATTATGTTTTTATGTAGCGTGAGGATTTGGAACGGCTCAGAGACAATGCCTTCAGCTTCATTGGGTTTTTTTTTTGCATACAAAAAAAATGTTGACTTTGTTATGGACCTTTAAAATCAACTTGTTCTTGTACAAATATCATTTTCAAGATCACACGTGTACGTGTATACTCATGTAATCAAATGGCTAGGAGCTATTTGCTCTGCATGTAATATACACCATCCATATTACAACCTCTGCTATTTTTGTAGTTTGATTATGATTGTCATTTGACCTTTCATTGCTATGAATGAATCTTGACAGCTACAATTTCCCCCCTCTCTTGTTGATGGCGGCCGGTAGCTTTCAGACAAAAAACATTTGGAATCAATCCTGCTTTGATTATTGTGCATGCCCATGAATGCTGGTTTTTCATTAAAAATCACCTCAATTGGATGCTGCTTGTTGTTGACAATGGGCTGGCGAGAAAGATGACAAACTTGATTAAATTCAGTCTACATGTACATGTTTGTTACATGTACCCCGTAAACTTTGATTGTTTATGATTCACATTGTCAATTAATTGCTTTGATACTCTCAAGTTTCCTGTAAATTAACGTTTTGATAATCAATAGTTACAGTTAAACAGTGAATCTGATACAGTCTGCCTAATGCATGTAGTACAGGTACAATGTATGTTTTCTTGATATCTTGTGTTGTCTAGTCTACTTGTGAACATTTGTGAGATGCATGTATTATTAATTTTTTTATTACCATAATCAATATAGGAATTAAATGCCTATCATTCATGTCCAAGCACCCAGTTGATTATTCATGTTAATTATAGAAAATGGAAAAAAAAGATGCTTCTATGCTGTTATACAATACTAGGTCCACATCTACCGTAGATGATGTGATTCAGTATTATTCATTGCATTATTACTGAACATGTAGAATGGGCTTTGGATTCATATCTTTCAGTTCATTAAAATCATAAGTAGTGGTACTGTTGGTGCGGGAGGGTGTCTAGATATCAGCTCTTCATCTCAAATTGAGTTCATGTTCCGAAACAAAGTGTTGGATGTTTGAGAGGGCTTGTGCTGATCTTTGATACAGTTGCCCAAAGGTGTATCATTATGTACTTGTTGAAAATGGCAGAATCCCTTATCGGACACATTGTTCTGTGTATATGTACTGTACATGAATTTTCAACGAACCTCATTTCGTTTTCGAATTAACGAACCTTCGGAACATCGATTCTCATTTCGTTTTCGGATTATCGAACCTTCGGAATAGCGCCACAAATGTTCGGATTAACGAACCCTTTTACGTTTTCGGATTAACGAACATTGAGGTGTAGGCAATTTACGTGTTTCGGAATTACGAACCTCATTTTGTTTTCGGATTAATGAACCTTCGGAATTACGAACCTCACTTCGTTGTTGGACTAACGAACCTTCGGAATTACAAACCTCATTTCGTTTTCGGACTAACAAACCTTCGGAATAATGAAGCTTCGGAATTACGAATGTATGTGCATGGGAGGAGGGATAGGAAAAGAAATTTGAATGAATGAATGAAGGGAGAAAGAGGTGAAGGAAAGGAGGGAATGGAATAGAAAAGAGAGAGGTAGAAGGTCAGAAATAAACGGGATACTTGTAAGCATCCAGATTGTAATTTTTTTAGCTTTGATCCAAGCACCCAATCTTTATTAAAGTGGCATTTATTTTTAAAAAAGGTTCCATACCCCCTACCTGTCAGTTGTTTTGTTTTCCTCAAGTTACATATAGATACGTATGGGGCATAGTCAAGTCGAAAACAAATTGATAAAGCAATCTAGAGATTGGTTGGTTAACCACTTGGTTTGATTCTAGAAGGTATGTCATTGATCAACCAGCAGCCATGCATTGCAAATATAGAAAACAAATATTTCTGTAAATTCATTGGTTTACCACAAAAAAAATGGGATTCAATTATTTTTTGTCAAATGCTACAATTTTTTGTCAAGTTGGTTATAGTTTGGCTGGCTTCACTCTGAATGTTAAAACTGTGCCTTTGTCAGAGTCGCTAACCCTTACTTTGTGTTCTAACGTAAATTCAGTGTTTACTACCCGATTGAATGACTGAACGAAAAAACAATTTTGTTTGCATGTTTTGTCTCGGAAGAAAACATTTGGTTCAGCCGTTAGTTATTCACAATGTAATATGAGGAGGCGCGATAGCTCAGTCGGCAGAGCAGGGGATTCGTATTCCGGTGACCCGGGTTCGATTCCCACTTGGTGCGCTAGTGCCCTTTGGTAAGGCATTAATCCTCAGTACCAGGTCCTTCGGAGAAGACCTAAAGCCGTCGGTCCTCTGGTTGCTTGCTTACAAGCATTCATGCTTTCTTAGCAATCAGGTAAAAAAAATCACCACCAAAAAAAATCTTATCTGATTAATATTCCGTAACGGTTGGCATCTCTGCTCTATAAATGTACATGTGGACACTAGAAAATACTCTTGCCTCTTGGACATGATTGCATTTCAGTCCTGTGCAAGGATGCTACAAGAAGGCAGGATATAGTACTTGATCTGTATGTAGCGGGCCGACTTCTAACTTGAATATGAAAGGCAAGCCTTATCTCTTCGACTACTTGACA
Source organism: Lytechinus variegatus (assembly GCF_018143015.1). Lineage (NCBI taxonomy): Eukaryota > Metazoa > Echinodermata > Echinoidea > Temnopleuroida > Toxopneustidae > Lytechinus > Lytechinus variegatus. The sequence continues at coordinate 30,456,674 of NC_054754.1, read as the reverse complement.
TTTTAGTGAAGGTCTTTCGGTGGTCAGTCCTAATCTCAAGAAGGCATTTCAGAGATCATCGTCATCTATTAGGTATCCCCACTAGACTGGATGGGATAGCGAAGAGGAGATAAAAATACCTTTGTTTTTATGCTTCTTTTTTTATGGGAAGAAAGAAGCAATTATACCCTGAATGACTGTATGTGACAGGGTAGATTGAAATGAACCTGTCTTGCATTCTCTCTTGGAAGATGTCTATTGCATTATTGAAGCAGCTTATGTGCATGCTCAGGTAGAAGGAGGAACAAATAGCAAATTTAAAGTTTGAAAATAAAAATGTAATTTGACAGAAATTATGAAAAAAACTTTGGATGAACAGATGGCAACAAATCAGTAAATAGTTATACAGAGAAATTGATTAATGAATAATTAACTAAGTCTTCAACTTCCATGAAAAACAAGAAAACAAAAAAAACAACTTCTACTTTCACTGATCACCAGACAAGCAAATTTTTATACATATTGTCTTCATTTGATATGTTGTGTAAAATATTACCTTTTGCTATAAATGTGTCATACACGAAAAATGATTTTTAATATTTTGGGATTATTTTTCAAAACCAACTGCCTAAAACTAAATTGCAGTGAGTGGGTATTTCCAGGACCCTTTTCAGTATTTCAGGAGTGAAATCAGCTCAAGCCCTCATACATATGATTGAATAATATACTCAAAATTTCCAATAACGAACCTCCTCTTTCTTTGTTTTTCTTTCTTTTTACAGAACAAGCGACAATAGATTCACCAATGGAAGATGATAAATGGCTTCTCATATATAAGGGTTCTTACCTTTAGATCACATCGACCAATCACCTCACATTAAACCAACCAACCATACCAGCTAAACCCAAACTTGCCACTGCCGCCAAACTTCTATCGTCCCTTGTCTACTGTACATTATTTGTTTTATTTGGATGAAGAGAGTTGGCAAACATTCCCAGCATCACCTTGTTCAGACAACTCTTGTGATTGACAGAACGGAAGATGAATAAAGATATGAACTCATCAGGAGGTAAGTTATTTTTTGCAAATTTTGATATTTTGAATTTATTACAATTTTAAAGCAAATTGAATATTTAAAAAGAAAATTATTAAACATTTTATCAACTCGACAACTTTAAAGAAAGGCATATGTTGTAACCTCCTATTCATTTTGAAATTTCTTTATCTTTATGTGCAAACAGTACATGTATGTAGTAAAAAAAGCAAGAACTTTCTTAAGAGAATAGTCTGAAAACCAAGATTGATCAAGATCCTCTTATCAATATAGTTTTGATAATTTTTCGGTGTGGCACAATAGGGCTGTTTCGTAAAACTGCAAGTAAATTTTTGTATGAAAGGCCTAATACATGTACTTTTCTAATATATTTCAGACGTATTTCCCAGAGCTGCCAAGTATTACGGATTTTCAGTATTTAGTACTGAAAAATGAGAATACTGATGGTTTCATGCAAAATACTGATTTCTCAAGTTTCATTTTTATGTATTGTCCTATGGTATTTCTTTGAAAATACTGATATCCTCGCCAAAATAGTGATTTTCAGCTTTAAAAATACTAAAATGTTCTTGTTCAGGTTGGCAGCTCTGATTTCCAAATAAAAAATGTATTCTTTGTGTTTTAAAAAATTAAAATTATTTTTGACATCTCCATATTCAACTTTAACTTTACATGTATGATTGATGTAAAAACTGCCACATTTTATGATGTCCCTGGACATCTACCCTTTTAAAACTGGTACCAACTCCTAGGGACCAGCCCCTCGACTTTTGAACCCATATCATGATCTACTACTGCTCAATTTCAGAACCATTCTGCTTCCTTTTATTCTTCCATTATGTCAATCTTTGCATTATCAACCACATCCATTTCCTTTGCTGACCTACATTTGTCCTACATAATTTTATCTAGAGGTCGCGTCCTAAATGCTTTATCTGAAGGTTTTGTCCTTCGCCATGTTCACCTCGTATCCTTACATTTTTCCCAAAATAGACTCGTTCAGATATCTTGTGATTAAACATATAATTATGATAATATCTTAGTCTTATATAGCACTTTTTGTGAAATCCATATCAAAGCGCTTTACAATGTAGAACATATGAAATATACAAACAAACGTGAAATTAGAAATCACATAAATTTTTTTAATAATATATCAAAGACACTGTAAATGGGGCTATGTTGAATATGCTTTCTTCATGAGACACGTCTTTAAATTGGATCTAAGCGATGTGATATCAGGGATACATCTTTTCACATCAATAACTTTGTAGAAATTGAATAGGATGACATTTGGTGACAGAAAAAAGTGGTTGCAGAGTCTGAAGAAGACTTTTTTTCTTCTGGATTAAAAAAAAACCCAGCCCAAATAAAATTTGTAAGAAGTTGTCACAATAGAAATCAAAAGTGAGGTTCGATGCAGAGGTTTGTCAGACCATGACTGAACACACTGAGGTTTGTTTTGGTTATAGCTACATCTTCACCAGAATGAAAGCAGATTCTTTCTCCCGCTATTGTTGATCTTGTGAATGAGCCCAAAACGGTTTGGATTTATGTCCCAAATTGACCATTAAACCACAATTAGCCCTTTATTATGGCGAGTGTCTTCATGAGATTGTAGTAAAACCTGGTCCTACAGTTCCTTATGAACCAGGCCAAATACCAAGTTATAGGACATTTGGCACAAGCATTTACGCTTCTGCGCATGCGCGCAAGCTTCGAACTTGAGCTCAAAGTTTATACCTTGTTCCGACTTTGTCCTAGTGAAGACGTCATGTACTGAAACTATTCAGATGATGAACCTTGAAGCAGACCAGAGCAACCATTATGTTCCCGTAAAGAGACATTCACGTGTGTAATACAGAGATTTGTTGCGGTGGTTTGTCATGTCTGAACAATCCTTCAGGAAGCTACGTCATGTGTTGTCATAATAAGAGTTCAGAAGGTTTAACATTACGGATGTAATAAACTTGTATACTGACCTGGGTATACATAGAGATCATTGACAGTATTATCACGCGGCTTATCGGTCACATCTGATAGGGCAGTTCCAAAGGTATACATTAACGAGGCCTGTTCATTGATAAAGTCCTTCATGTACTGTACGTGTGCTTTGGAGCTAAGAATGAAGTTGTATCTATAGACTACAAATCTTGGCTACCAATCAGAGTCTTGGAGCCGTTTCGCGCTCGTTCCTTCGGTGTGTACTCTACATGTTCTCAGCGCTTGATTTGTCTGATTGGCAGTTCTTGATTTCATTTCAACCTTGACACTCTCTGAAGGGCGGGAGACAGACATTCTTCGTATATTTCAGTATATTATGAACTAGTTGAAGCCCTCGGATGTTGGTGCTTGATGCTATTGGATTATTATTTTGGATTGATTCCCTAGTTTCTTCTTTGATGTATAAAGAACAACCAATTGGAATATAGTCCATGGATATACAACCTACTTTGTGGTGAAGAGTTGAAGGCTTCGTTTAATTGGATATTTTAATTGGAGGTTACAAGCAGAAATCTGTTATGTGTTCTGATTGTACTGGAGTAACAAGTTGCCATGGTGATGACTTGGAAACTTGGTATCGCCAGAGATGCAAGAGGAGAGAACAATATTTCTTTGGTAAAGAACAGATTTCAGTTTTTAAAACTTGATCTTGAGTAAAGGATTTTAATTTATCGAGCACTATTTAATGGTTGATCTCTCACTGTTGTAGAATTTTTGTCTCTTTATACATACGACCATCATACATGTATTATCATTTCAAGAAATTATATATAGCGGAGTGTCACTAAAATGTACATTCTATTTCATAGATGACGACCTCCTTCAGATGAAGAAGAAGTTCTCTGAGATGCCACTACAGTACGGGGAAGACCAGTGGCCGGCATCGGTCCTGGCCTGCATGAATGAGATGCGCAAGCAGCATCAGTTCCATGATCTGGTGCTACTGACGGACGAACATGAGATCCCCGCCCACGGCGCCGTCTTGGCCTGCATGAGCCCATTCTTCAGTGAAGTCGTCAACCGGGAGGAGAAGCGACGGAGTGGAGTACTCAAGACAACAGTCGATGGGGTGTCAGCGGCTACCATCGAAGCCCTTGTCAACTTTGCCTACACTGGAAAGTAAGTTAGTAACCTCCTCCCCCCAACAAAAAAAGGAGGATTGCATTTTCTATGATTTAATATGATCAGTGTTGTTTAGCTGTAACAAGTGCCAAAATACAAGAAGTAAAAATATTTTTAATAAAAGCTAGTTTTTATATAGCGCTTTTCCCATAACGGCTCAAAGCGATTTACAGCATATTATTACCCCGGTCATTTGATTCATTTCAATCCCTTACATGTAGTGCACAATTGCCACTCACTGTGGAGCATTCCTTGCATTCATCGCAGCCTCGTTCGTAATGGCGCTGGAAAATTCAAACATACAATAACATTCGCATCCTACTGGGTACCCATTTAGCACTTTGGTCGAGAGTGGCAAAGTGTGGATTAATGCCTTGCCAAAGGATGCTAGACCGCAGTGGGATTCGAACACGTTACCCTCTGTTTACAAGGCGAGATCACCCTGGCTCTTCTCCAAACTATGTCTGGTGATTGTTCGTTCACACAAAGTGTTATAGAAAACTACATTCTTATACTGTGAAAAATTCCAGGATGGTGTATTTGGTTTTGCATTGTATGTACATTTGGGGGATCAAAATTATTTTCTGAGTAGTCTATTCTCATAATTCATGGACCCTCCTCCCCTTATATTTTGGTGCATTTTGAGCCACCATATTTATTTAAGACTATGTTGAAATCACATGTATTTGCAACCCTAGAGCTGCTTTTGGTATCTCCACAGACACTGAGACAGTCACCTGATCTATGGTGCTGTACCACTGTTGATTAATTAATTGAGAAGAGCGATCGTTCATCTTCTGATAATTTAAAACCACTTTAAGATATGACGTTGTATGCTGTTGTAATGGGTGCTGTCACCCAGCCAATCTGTTTTGGACTGAAAAGACAATAGTACACACGGTCCCTGTCCTAACGAGTTACATGTAGTCTTTATGCGCAGGCTTTTTTTAAATTTCATCGTAAAAAAAACAGAATTACTTGATGTAACAGATCTGTGACGTTTTAAAAGGTTATTAAGGAGCACTTGAAATATAGTTGATTTGAATCAATAGATAATAATCAAGCAGGCATATCACTTGAAGAAATTTAAAAAAATATGATGTAATTTTATACAGCATTTTAGGATCTGATTAAAAGTGATAGTGGTCTAATGTAGTGTCAAGCACTCACTTTTCCTTTCAATAATTCTACTTTTTAGGTATAGCATTGTTTGACTCTATTTCCTATGTTTATGTCATCAGTAACAATTGTAGTCATATGGCATTGAAATGGAAATAGTTATTTGTCATGGATTGCTAGGTGAATGACATACATACTGGTATACCCTTGTATCATGATATTGTGGGTTTCTTTTAGCTCATCCTGCACATACTCTATGGTTTCATGAGGTGTGCAAATAGATACAAACATGTTAATTTTAGAATTAAAAAAATATGTCCCTGTACATGCTGGAGTTATTGTGATATCCAGTATTATTTACATATTTCAGTGGACATCAATCCTTGACTAACCTGGATATTAATTTTTTTTTCTTCAAGGATTGAAGTCTGTTCTGAGCTTGTCAGTGAAGTCTATCATGTTGCCAAAGAATGGAAAGTTCCTCGTCTGAAGAAAGCCTGTGCTACTCACATGCTTGACAATATGAACACCAGGAATTGTCTTGGTAAGAAAGATGATTATATTTCTTCCAAAATATTTAGACCTTATTAGTTGGCACCCATCTTGCATTTAATATGGCCTCACTTCAATCTCCTCCCTTCTTCACTTTATGCAGTGTTTGTTCTTGTTTTTCTTTGATATTGCTTTTGTGATTGTTTAATTTTCATTTCCCTTAATGTCCTTCGTTCTCTCTTGACTTGGCTTCAGAATTACTTTTGGTCAATTTCATTTCATTTATTGATTTATTCAAGCCCATTGAAATACATCAAACATGAAAAAAAGTAGAAAGGCATTTATCACAATCACAGTAATAGCATTGTTTTCGAGTGTGATTTTAGAGTAAATGTCATGGTAACCAGCGCTTGCCAGGAGCTTACCAGACATAGCAACATGACCATGCAAACCAAATTCCAAATGCTTAACCCCTTCATAACTTCTAACAGATTATAAAGAAATAAAACATGAATCAGTTCATAATTCCCAGAAAAGAAACACCATTTATAATTTGAATCACTTTGATAAAAAAAGGTCCATTTTGCACAGTATGGCATTCCCTGCTTTCTGAATATCAAAGTGTATTTGTCTCTTTTATATTATCCCTAATTAATTATTCATCAGTGTTCTATTTTCACCCCAATCACCTCTCCTTTCTCTATTTCTTTTTTTTTACCCCTCATCTATTTCCTCAAATTTTTTGTTGGCACCAAAAATAACACATTCTCCAACCTCAAATGCATTATATCTCCCCATCAAGTACTTTATAAAAGGAAAGACATGCTGCACAGTATCCCTATTAACAACAAATCAAAATGTCAGAGGCATGCATTACTATGAAGGTGATGATAGTCAGAGTGCACAGTCTAAGTGTGTCAGTGGGGGATAGTTGTTATTGTAAGGATCAATTAGCATACTGCATAGATTATTTGTTTTGTCTGACAATACTAGATGGACCGAAAGCCATTAGTTAAGGCCTGGTCACACCGCCCGAGCGTTGTTGGTGCGGTCGTGGAGCGGAAGGGAGAGGGTCGAATTTCGCTCACAAAATTGGGGAAAAACTAGAAAAAAAACAATCGAAAAAAAAAAATCGAAATCGAAAATGGTGAACGGTAGCGAGCGGTGATGATTTTTTCTCTCCGCTCCAACAACGCTCGGGCGGTGTGACCAGGCCTTTATCTTGCTTGTATCTTTTGCTTCTATAAACTCTTCGTCCATCTCTATATGTATCTCTGTCTTTCTAATTTTCTAGTATTTCTCACTTTCTTTTTCTCCAACAGTATATTTACATTCTTGATTTCTTCTCTTCTCTAATTTTTCTCACTCTTGGGCAGTTCCTTAAAATATACATGTACGTCCGACCCCCATATGTGGGTCCTTCATAAAATTTTCTGTCTATGATTTCTTGTCCTTTCGACAGTCTGTAATGTTCTCAAATGACCCATGACTTGGTCAGTTTATAAGGTGAAGTAAGACGTGAGAAAAATGAGGGTCGGACATACAAAAAGGTTCTATCATTTTATGGAATTGCCCTCTTTATTTATTATATTTCTTTAATTTTTTTTATTTGTCATTCTCTTCTCCCTTCTCTCTTTTTCTCTATTGCCCAATGCTTCACTGTCATATTCTAACTCCCTCTCATATTCTTGCCCTTCACCATTTCTCAGTGTGCAACTTGTAGATGCTGTATCTCCATAAAAAATCTCCCACAGCGCATCTCCTTCATGTCTTTAGTCTCGGCCCAACGCTGACCATTTATTATTGACTACAATATCAGGCTGATTAACCCCTGATTTGATATTCCCTGGGAATCAAGTCTCCAATTCAGAGACTTTGCTCGTAATGTTTTATTGCTGATAGCTGACTGATAAAGAACCTTGCTTTCATAATGAGATCACCAAAATTGGATTACTTTTTGTCTGTCTTTTTTTTTTTTATACTTTAATAATTTGCTCTTCAGCTTGTTGACTTGCCTCTTATCATTACATTGCTATGTCGGTGAATTAATTATCTAAAGCAAGGCATTCTTAAAAGCCCCCATCACCCCCCCCCCCCCACCCTGACAGACAGCACCCAAACCAAATTGGTCTTTTCATGCAGTTAGTATGGATTGGCTTGATAGTTATACCATGCATCTGAAATTATTGAAAGTTTACCCTGACAATTAGTTGGTTAACATGGTTTTAGAATTGATAAAAAGGATGGAGTTATGAATTTTTTAAGTTTTGGCTTTTTTATTTCGTAGCTCCTTCATGTCATGTGATTATATAAATCATATGATTTATAAAATATTCAATTTTTCAACAAATTTGAAGTGACCTTATTTGTGCAGTAGATATATCATTAGACATATTTCATACCCTTCTTATAGAAAAAATATATTCATTCCTAATCCATCAAAAAATGGAATTAATGAAAATTATATCATGATATATGAAGGAGCTGCTTGCAGGTGTCATCACAAATTGAACAATTTTAAAATATATGTAACTCTGTTATTGTTTGGTTAATTTCCATCAAACCTGAGCCTGTATTTTTCTCTGATTTTCTGCTGTTATAAAACAATCTTGAGTAAATTCCCCCTTTAATTGTAACATGCTTTTTAACCATCAATGGTGGTAAGGTCCATTGAACAAGATTATTATATCTGGGGGCCGGTAACACAAAGCTTAGCAATAATTCTAGAACCCTTTTTAATGGTTGTTTACATTGGCTACCATGTACAATTAATTGTGAAAATCAAGCATAAGATTAATCACAAGCCTTTGTGTAACTAGACCCAATATGTTTGCCTCCATTTCCAGACTGAATAAGAGAAGAAGCCAAAATCCAAGGCACAAACAAGCAACTGATCTTCAATCTCTTTTATATTTGATACAAAACACAACACAATGAAATGTGTTATGTAATCAAGTCTTCTCAGCAGACCTAGTTGACAATGTTGACAATGCCTTTAGTATTGAATTAATTGTGTGATGTTATCAGAAGTATCTACATGTATTGTGTCTGTCAACATGCATGGGTAGTAGTAGTCCATTTGATTTTAACCTTATCATTGATGAAAGCACTCTCCTTAAAAGAAACAAAATGTGACTTAATTAAAACAAAATGTATTTTCAATTGGTAAATTCTGCCATACCATAGTAAGCAAAAATAATTAGTTGACCAATTATCGGATCTAAAACCTTGTTTTTACCTTGTGAAAGGGCGGAAAATCCATCAAAGAATAAGGGAGATACGTTTTTTTAAACTTTTTTTAAAAACTTTTTTTAACTTTGTAATTAGTGACATCATACATGTACATACATGTATGTGAGCTGCTCCCTGTTTATCATCATGTAATATTAATTATATATATTACATGTAATTTTAAGTTTTAATGGAACATACTTCATAAAATCATGTTTCTTTTAGAATTAAGTACATTCATGCATTATGCAATGATGTGTCTGACCATATAATTTCACAAATGAAGTATCTTTTATTAAAAAAAAAAAAAAAATTCCAGTCTGTGACTTCACAGAATCAAACCTTCCAAGATTCACAACTCTCCTATTCTTCCCTGGATAAAAAAACATATTCTGGTGTTAGGTAAGGGGAACTTCCCCTATTTGATATATAATTGATACAAAACACAGCACAAAGGCAGATGTTCAACTGAAAAGTCTCCCATGCAGACCTATTTGTAGATGACAATGAGTAAAAAAAAGTCTAAAGAATTGAAGTAATTGTGTGATGTTGTCAGAAAGGTCTATTTATCAATTTGCATGGGCAATAGTAGTCTATTTGATTTTAAACCTTATCAATGCTGTTGAAACTCCCCCTAAACGAAAACAACACATTAATTTTTTTTCAAGAAGTACCTCAAAATCCGCAACTTTATTCACTTGGGTTTATTTCATTAGATTTGGTCCTGTGACCAATCTATTTATGTCTAGATGTAGTCACTGACTTCTATTTCACTATGCCATGTGGTGGAAGTTACATTATACATCGCAGATTTTAATTGATCAAATATGTCATGCCGTCATTAATGAAGATTATCAGACTATAAAGCGATTGATCTTGTCACTTCAGGAGTCTTCATTATTTTTTTTCAAGCATTTGGATTTGATTTGTTAAAATTCAGTTTATTTTGTCTTAATGATACATGTGTTTGTGTAGGCTTAATCTTCAAATTCTAGATTCACTCTTCTGCATGTAGCCTTTATGAAGAGAACTTGGGATTTTATTACACTGACTGTCTCGAAACTCGCAAGCGATAGGTGAAGTATGCCATAGAACAGAGCTATCGTGTTGATTGAGTGTGTTCTATGGGTTGATCCCCCTCTGGACTGATCTATGACCTTGATCGACCAATTACGGTAGGAAGGTGGAAGACTGATGGGCGTTATTGGTCATTAAATTCTGAAACGGAATTGCTTGACGCTTGGTGATATCTTTGTTTGCATTGGATTTGATTGTCATCGTTAGGTCCTGACCTTTCACTATGTGTACATAGATGCTATAAGCCCTGACATTTGTATGAACGATTTGTATACGTATGTGTGCTGTACACTCACATGTCGTCCAGGCCGGATACATGTACATGTACACTCTATAGCCATTTTACTTGATACAAATAGTAATATCTAGGCAATAATTTTCTCAGAAAATAGTTACTTTGTCACATAAAAATTTGTGACAAATTTAAGTTTGTATACAGGGAATGACTCATTTCATAATATTTCTCAATTATTTTTCAGCTGCCTCGTTGAGAAACAAATTTCTATACAGCTTTACATATGTGGTATCTTGGAAATAAAAACCAAGGACCTTTTAAAAAATTACGTCACAAATGACATTGCTAACTGTGTGACACCACTACCAGGTATACTCTCCACAATGATATTTCTTCATACATGGTAATGCATGTAAATGAAATGAAATATGGGTGTCAGACACACAAAGCTCATGTTATTAACATTTTATTAATCATGAAATACCAGGAGATAAAATCTAGTTGGGCCATAAAAGAGATCAGTTTTCTGACTGCATAGAGGTTCTTTCATATCACTTTAATTGATGTAGTTGTGCTCCAGTGAACTCAAGATTTCTAGAAACTGTAAGAAATTTAAACTTCAATAAAGATGATGAAAGCTTTGTATTAGATAACGAGAACCCCGATAACATTAATTTAAAGGTGTATTGTGGACTCGACATTCCTAGAAATGGTAAAAAAATTAAATTCCAAATAGGATTATGAAAGCTCTTTAGAAGACGATTGGATAACTAGAAGCCCAATAGCATTATAGGAGCGCCTTGAGCACCTAACAAGGTGGATATTTGCGCATTATAAATACCCTATTATTATTATGTAATTCAAAGGTTTGTGGACTCAAAATTCCTAGAAATGGTAAAAAAAATGTATTCCAAAAACGATTATGAAAGCTCTTTAGAAGACGATTGGATAACTGGAAGCCCAATAACATGTAATTCAAATGTGTATTGTGGATTTGTGGACTCAAATTTACTAGAAATGGTTAAAAAATTAGAGATGTTACCAACATGAATGTGCAGATGTGGATGATAGATAAAGATTAAAAACTTCTTTCCTAGAATATCAGTCTGTCAACAAATTACATCAATAAAACTATAAAAATGCATGCATGTGTACATGAAAAATGCAGGTGCTATTACATGTACATTTACATATCAAACTGTTATCAGGAAAGTGAATTTTTGCTCAAATAAGCAAACAATCATACTAAAACAGATTATGATGGAAGCCTGAACCTTGTTAGGCACCATTCTCTTTACAATCCTAAAAATAAGTTTAATGGAAACCAGTTTGGAAGATCGCTTTGCTAGCATTCCATTTGATCATCCAAAAGTGGTTTTCAAAACCACCTCATGGCCGCTGCACGGAAAGCATTCTTGTTGCTATGGCTACGCTCTCAGTTTTGCATGAAATTTGTAACCGCAGCATAGGCATTCTACATACAACATGTGCGAAGATATCTTTCCAAAGAACGGTTGTGTCCTCACTTGCGCTAAACCAGTCTAACTAGGCAAACGATCTTGGAAACTGCATTGCGAGGTGGTTTTTTTTAATTGGTTTGGGAGATTACTTGGAAGACTGCTTTGACCGTTCATATTACACGCTAAACTAGTTTTAGCTGGGTAATGAGGTTAAGTTAAAGTAAAGGTGTATATTTCATATAGAGGAAGTTCTAACTGATTTCACTGCTCTCTTATCGTTTTATTGTTGGTGTAGGATTTGAATTTACAGAGCTAGGGCAACCCGCAAGGTGGAGGATGTATTCCAATGTTGAACAGAGAGAAAAAAAGCAGGGAAAATTACAAGAGGGCTCAGGGTGATTCTGCCTCCGAAATGATCCAAGGAAAATCCCAGTTCACTGCAATGCTAATGTTGCAGATTTAACCAGTAGGTCGTGACAAGTAACACCCAAAAATAAAATATAAAGTAATACTTTTTTTACCAGGTAAAAAGAAAGAGTGAATATGTTGCTGTTCATGACTATGTGTAATAGAGAACATTCTTGACAATGAGACACTCTAATCTTTCCAACATTTTTTGTATTTCCTGTGCAGAAATCCGTTCCTTGGCAACGACTGAGGGTGATGAAGAGTTGATTTCCATCGTTGATCAGTTCATCAAAGGAAATGTTGATGAAATCACCAGCACTTCTGACTTTTGTCAACTTCCATTCATGAAGGTTTGTCATTTCCATTCTATCATAGTTCTTCCTTGATAAAACACATTAGTAATAAATATCACAGTTTTTGCACTAGATACTTATCATATACCCCTACTCTAGCTGAGCCGCCATATAGGCGCTAAAGCATTCGAGCAATAAGTACTACCAAGTACCCATTCATCTATAAACCCTGGGTCAATGATTAAAATGAAATAAAGAGTTGGCTGTGCCCTATGATGATAATAAGATGCCTTATTCTGATGTGTGGTGGACAAGGAAATAACCATGTTTCTCTTCTTTCCTCTCTTCTTCACATTTTCTCTTCCCATTCATCTTCTTCCTTTCTCACTCTGTCTTTCTATGACCTTTGACCTTCGTCTTTTGAAATGTGGCTTTTCTTGTCATTGGCCACAGTGTTGAGGTTGATATCTGAGGGTGCATTCATTAACATTTTTTGCAGGATTTAATTTTTTTTTAAATGACGGTTGGTTAGTATATTTCCTTATCATAAGTAACTGCTATGGAAGAGTAATTCTGTAATCATGAATGACCTTGATTGCATTGTATTGTTTTATTTTCAGTTGGAGGTAATCTCTAACAAAACCTCCATCTCGCTGAGTGATCGTCAGATCTTTGAGGCTGCCGTAGAATGGGTCAGAAGAACAATGAAAGGAGGAATAGAGCTTTCAGAACTCATCAGTGAAGTAAGTCAGGAAAATGATGGTAATAATCTTAGTGAACTCGTGATGGTGTTGGTGGTGGTGATGAGGCTAGTGGCGATGATGAAAGCGATGGTGTTGGTGGTGGTTGTGATGGTAATGATAGTAGGTAGTTTTCACATTTTTTACCTGGTAACTCTCTACAACCCATTGATTCCTTTAAATGTGCAATCGAAATCACAGTGGAGAGCTGAGAGGCTTTTGTCAAAATTTAGTGGACTGGGACAGCAGCTCATCCAAAGATTTGCACTGGACGACCAATTGCAAATATGTCGTCCAGAGTCAAGAGATTCCGATGCTGTCCCGGTCCAACTTTCGACAAAAGCCTCTCAGCTCTCCATTGTGATTTGACTTGCATTTTCAAAGGAATTTGTGCATTGTAGAGGTTTCTCCGTAGTAAATGCGAAAAGTCCGAAATGATGGTGCTGGTGATGGGGCTTGTAGAGATGATGATGGTGGTGGTTGTAGTGGTGGAGATGCTGATAGTGAGGATGGTAGTGGTGGTTCAGATGGTAGTAAAGGTGATGGTGGTGATGAAGGTGACAGTTGTGAGGGTGTTGGTGAAAATGTTGGTCATGCTGGTGTTGATGGAAGTAATGATGATGCAACTGTTCATAATGGCATAATTCTTTGACAAAATCTTCAAACTGATCTCTTTTTAAAAAAAATTCTCATTGGTTAGTACCACATATAGGTTCTAGATAACCAACAATCCTCCAAATGTGGAAACATGGTGAAGAAGTGTATTTATAAATTTGGCTTACTATCCTACATTTGTACAACTTTGGAATGTGTTTAGTTTACTTCGATAAAGATTAACCCAGATCTACTGTAGATTATTCACATACAATGTTGAAACAGAGTTTCTGTAATGTTTTCACTTGATAATTTTCAACTTATCCCCATTACAGCCTCAGACTCTCCTCCTCTCTGGCAACAACCTCCTCAAGAACATCACAGAGGTCGATGAACTCTCCTCGGAGGTCATGGACACCTATGACATCGACGTGTCAAAGGTCGGAGTATATACACCTGATAAGAAGAGCGGAAGGGTGGGGCACCAGAACGGGAGCGGCAACGGTCACAGTAATAATGGAAGCACCACGCCTAGGAAGCTTATCATGACCCCTGGGGACGCTCCTAAACAATCCAAGGTGGCCCACAAGAAGTGGAAAGTTATTGCTTCAACTTCCATGGCAGGTAGGATCAGTTTACAATGACATTGACATTCTTTGCAGGGTTGCGTTGTAGGACAGATTATGTAGATGGGGGTTATGATGCACGATGTGGTTAGTCCTGGTAAAGGCTGTTGAGATGGTGGAACGAAGAAACATTAATGAGAAATGAAAATGATAGAGATATATTGGGTATTGGAGAAGATGGGCTGCCAAGTCTCCTCCACTCTTTGGTCTTAATCTATCATCTCTTTAATTCTTCAATCCATCATATATCATTTGGAGTCCTTTTAAAGGCTTCAGCTTATAAAAAGATTGCTTTTCTCTCTCGCATATTCTATTCTTGTCTTTTAATTCCTGCTCAATCTCTTATTTTTATTTCTCTTCAATTTCTATGTATTCCACCATCCCAACTGTCTTTTGAAATAGAAAACTTGAAGGGTTTCTCGTTCTTTTTCTGTTCACCTAAAAAAATTTCAAGGTTGACTTGTAAATGAATGGATCGAGAAGGAGCCTTCCATTATCTACAGTTTCATAACGTGCTAAAAATAGTTTCCATTTGGGGACTATAATTTTCATAATGAAAATTCTGCATTTTCTATTTGCCAATTCCTTATTGATGTAGTAGCTATTGCCTTTATAGTCAAAAGAGAGATACACAGAATGTTGCTTTGGTATTTTAAAATGTTCTTTGAGGGGATGCATGTTGGTAATGATCACGTAAAGGTAGTTCACTGGTAACCATTTGGTTAGCCTTGAAAAGGACTCGTTAGAGGATGGATTGGAGAGAAGTTGATGAGAAATTTAGTAGGAGTCAAAAAGCGAGAATGTGCTCGATGAGAGAGAGTATTTGAGATAAGGTATAAGGACTGTAAAGCAGATGAGATGTGATGACTTGGAGCAGGGGGAGAGGAGATGAAATGAGGAGTCTCATTCTGAGCGGAGTGACTACCCATCGTCAGGATTTGATCTTAATTTTTTTGTAATTGCTTATTTATTCCCCTTGGTTCTAGATGAGCACTATGTTGCCCTGACTGTTCTTGACAATCAGCTCGCCACCCTGGTGCTCTACGAGAAGCGCATCAAACCAAAGCACAAACACCGTCCATCCCGATCTTTCTCTATCGAGAAGGATGCCCTTCATCCAACCCTGTCTTCGATGAACCTACCTCGCTGTGCTGTTGGCATTGCAGAGTTTAAGGGAAGGCTCATCGTTGCAGGTAAGTAGTTAAAACAGATAACGCTTAAAAAATGTGTTTTTATATTAAAATGTTGATATTGTAAATAATTTGAAATAAAACTTTTTGTTGTGCCAACATTTGAGAAGTAGGTGGGTTATATCACTTGGAGTCTTGCAGAAGGTGAAGGAAGTTGTGTGGCTAAGAACATCACAAATAGAGGTGTAATCAAATGTGAATTAAAAAAAAATTGCATGCCAAATGATTTTTAGAACTGTATTTCAGAACTCTTTCTGTAATCAGACCTTGCTGTGGAAGAGTGAAAAAAAGAGTGGATGGAGTTATTTTTGCATAGCTGTTTTCTTACTACAGCGATTATTCTGTTGTACTTGAATTAACGATGAATGTTTACTTGTATCCAAAGAAATGGCCTGTCTAGGTTTTTGCCGTTAAATAATGATTATACTGAAAATTGGGCCAAATGCCGTTTTCATATTATAAAAAAAAAAGTTTTCTTTAAATGTTCTAAAATATTCACTTTTTTTTCCTTAAAAAAAGTCAAATTGACAAAAAGTGTTTTTGTAATTTGATATGAGATTTCCACATGGCAAGCATATCTTTCGCAACATTGGGGTACCTCTCATTCCCTTAGACATTTCATGGTTAACACTTAATTTCATTTTCTTCTAATCATTCACAGGTGGCTACAACCAGGGCAAGTTTCACAGTACAGTGGAAGCCTTTGACCCTACTACCAACAAATGGGAGTTCTTGAGTCGTATGTACGGACCAAGAGGGCGCTTTCAGCTCTGTCCAGTCAACGGTGTCCTGCTTGCCATTGGTGGCTCTGATGGTAACTGTGAACTGAAGTCTTGTGAAAGCTTTGATACCTTGACAAAGTGGGTTAGAGCTCCAGATATGCCTGGTGCAAGAACGTGTTTTGGTGAGTACTTGGTTTGGCCTTGAAGCCTGATCCTCAAAGCCTAAGATATTATATGTACATGTTCAGGTGAATCTTATGAGTCAAACTCTTAGGATCACAGATATCTGTTTGAATTAGATGATGTAAAAACAAATGCTTTGCAAGATACCGACTTACTTGATTATTTGAAGATAGGAAAGCCTTCTTACACAGACTCTTAGATCAAATAGTGTCCTGTAGGGTGTATTTCAATGGTAAAAAACCTTCAACATTACATTACGTTTTTCTGGTTTTGCCTTTTAATTTCTTGCTATAAAGCTTAATAGCTGTAATGAATCCGGAGACTTGGAAGCCTATGGTTAAGTGGCTATTCAAACTGAACGGTATAGGAAGTAGAAGTATGAAATAAGCAATTAATTTGAAATTCCATCTTCCTTTTATAGCATTACTGGTATGATTGTTCATTGATTCCATGAATTCTGTTGAACTTGTATTATATCTTTAACTCTAATTTGACATTCTTTCAGGTGCAACTGTGGTGGATAATATGGTGTATGTGATTGGTGGTGCTAGCGGTAGCCAGGGTACAAAGGATTGCTTGAGATACGACCCATCCAGCTCAACATGGTCATCCATAGCCCCTCTCAATGAAGGTATGCTTAAGTTGTTCATTCATGAGAAAGTTAAGATTTTTGAAAGGTGTATGATTTAATGTTAGCGTTCCTATTATTTTAGAAAAAAAATTTTAAGTGAGTCTACTGCAAAAGAAAGCTCTTCAATTACCCATCAAATGTGCTCACTTTAGAAAGGTGTTGAGAACTGTGTGAAAGATTAATATTATATGTAGTCCCATATACTTCCTCCTGTGTGTCATGCAATGATCTTATTAGGAAATGTTAGTGAATCAGTATAATAAAGAAATATGTTTAGATGTATTTATGTTTATTACTTATAAATTCATAAAAGCAATTTTTTTATGACATGAAAATTATGTGTTCAGGGGAGCATTGCTGGAAGGCTTTTTTTTTTTTTTACTTTCAACGCAACTCCATAAATATATCACAAATATACTCCTCTGGAGTTGGGTCAATATCAAAACTGCTCTGTTCTTTTCATTAGTGGACAATACAAGACTATATTAATCATATTCCCTTGATTTTAAGCAATACAACTGCTTGATGGTGTTCATTGGAATGAATTGTACAGAAATTTGATGGAAAAAATGCAAATAGAGAACGAAAAAAAATTTAAACCCTGGTAATGGCCAAACTTCACGCCAGGACACCGCTTACTATACAAAACTAACCATTCCTACTTTTTCAACTTATGGGGGCCATACTCATTTTCAAATTGGATATAAGGCACAAGTAATAAACAAAGCTTTGGAATTTCTTTCCACACACCAGGTCGTGCTCAGGTTGGAGTTTGTTCTGCTAGAGGACATATCTATGCCATTGGTGGATCAGATGCCTGGAATTGCTACAATTCTGTAGAGGTTTACCATCCTGATGAAGACCAATGGAAGTATCTATCACCCATGAAGACCTGCAGGAGGGGTGCTGGCACTTGTACTCTGGAAGGTAAGATCTTAGGGGTGCCTGGCCAGCTTCTGTAGGGCCAAACAAATGTGTATTGTCTCTTGGTTAGGGAAGATAATTTCAAGGCTCTGATCTTCAACATCTTTGTGGTAATAAATAAATTTGATCTCCGCAATGAATTCTAATCACCCTTCCCCCCAAAAAAAATTCAAAAAAGTTTTTCTAGAATCCTCCATTTTGAAAAGGGCAGTCATAAGAACAAGAAGAAGAATCAAATAGCATGAATTTCCTAGTTGGCAGTGTATGGTCCAGTAGTCTTAAGGATACAGCCACCCCATACCAAGATTAAAGTAAAGCAGTGAGATTAGCTCATTTATTTTGAGGATTTTCTCAAGTTTTTCACCCATGTCTCAGTCTTGGAGACATTTCCCTTCAAGACAGTGGCTGTAACCAAGTCACCTCACTAGACAAATCTGCTGTCTCTAGAGATTGCCTCAAGATCATATTTATTATTTTCATTTGTATATGTGCATTTTTTTTATTCTAGGTAAAGTTTATGCAGTTGGAGGTAGTGATGGTCAAACAGTGCTGGACACTGTAGAATGCTATGACCCTGAGAGGGAAGAATGGGCCCCCGTAGCCAGTATGGCCACGCCCCGTGTCAACGTTGGTGTTGGTGTCATCGACGGCAAGATCTACGCTGTGGGAGGTTTCAGTGGCAAGGAATTCCTGAACAGCGTGGAATTGTATGATCCCATGCAGAATCGTTGGTATCAGATTGCGAGGCATCTCAGAGCCCCAGTAACGGCCTCTCCACCTCTTTCTCCTGTCATGTCATCCCCTCATAACGGAGCTGCTAAGGCTATTGTACCCCAGGAGCACAGTAACGGCAATGGTGCCACCAGCACCACCAACGGCAAGAGTTCTTCTACCAATGGCAAGAGTGCCGCTGACAACATTGAAACCTTGACCTTGCCCGTTGCATAGAAACTGCGTTGCTTCCAAGACGCATTTCTGGAGAAGCACCTGTGAGTCAAGGCCATTCTAACCACCTTGGTCAGTGTATGTAGTGTTGTTTTAAGTGTGGGTATTGCCGGACATGAAAATGAACATGTGGGACCATCCACCTTGGTATGTTTCTAGGTACCTCATTGGTCAGGGTATGATAAATAAACTGTAAAGAAACTGCAAAATTTGTCCAATTTTAAAACAACAAGACATAATAAAAACATTTTCCAAAAGATTTTAAAGATTAATTTTGTTGCAAATGACAGATATTTCCATCTTTATATTTTATCTCAGCTATCACTTTAAGCTTTGATAATTTTTTTTTCTTGTTTCCTCTCCATACTAATCAAAGGTGTTTTTATTTGTTTCTATTGAATATAAAAACTTTTTTCATGAATCTAAGGTATTCCACTACAAAATAAGCTTACCTAGTTAATTGAAAAGAACACAGATACATGAAAAGTGCTTATTGTTAAGTGTTATGAGTTGGCCTAATATGAGTGGAAAATCAGACATGGTTTCCCATTTCAATTGAGAATTTCAAATTTGTAGAGAAATTCAACAAGAATTCTAAAGGCCCAAATTTGATATCTGTCTTACATGTCATGCAATGCAACATGATCATCTTGAGTGACTTTTTTTCTTAGCAAAGTTTTGATCAGTCATTTCTATATCCATTAGTCATATATTGGTTTGCATATTCAGGCTTTATTAATATGATATGGGGTGATATTAGAGTTTATATAGGAACCTTTCAACATGCTTTATTCCGAGATGTTCCAACTAAAAAAAAGATTATGTGAACTTCATGTAAGTCTGTATCACGGCGCTGGTTTGCAGTGAAAACTAAATACTATTTTATTAGAAAATGTTTGTACATATTGATTAACGTATCATGTAATTTACTATTTCTATATGGCAGGTTGTGAAAATCATGTACTCCTGAGATTCATATCGTGGACAACACATATGACAAATCCTTTCATTTATTTTTTTCTTAACAAAATTAAGTACTTTCACAAAACAAATTATTCAATGAAGCTCTGATATTGTGATTTGAAACTTCACAAATACCTGCTGAAGTATTTTCCTTGCCAAATATAAGAAGTATTTCAATGCAAGTTGTTCAATCCTGAGCAGCATGTAGACGACCAATCCAAAGTTATCATCTATCCATGTTGTGTGCTTTATTATTACTTTGACGTAAGATTTTAAATCCTTCCTTAGCTTTTGTTAAACTACAGTTGCACTATTATCATTTATTTCCTTTGTTTATGCTTTCATGTAATACTTTGCTGACTTTTTTGTTATTTTTTTAAGCACTGGGCATAATGTAACCCCCTTACCACTTTACAATAGTTTCTTGAGTACTTGTGTTTACATCATTTTCTTAATATACCAAGGCATATCTTCTGTGTAACTGTAAGGTTAATATCAAACAAGACTGCCATCCAATGCTGTGTTTTTGTGAATCTTATTTTTCATACATTAACAATATTCTTTACTATGATAATACCTTGGGTTGTCTTTTAATAATACTCAACCGGAATTTCTTGAAAATCAAAATATTTTGATTAATCTAAATAGTGAATACATTTGATTTGTCAAATTTGAGGAGGAAAAGGTGACAAAATGTGATAAATATGAATTATTTTGTATTCTGAATTGTTTATTTTGTTTTAATACCATTATGGCATGGACTATGTTATGCAGTTATTTATTTACTGCTGGTCGGTGAACGTGGAATATTATTTGGAAAAAGAAATCTTTCTTTGGAAATTTGATAACCTATATTCTAAATATTTGGGAATTCTATTTTCATCATTAATCCATTTGCATTTTATTTATTCCATCCAATATTATCCCATTTTCATTTCATTTAAGGACTTTTAAGTTCCATTGTTTGTTAATTCTATGAAAGACATTTCTCTCTCTTGTATCTCTTTCATTTTGTGTCTTTCAATATTTTAAATTTGTATCCGTCTTTTCAATATAGACTTCAAGTGATCATTTTTTTTCAGAAAAGTTGTATCTAAAATTGTGAAGATTACTGTTCAATTAAAAGGTAAGAAAATTAGACCTTGTTGTGTAGGTGCTATTTGAGGGACATGATTAATACCTAGTGGTGCTAAGTATTAATACCGTAATCTGTAATTTGTGAACCTTCTGTTTCAATGCACTTATTGTATTGAGTTGTCATTTGTGATACAGCGAAATGTTTCAACAAACAACAGGAATTGTGAAAACTTAATCCAGATGGAGGCTGAATTTATTTGCTTTTTTATGGAGGGGAATTATCTCTCGCCATGTGCCTAGTTGCATTAGATGGCTGTCATGAACAACAAGCTTTTATAATTTATTCTGTTGTAGTTTGGCAATTCCATAAAATATTGTATGTCTATCCCCATTTATATTGGACCTTCATGAAATTTTCTGTCCCTGATGCCCGGTTCTTCTGACAGTCTGTAATGTTGTCAAATGACCATGACTTGGTCAGTTTATGAAATGGAAGTAAAAATTAAGAAAAATGGGGGTTGGACGTACAGATACGAAGAATATTATATGGAATAGCCCAGTTTCCTTATAAAAATCATCAAAAATTTGTTCTACAAGTTTGCAAAATATGATATCTGTTCATGAGGGAAACAAGGTTACATGTACAAGAAACTTGAATTATTGATTGCACATAATGATTGATGTAATCAATCATAATAGCAGTCCTATATTCAAGTGCTAAGTTATGTTACAGAACTCTATATAGCACCTACCATCGCATGAATATTTATATTTCTTTGATGATTTTCTTTTTGGAGGGGGGGGGGTGGCTGGTTTCATGGTGTGCTTAGTTTTCTTTTAAGAAGAAAACATTTAAATTTGATATTTCAAAATAATTTGTTGAAATGGTAACTGAAATTGCCTAGCAGCTGGTTGGTATTGAATATTAAGAAGATAGTGTAATTGATGATTTAGTCAGAAAGGATAAATGTGTTTCTGATATTATTTCACCTTAACCCTTCAAAATTATGTATTGTGAAGACTAATTGTTCTTGTTCAAACTGTGAACTATTAATATGTCGTGACATTAAAAAGAATGAAATGGAATTGTTTCAATACAAGGCAGCAGTGTATGCCAGTTATAAATGTGACATAGAAAACCTATTATTTTTTTACAAGTTCAAGACATTTTGTGATGCTGTGATGTATTAAAAATAAATGAAGCATTAGATTATGATGGTGATGAATGTTATTATGAGATACAGATTTATTGTTGAAAAGAAATTCTGACAAATAGTATTACTTGATTTATGTGAATATTAATCTATGTGCTTGGTCCATGATTGAAACATCACATCATAGGTTTAAAAAAGTGTGTATTTACTTTTGTTTATATTGTGTGAGGAATATTGATATTTTGAGGGGAGGTTGAAATTATTAAAAACTATTGTGTTTATTTAAAGTAAACACAAATTATGCAGATGTTGATTAAAAATAAATATATATGACTGCTATATATTCATTAGAATGTGTTGAATGCCAATATGCACTGTGAAGAGGGGTTAGTGGACCTCAAGATTTGGTCAATATTTTATTCATAATACGTATTTGTAATTACTAAGAGCAACTGAGTGTGTAGGTAAACTATGTACCCCATCCTTCCAAAAACAATATATATTGTAGATATATTTTCTTTCTTGACAAATGTGTCCCTTGTTCTCTGTGAATATGATCTTGTATGAAATAAAATGATCGGTACATGTTACATGTATAAATGATAGAAATTAATCATGATAGACATAATTTTCAATTGATGAATACTCACGGCGTTCATTATGTGGAAAGTTTTATTTTCAACTGTGGTGTATTTCATTACTTGTGAATCATTGTACTGCTTTATGTGTTTGATTGCAAGCCACTAGTACTCGACCATTAAGGTATATTTTCAGTCAGGGAAATTAAAGTGAGGTGAAATGTTCATTCCTCGATACTTAATATATGATTCCTAATTGACTTATTTCCAAGTATTTAAGGCATGCTATTTAGAACAAAGCTTAGTCAAAGATTTAATGGATTTCAAAATCCTACCCTTGAAATTTACGAGACTTTATGAAATTCCGATAAAATGACATTATCAATGCACTCTCTTAGATCAGAGAACTTTTATCAATGCAAATCTGTTAGAAACCCTTTTGAGGGAGCAGTTTTATCTTCTTTTTTTTGTTATTTGAAAAAAGAATAATACTTTACATTTTCATTAATGCAACTTAATTTTGTTTGTATATTGTTAATTTTATTTTTGTTTTGTTTGAAATAATTTTCCTTGTTTTGATTTCTTTCTTGTATTCTGCTTTGTGAGTGAATTCCATTTATTTGAGAGTGATTCTAATTCATATTTTGACTGATATTCAATCACGGTTTGTTTGTTTTTTAGTTCATTCATTAAGAATTGCAAAGTCTTATCCCAAGAAGTGATACAAAAAATTATAGTTAATGCCTGTATTTCGTTATGATCGGGGGCCTGTTTCATAAAACTTGTTATAATGACAAATTTGCAAAAACAGTTTAAAGCTACTGAAATCCTTCAAATTGATTGGCTGGTAGTAAGCTTCTGATTGGAAATTGTGCATTTGTTATTATAGCAAGTCTTAATGAAACAAGACCCAGGATGACATCTAATTTGACCTGCCAGATCATGTTAACTTAAAAGAGTATCAAGGTTGACATACAAACATTGTTGACTGAAGGTCAGTTCAGATGTCCCCTTTTCTGACTATGATTTTGTAAAAGAAAAAAAGAATTGAATTATGGGTTCAATAAAATTATTTGTTTGAAGGCAAAATTAAGAACCAAATGTTTATGATACGAGTCATTTGTTTTTGTATTCTCTTTTGCAATTGAATGTCATCTTACCAAAGCCTATAATATATGCATGCATACATTCATATACATGCTCAAAATGTGTGTAGTATATTACGATTAAGAAGACATTTATTTTGGTGTCTGGAGACTTGGGGGATTTACGCACACGTTGCCCATGATCATTAAAGTTCTCCCTTGATTGTGCTTGTTATACTAATTCATGCCTGATTTTTTTTTTTGTAGGAGGGGGGGGGGTGCTGTTACTGAGTAGATAATCCTTCCAAAGGCTAATTGTTGAACTTTTTATTGTTTTCAACAAATTACTTTAAAAAAGCTTGTAATATTTTTACTGCTACTTTTTTTACTACTAGTATTTCAAACAAAAAATAATTATGCATTTAGATTTTTCAGTTTAAAACTGATTAGACTATCACATTTTTATGTAAAACGTGGAATCAAGTAGACAAAATTTAGTCTCTAAAAGTGTTAAACCAAAATACATGAAACATAGCAAGAGTTTTTCATGTTATACATTTTTGGGGGAAATGTTGATCAGGAGGCCTTTCCCACACCCCTTCATCTTTTATGAATAAAAGAACATTTCTGCCTGCTTTTAAAGAAGGAGTCCAACATGACAAAGTGGTTTAAATATAAGCAGAATATTTAAACAAATTAAAAGTTTTGACAAAAATACATTCAAGCACAACAAACAGGTAGCAATATTTCATTTTTTCCATTAAGTGTTACACATAAGCAGTTTCCCCAATTTTTCATATACATTCCATGAAATGCAATTTTTTCAAACATTTTTAAATTGTGTTTCAATGTATCATTATAGATACATTAATTTATAATTATTAAAGGGAAGTATATTCCAGTCATCTTGATCCCTTGAAAAATTGTTATTTATATGCGTATATGTCGGTACATACATATACCGGGGCAGCTGCTCACATGACGTCACAAATATTTTTTTTGTTCAAATCAAATATATATATTTCCCAAAATGTTTATCTTACGGACCTACACTTTTTCTTGTTTTTCTGCAGGTAATATAACCACTATGATATCAGTGTGAGCTTCATGATCGAACAGCTGCAATATTGACTGAATGGATAAAATAAATAAGACTGCTGTAATAACCTACAGAAAAACAATTTGAGACAATCATACAGGGGTTTATCATTGAAAATATATTGTGTGCAATATCAATATTCAGTAATGACATATTTTCAATTAAAAAAAAAGTTAATATGAGCGGGGAAGATCTATTGTATGCAGTTATAAAATGAAACCTTTTCAAGATATTATTTCTTGTACTGTGCATGACAAGTTGTCATTCAATATGAAAACAAAGGTTTTTTAAGTGAAGGGGCTTCCAGTGGTGGTTCTCGGGGGCCGGTACTCCCCCCCCCCTGAATTTAAGGAAATTTTTTAGATTAAAATAGTGTCATTTTTCTCATTTCTTTATAACATGTTATCATTCATATTATTTGATATTTCTTTATTAACATGATCACCATATTCCCCTTTTATGTGATCGTTTTTTATAATTATTATTTTTATTATAATGAGAGCGAGGGCGACTCATTTAATTTGCATGCATAATCAAAATCCGAGGTCATTACATTTATTGCCAAGGCATGCAATACCTACGCACACAAATTCATATGGATTATCAGGATATTGTGCTACAACCTATCGCATTGCATAGAAGCTAAATCCCGGTGCGCGCGCACGGACCGTACGTATTCAAAGTGTGAAGGATAGGAACTGCGATGGCGAATCCAATCGTAGAGAACGCGAACTATCTCAATCGGGCCATTTTAACGACTCAAAAATTGAGAATTAGCGTATCTAAAACATTCAATCACATGAAAGATGGCATTAAGGTGTCGAAAGATGAGCATGGAGCCCCAAAGTCATTTGCTTCGCAACTCCAAGAGGATCTTTTCCTCATAAACGAAAGCTTTGTGTGAGTATTCTGACACGGAAATAAGTACACGGGACCGAAGTAATGATTTGCATGGAAGAAGGGGGGGGATGTAGACAGCTGGCAGCTGTCTGTTTTCGAGGATTTTTTTAACATTTTTAAAATTTTTTAATTTCTCCTCGTCCACAGACGGCTCGCTAGCGTGTCCCCGCCATTAGGGGAGGTACAACGCAAAATCCCCCCGGCGGGGCTCATCGATTTATTTCTTAATTTCAAAACGATATATAAAAAGAAAGGCAAAATGCAGCTTGTTATTTCCTCTTGGCATTAAAGTGGTAAAACATCAATTCGAAAGGAACAAAAACAGTGACTTTCCTTGGCTGTCGTGTAGCTCCCAATTCACTCATTCCTCCGAAGTCGATATTGTACACAAACATATGAGGTGGGATGAACTTCCGGGTCAACTGCTTATCGAAACCGTTGGCCAATCAGATCATCTCTTTTCCGTCAGGCTTATGAATATTAATATTCTTTTCCTTTTCAACGTTTCCTCGCGCTCGCCAAGCTATATGTGTGACGTAAAGGTCATGGGGCGGAGTCTAACTTTCGCCGGCCACTTTTTCATGAATAATTCATTACCAAGATGGCTGCCCACTCTCCGAGTCGCAAGTGTCAACTTTAGAGACAATCCTCTGAATGCCAGTTTCAAAGCGGGAATTTAGGGTAAGAAACTGTCGTTACTTAAACATTATCACCTAAAGGTGCATATGAATGCACTGTTTGTGTAAAATATCACGGTATTGAGGAGAAAAACAAGAAATTAGCCGTGGTCATTGAGCCCCCGTACAGACGACGGTTTAACTTCGGTCTATGTATTTGGTGAGTGAAGCCAACGAAGTTCAGCTGAACAACCAACATAACAGAGACCGAAGCTTTTGGTCTAGGGGGGATGGTGTCTGATGAAGAAGGATAGTGAAACATTTTGATGGAGGCTGGATTTAATTTAAAACTACATCCTATCAGATAATAAACGTTTCACACATATTTTCAGTCGATAAAGTTCCTTATTCTTGTGCATAAGTGTGCCAAAAATCTTGTAAAAATTTGAGAGAATTTTTTTATTCTCTTCTTGACTAAAACTCTGACTGGGCCTCTGGTGGCCTAGCCTGGAGGCATCTGGGGAGTAGAAAATCATCTACTCTACGTAGGCTTACTCCCCACTGACGCCTGGGACGCCAAGCTATATTCTTCACGTACGGGTACAAAACTTGAAACTTTCGCCCCGAGATTTTTACTTTCCCTCTAAAAGGTCTAGCCCTAATACATGTATACCCAGTTATTGTGTATCCGGACGGGTTGTATGTCCGGACGATCAATTTTAGAATGCCATTTGGAAAAAATTACCAGCGAAGTTTCATCAATTTCTAGTACAAAATATTAGGAAATATTATAAAGAACAAAATAGAAATTGATTACAAGTAATGAATTCATATTTTTAGTGTAATCCACAGACAAAAAAAGAAGGCTTCAAAAAGATAGTGTCCGGACACCCCCATCCTACATGGGGTTCAACTTCATTTCCAACATTTCTGCGATATTGATTTCATTTTTAAAGAAGAATTCATTAAAAAAACAAGAAAAATGTTATGAAAAGATGGGAAGAGCTTACGGTCTTGATTTCTTTGTCTTCCGCTTGTCGCCAAGCGGAAGACAAATAAATAAAGATGGCGACGTAAACAAGGCCGTAAGCTCTCGTCCCCCTTGTCTGCGCTTATGCGTATCTTCACGATTCTGCTAAAAGAAGATACGACCACAGACTTTACACATGCTATACATAGAAAGATATTCATTAAAAAATCTGACACAAAATTTGGGTCAAAATAATGAATTTTGGGTATTTCATGTGAAGGCCTCAAAATGCAGATTTTTTTTTCATCAAAATCCCTGAATCGTGTGCAAAGTGAATGGGTGTGCAGACATGGGGTACAATTTTTTGGTTCAATCTAAAAATACCACCCGAGGTTTTTTTGAAGAAAATCATATATTTCAAATTTTTATGAGATATTTGGTACACTTTCTCATAATAATATAAGGAACATTATTAACTGAAAGATTCATGTTAAATCTTAAGTCAAATCGTTAGGTGTGCAGACTTGGGGACCACCATCATACTAAATAGTTTGTGGTCGTGTATCTTCTGTAACTAAAATCACGCAGATATGTGTGTGAGCAGACTTCGGGACCTTACCATACCCCAAAAGGCCCAGAAAAAGAACGGAAATCATGCATGGTGATGCACCCACTTCAATTATATTGATGTTTGTCCACAGACTCCCTACCATCATTAAGTAGTAGTTCTGCAGCTATTCTCCCCCCCCCCAGCCAGGAGGCTCCTGGAGATTAAAGTCATACCACTGATGTGCTTAATCTCCAGGGAGCCAGGGACGGCATGCCATTGCACTACACGCTCTGTCATTTTTCCCCATGATTAAACTTGGTCAAAATCAAAACTTTTCTTTACGGTTTTGACTGAGCCCAAACTTATGTAAATGGGCTACAAGTATATTCACCCCCCTGCACGCAGTAATCGTGCGTGTATTTATTCCAATAAAGTGTTTAATTTAAAAAAAAAATATCAGAGCGTGTACTCAGTCTGTTATTGTCGCCATCTTTTCTTCCTTGTTATGTAGCCTAACTACCAGACACGTATAGAGGGCAGCAAAATCATGAGCGGTGCTAGATAAGAAATGAGTGCATTTGCTGATAAATATGAATCTCACCTCGATGCTAAATCCCGCTTCAACTGGTCTAGCATGCGGGATATTCATATAACTAATTTCAAACACAAAGTTACATTTTAAAAACAAACATGTAAAATTAAGGGCACTGGGTTTATATGGGGAACTTGGCCAAATATTTTTGACCAAGATAATATTCTTTTAATGATTTTAGAGAGTTGGAGAAGCTGACAAATGCTGTGAGAAGACAGAGAGAGGCGGAGACTATTGGGAACACAGGATCACTCAGTATGGATCCAATCACAGACAAGACCCCTCTCTATCCAAAGGCTCTAGAGACCTACAAATGGGCAACAAGGGTAGGTTATGATAATAATAATGGGCATTTATATTGTGCCATCTATCTAGAAATAATCTATTCTTAGCACATCGTTATTATTATCTATCATTTTCTACTTTGATAATTGTTTCTGCATTTTAAGTTCTCTTGACAAAGTTTCATTTGTTTCCACTGTTGAACCACAGTTTCAATATTGAACTTTCGCCTCTCATGAAACTGCATTTTTTAAGACCACAATAGGTGAATCACAGACTTGGTGAAATTGCAGTTGAATGTAACAATCTTTGTGAGAACCCAGACTCAGTGGCTGTCTCAGGGGCAAAAGACAATTTTTTGGGGCAGAGGGGCATTTACTATACTTTTTTTTTCTTCAGTTTTCATAATTTCTATGGGGCAATGCTCCTGACGGGGGGGTGGGGGCTTTTGTTCAAAGTAATATTTCGGAAAAGTATGAGGGTGTGTGCATTGTTCAGAATGAGATTTGGGAGTATGAATTTTTAATGGGATCAGTTATAGCCTTAGTAGATGACTTTTGAGAGTCATAGTGAACATTTTGAAAGTAAACGTATATCGTTCATACACAAGTGTTGCCCCCCCCCCTTAGAGAAAATCCTGGATCCTCCCTGTTTTGTCTCCCATGTCGTATGAAACCATTTCCCAATGTTTAAACTTATGGGGAGTGTTTCATGAAAAGGCTTGTCAGACGTTTTATGAAATAAGCCCTATTTACAGTTACCATGTAGTAATAGTGCTCAGCCAATCAAAATCAAGTAAGGTCAGATTTGACAACTTGTCAGACAAAAATGTTGATGAAATGCTCTCCAGTAGAGCATCACATTGATAGGACAACATGTGATGGAGGTCCAGAGGTGACTGATCAAGATAGCTTTCTTTTATTCTGATACATACAGCTTAGGGAGCATTCCACCTTCGCCCATACATTCCTCAATAGCAGTTCTATCAAGAGATCCTCAGGGAGCGGAGGAAGTCCAGCTAAGAGAAGGAAAACAGCCCCTACCAATCTAAATATATCGACACAGTAAGCTTACTGGCATTCACATTTAGACATTATGTAGTTCAGATCTTGACTTCGTATTTAGTACTTAAGGATAAACAAAAATTAAACGTATGTTTGATATTTTTTTTTGGCAGTCCAAAAGTGATTTCAATAAACTGAGATTATGGTCTAAACCACACCAGTTGGCATGGATTCGGGACCGTTTTTATTTTTATTTTTAACGTTTTCTATCAATATTAAATGTGCTGTATAGTGGTAACACAACCCGATGTCTATAAAGACAGCATACGGTATTTACAGTAAGACTGAAGGCTTTGAGTCCTCTCCAAGGGCCTGGTACAAGCTTGATGCTCTAGTATTAAAGGGTTTTTAGGGCACTGTCAGTCACATCACAGAGTCATTGAGTTACAAGAATGCTGGTTTTTAATACCAAGTTGGCTATTACATCTCATTTATAATCTGCCCAATGTGAACTGTCCAAATCTAATGCATCCGTGTACCTAATCACTTTATAGTATCCATGAGATGTGGAGTGTTATAGTAATAAAATTGTGTTGTTTATTTCAGAGCTGTAGACAATCTTGTCATGAATGTAAACCGTCAATTCCATGAGGTGAAAATCACCAAAATACAACTCAACCCAACAGTATTGCAGGTATGCGTATAATTCCCTTTTCATAATAAAAATATGTCGCCTACATGTATTTTGTTCTATGCTTCAGCTTCATATTTTGTCTCGCCTGCATAGCAGAGCGAGACTATATGCACCACTTTTCCGATGGTGACGGCGTCAACACTGAAGCCTTAATCAAGCCAGGTTAAGTTTTTGAAATGTCATCATAACCTAGAAAGTATATGGACCTAGTTCATGTAACTTGGACATAAGAGAATATTCAAGTATCGCTGAACATCCTGTGTGAGTTTTAGGTCACATGACGAAGGTAAAAGGTCATTTGGGGTCAATGAACTTTGGCCATATTGGGGGTATTTGTTGAATTACTATCATAACTTTTACAGTTTATGGATCTAGTTCATAAAACTAGGATATAAGAGTAACCAAGTGTCACTGAACATCCTGTGCGAGTTTCAGGTCACATTATTAATGTCGAAGGTCATTTACGCTTGATGAACTTTAGCCATGTTGTATGTAATTGCTGAATTGCCATCACATCTTTGAAAGTTTATGGATATAGTTAATGAAATGTGGATATAGGTTTAATCCAATATCATTGCTCATCTTGCACAAGTCGTCGGTCACTTGATCAAGGTCAAATGTCATTTAGTTTCAATGAATGTAGTAGCATATTATCTTAATGGTATTTTTTGTGAATAATGATTTTATAGTCATTTTAAGTCAGCACTGCTGCTATACTGAATCGTGTAATGCAGGCAAGACTGCCAGAGGCGCTCCACTTGTTCATTCATTTGGGGGCACTTTGGCTGGAATGCACAAGCTGGGTATTTTCTATGCTTAACTCAGATTGGCCAGAAGATTGCCTTGTTCAATCTTCTAGTCATAAGATCAATCATCTTGTGATTCAATTTAATTCAAGTCATACGTTATTTTGCACTCATAAAAAGCAATCAACAAACATAAACATTTACAATATACATGAATTCTATAACATTTCAGTGTAGTGAACATGAATGAGGGCAGTGGCACAAAAGGACAAACCTTATAATACCAATCCATGGTACTTAAAATGGTAAAAATTGAAATAAATATATAGAAAAAATAAATATACTAAAAGTGAGACAACAAAATGCCAAACAAGCTCTGGACAAAACAAAACTATAATCTGATCATTCAACATCTTATGTGTATATGCGCCAAGATGCAAAGACCATCAATATCATCTGTTCTTTTTTACCATCCGTTCTTTCATCAGGTCTATGTAAGCAGAACATTACAAGCCATTATTGTCCTTCGAGGTCTGCTCATAGAAAGGGTACTGATCAGAGCTCACAATGAAAATACTCTCAATGATGATGGGACGGTAAGCTGATCACTTCTTCTCATCATTTCTATGTAAATCTATACTCTTCAGATTAAACCTCTGGCCCA
The DNA here is from genome assembly GCF_018143015.1 of Lytechinus variegatus. Taxonomy (NCBI): domain Eukaryota; kingdom Metazoa; phylum Echinodermata; class Echinoidea; order Temnopleuroida; family Toxopneustidae; genus Lytechinus; species Lytechinus variegatus. Next base: position 30,424,669 of record NC_054754.1, on the reverse strand, counting down.
TTTTTAGGAACCATAATTGATATTATCCTTACATAAAATAGGCCATTGCTTACCATTTGTAAGCTAGTTTGGTTGGAAATTCAAAATATTATTGTCCATTTTTTTAAGTTGACGTTAAAGAGTTGACTGTGGCATATTTGCTCAAACAGAATAATTTCTATCATGCTCAGTTGTGTCTAAGCAGCTTGGAAGAGTTTGAATTTATCTTAAATCTGAATGGTCAACTTGCTGAACAGAAAATCATTTGAAAATCTGAAATTTCCTGTCAAGTGAAATTGTGTACTATTAGTTCCCATCACCATCATTTTCACTGATATTTTCTAACAGTAAGGAGAAGTTTGAGTTGTTTATTGCAATTGAAGAATTACTATGAATGTAAGCAGATTTTAACTTTGTGATTTCTTTCACCCTTATTTATTGTAGCTGGATTTGTGGACACCATCAAAATATGAAGTTTTCCAGAAGGTGAGTTGAAGATGATGTTATATTATCAATGTTCTGTACAACCTTGTTTATCAGAACATCCAAGAAGTTCTTGGCCCCATCTTATAAAGAGTTATGATTGATCCATTCAACCACAACTATGGAAAGCCAGCAATGTCAACATCTAAATTATTTGTAAATTCTTAACATTTTCTGAATATGTTCATTTAATTGTGGCTATCATGAAATTCCAGTGTGCTTCTCTTTGTTGACAAAGGACATTGTGCTAATTTCCTGAAGAAAAAATCATGACATTTAAGGATTTCCATATACTTGAGGTTGATTGCATCAATCGCAACTCTTCATAAGACTGGGCCCAGCTTAGTTCACTTCCAGTGACATCTCTTTGTGTTGTAAATAATTAATCTTGTTACCATTCCTGAGACAAACTTGCTATGGAATGGGGACTGTTCTGCTTCTTAGTAGATTCTGCTTGATTTTGAATCCCTTATCCCTATAAAACAACTTATTCCTTTTTTCTGTTTTTATCATTATTTTGTCAATCATATGATTTTGAATTAGCTTTACTACAAATCAATTGCTAAAAACAAACCAGTCAAAATTTTGAAACTAAAGTAATATCTCTGTCGAGTGTTAACACTTAAAATGAAAATGAGTCATTTGTGTGATATTGTGGTACTTATTTTTATTGTTAAAAATGTTACACATCATATTGGAGGCCTTAAAATTTTGGGGGCAAGGCTACTTTTCTACATTGCACATTTCTATTTTATGCCACATATCAGAAACATATTTTTGAAATAAATGAAATGAAAAAATATCAAAGCAAATGGGAGGAATTTAGGCTAATAATAGTATTTTAAACATTTGCATATTCTGATATAACATATCATAGAGTTGTATTAAGAATTTCTATTGCCATCTCCTATTTTGGTCATCTTCACAGATAACTGAGCATGCGACAGCTGCTTCTTTACGATATTATCTACCCACAATGCAAGATCTCTCGTTCAGATCTTTCATGGTAAGAATCCCAATATTTGTATCTTTTACAATATCTTTAAATTTATCCTAACACTACATCAATTTGTCACAAGATGGAATTATCTGATTCGTTTAGAGTCCAGCTACCCTAATAAATTGAAGATTATATTCTTTCGGAGGTAAAAGATTTGGAACACAGTTGAAATTTAAGTATTTCTTTTCAACTCTAAAAACCCATCAATTATTTTCATCTTGTGCATTTTTTACGGACAAATTGTTAAGTTAGATAATGTACTTGTATATGAAAAAGAAAAATTATCAGTAGTATTAATGAAGATAACAGTGCTAAGTAGCGCTTGGTGCTCATGGCGCTTCAAAAAAGTTAATGTACACATGACCTGTAATAGAAATAGAATAGAAAAAGAAATAGCAGAGAATAATTGTGTAATTTTCACTGGCATAATTATACTATGGTAATTTTACTCCATTAAAAACAGTATAATCTTTGTCAAAACACTGTAATAGCCATTGATGTACTCTTTTGATTTTATTTTCAGCATTGGTTGAACAGTTTCTCTAAGCTATTCTCCACACCATGTAGACTATGTGGAAAGTATATCAAGGACAACCTACCTCCTACCTGGCGATGTTTCCGTACTGTGGAACCCTACCATGAATGCTGTCGTCCATGAATGTGCGAACAATCCTCTCACTATCTTGTTGCAAGATGTTTATATACTTGAACTGATGTGAATGGATACATCTGATATGAATGGATACATTCACATTCAATCATATCAGAACATTTCCAGCCAATTCGTAACTAATATGGCATACTTCAGAGCTGGCACCTGTGAATGTTCTTCTGATGAATGTCTCCATATAAGTGACATTCGTTGTCACCATTTTCATCATTGTCATCGTTATCATTGTCATCAGACTTGTCATGTAATAATAATAATAATAATAGGCATTTATATAGCGCCATCTATCTAGAAATATTCTATTCCGAGGCGTGTTGTTATTATTATTATTACCCCGGCTTTAGCTCGAGCTGCCTCTCAGCGCTCATGCATTCAAGGAATTAATCCTGCCGGGTACCCATTCACCTCACCTGGGTCGAGTGCAGCACAATGTGGATAAATGTACTCTTCTCTCACCATTCTCAACCAAGATGAAATTAATGGTTGGTGGGAAAGAAGAGGCAAGAGACGTTGTAAGCACTGTCAAGGATATGTTGCCTTTGTCACTGCTTACTGCACAAGTATAGGGGAAGAATGGACACTTGCATGAAGGAGATAATGAAGACTGTTATGTATTGTTTGTAGGACCCAGAGTATGTGTCTAAATATTCACTGTGAAGGTGAGAAATGGATAGCCAGTCTTCATCTAGACCCAATTTCACCTACCGCTGAACTGTGGTTAAACTTTATCATTTTGCTTGATGTAGTTAGCTATGGGTAGCCAGATATTTCATTGTATATAAGCTTTATAATGATATTTGTAATTGCTCATCAAATCTTGTGACGAGTCAATTAATTGTAAACATGTTGATGCTTTCATCTGTCCATAGTTAAAGCAGATTCAAACCATTAGCTAAGTTAAACCAGAGTTTGGAACTGGCTACGGTAAATGTTTGTTTTATTTTTGTTATTTAAACATATGAGCAGAACTGTATATAATTAAAATGTTCCATGAAATAAACTTTCCTGGTTAATGTATTTATCATTAGTCTTTGAGACAACAGAACATAATGGCTATCACTATCGCAAATGCCATTGCAAACAGTTACCCCCCCCCCCCCCATACACACACACCCACCTGCATATGGACACACACATAACTGAAGAAGTTAACACGTTAATACCCCCCTCCCCCCTGAATAAAACCCCTACTTTTGCCAATTTTATAAAAATGACATCTTGGTGCCTGAAGACTTCAGTGAGAGAAATAAGATGTTAGACTTTAAATACTTTCAATTCTTTTAGTATGACTCAAATCTGAATGAATAAATATCATTGACATGATCATTGAGTAGACACGCATACAAATTCATCCATAAAAGTCAACCCAACAGATGGACTTACATGTATATACATTATAGTAATATATATTTACAGTAAAAAAAATCAAGTGGGATTCAGTTAGTAATATGATAAAGTAGAAGATAAATTGCATAAATCGTTGACGGAAAATTAGGAAGTATAATGAAAATTATTAATACAAAATAAAGCAAGGCATTACATAACAGACTTTTGAAAGCAGTCAGAATTCTTGTCATGTTCACAGCCAGCATGAACTCGTACTAGTCATTCATTCAGTCATTCATTGCACAAGGCAATTCATATGTAGAGTTTCAAATGCATCTGTCTACAAGTGCACATAGAATTTATCATTGATTGTGAAATACATGTACTTGTGTACTTGCCTTGAAATTGCAAGCTGAATGAAGTTTCTTGTTTTGAAATGTTTACATGTCATTCCATGTGCATTATTGTGTTGATTAATAAGACAATTTGACTGTCAGCAAAAATCATTTTGTACCCCTTTCTATACTGAATGGTTTGTAAGTCAAACAGAATTAAGTGGTCCCAGGAGGTTTGACGTATGCAAAGGCCATGCAGATACATGTATAGCACATTAACGGTTGGTAATAAGCATCATTCTGTGGGATTTTACCCATATTTCTTGATCATCATCAACTCTTACAAAAAATTAACATGATGATAAACTTCATGCCCATTTATTGAGATATAGCGAAACAGAAATAGCATTGTCCTTTTTCTTTCAAGTTGCAAAATTTGTTAAGTACACGATTAAAAAAAAATAATCAAATGCAATGATCATTTGACAAAAACATAACTGTGTAGTAGGTACACCAGTATTCGTCAAAGAAGAATTACTTTCTGTGATTAATTGTAGTCACTGAAGTGGAGTTAAATAATAGGGAAATATTTCATTTACAGAAAGGAAATCAAATACTTTTTGGAGCACAATTACACTCCCAGTCTCATTCTGGGCTTCAAAATAGTAGAGTTCATTACAGTTATACAAAAAGTTCTTTAGCTTTTAGCACTTTCATATATTCCATGTCCAAACACTCCAGTGCGAGCTGTACAGTCGGTGGCATGATGGGCAAATGCTTCCTGGCGGGCATTCGGTGAGCGGAATGTCTCAAGGTGGGGTAGCTGACGAGAGAATCTAGACATCTGCCAGAGAGGTGGGTCTTCAACAGGGGGGCAATGTTTCCTGAGGAGGGAGGCACGCGTCTCATAGATTCCTCTGTTCATGTTTTGCTGTGTAAAGAATGAAGAACAGGATTATTCATATTGGAAGATTTTCTTATGAAAGTGTGTTAGTTTGTATCTTTCTTTTGGGGGGCAATTACTTTAAAATAGTATATAGGAATTAAGACATTCTTTATTCTGTTGAAAATGTTTTAATACCCTATCACAACTGTGTTTTATATCAATTCATTCTGGGTTCCATGTTGTTAAAATGCTATTAAGTATTAACTGTTAGAATTGGAATTTCACAACATATTCATTAAAACTTTGAAATGAGACTTTGTAAAAAAAATTGATTACATGGATACCTGCCTTGAAATCTAAAACAACAGCAAAAACATTTCTAAGCAATAAGTTTTGAGTAACTATGTATACACATCGAATTACAAATCATTAGTTACCATCAATACCTTTGAATAAATACTCTTCTCCTAATACAATTATAATCTTTAAATTTTGTTAATTCTTCAAGACCTCATACATTGTAATTTTAGATTTTTCTTATTTTCTGACTTGTACAAAAATTAACAGAAGAAAGTAAGCTCACCTTTTGTTGATGTCTTTCTCTCTTTGCTAATTCAGACTTTCTCCTTTCCTGCAACCATCTATCTTGATATTTGTGTTCCAATAAATCAAATACTGGAGTGGATGGCCTGAAATGAAATAAAATAACAGATTATCATTATTGTGATCATAATTCAGTCAGTAAAATGTTGAGGCAAAAAAAGATTACAGGAGTCTCATTATGAATCGATCAATTCAGCTCTGGATTATTGTATATTGATATTTGTATGAAACAAAATATCAATTTTCATTTCAATTCTTTGGTCCAATGCAATGGAAATTTTTTATTTCTAATTTGCATTATGACAAAAGTTTTGCTTTTGACATATTAACAGACAAGCCTTCCTGAACTAATGTTTTACCTGGAAACTTCAATTGCTTATAATTATGTGCTGCAGACTCGTGCAAAGTAGTTAAAGGTATTTTTTGGGCAAATATCTTGAACTCTATCTCAAACAGGAGTGTGACTAGTTTATGTAAAACTATGGCTCATTAATACCAGATATTTACCACCAGGATAATCGACTTATTTATTAGGAATGCTGCAAAAAAAAGAAGAAGAGGAGACTGAGAAGAAGGGGAAGAAGTGACGGAAGAGGAGGATGAAGAAAGAAATCTTTCTTTACCTGGTTGAGATTCCAAAGGTCATGGATGCTGGTATCCTCTTAACTTTGGACTTGCTCTTCTCTTCATCCGATATCCTACGCCTTACATCATGTGTTGCTCTGTACTGAAACTGATCGCTAGCCGTCACCAACCCAGCACCTATACATGCTTTGTTGAGAGCGATAAAGTCTCTTTCTGGTTTACGTTCTGTGTTGCTGATGGGCATCAAAGGACCACTAGGAGACCATCCTGATAGGGCTTCGGAGGCTCCATTATCTTTGCTCAGGTTGGGACGTCCATATGTGAAGTTGGCATCAGCTGGAAGGCTGTATCCTCGTTGTAAAGGCCTTCCAAGTTGAGACTGGAATGTAAAAATTTTAAAAAGAGGAAAAATAATTTTCATTCTTGGTAGGGATCAGTTTTAAAAATTGAAATAATAAAAAAAATATTCTGGGAATAAATCCATAATCTAGATCTTAACAATTTTATTTTTTCTCTCTTTTTCTGCTTTTTATCACCACTTTAGGGTACCGTTTCTATGGCTGGGCTAAATAACATTACTAAAATTACAAAATATTATTCATTATGATTGCCCATGTCATTGATGGTGCATGAATGTTGATGATCAGTAATAGTATGATGGTGGGCCCCAAGTCTGCGCACCTAACAATTTGAGTTAAGATTAAACATGAATTTCTTCCTATTTCACCAAATCTTTCAGTTGATAATGTACCTTACATCATAATGAGTTAGTGTGCCAAATATCTCATAAAAAATTGAAAAGAAATATATGATTTTCTTGGAAAAAACCTCGGGCAGTCATTTTCAGATTGAAAAAAAAATGGTAGGCCTACCCCATGTCTGCACACTCATTCACTATGCACACGATTCAGGGATTTTGATGACAATGGCGGTATTTTGAGGCTGTCACATGAAATGCCCTGAATTCAATATTTTACCACCATTTTGAGTCAGATTTTTGAAAGAAAATCTGTCGATGTATTGCATGTGTAAAGTTCGCGCTCGTTGCGTATCTTTTTTTACTAGAATCGCGCTGATACGCGGGTGCGCAGACTTGGGAGACCGCGCAGACATGGGGGAACTGACCATACAAGTAATAGTAATAGACCCAAACTTACATTGTTACTTGTGTTAGACATCTAACAAGTAACAAATAAACCAGGAATTAGACTTTAGTTACATTATTCAATCATTCCAAAGGGTTAGAACTTAGAGAATTCGAGATCTACCTTCTAATTTTTTTATGGAAATAAAAAAAGAAACACCGGCCACCTCCCCTTTCAACTTCAAGTTTTAGTTTCATCTCAAAAAGTTAAAACCATTGGCATTAGGCCCTAAATAAACTTAAGGAAGACTAGAAACGTTAGAGCAAAATTTAATACGATAATATTCACCTTTTTGAGCAGTGGGTTGTCAAAAGGAGCTGTTGATGGTGCACTCATTGTTTTTCCTCTTCAGATTTCTATAAAGATTGGATTTACAGCCGAAAATAATGTCCAGTTTAGCTTATTCCACGCCGCCAGTTCTTGCATTAACGCCTTGTTTTCAATTGTACAAGCGATGAGATTCACATGGACAATGCAACAGAAGCAAAACAGTGAACAGGTAGCCTATACTAGGTAGGTGCATGTAACCATAAACAAAGCTGTATTGGGCGTGTATTGATTCGCATTTCCATGGGGATGAGTCGCAGAGGGCGACAAACATGCGACCGAATTTCCGGGTGAATCCACGGCCAGCAGTCCACGTGCGACTTGTTTACAATCATATTTCTTGATCGTAATCATGAGAAAATTGAAGTATCATGAACAGAAATTGCTGAAGAAGGTTGACTTTATATCATGGGAAGTTGATAACAACCTACATGAAGTAAAAATTATGCGGCGTTACCACATTCAAAAGAGGGAAGATTACACAAAGTAGGTGCAGAATTTTTATGTGGTCCCATTTGTTTCTTTTCACGTAGGGTAATCGGATGAGTGATAAAGTGAGTGTACATGAACTTGCGATGGAAACGTTTGTAAACTCATGTAATTTATTCATTGTTCAAAGTGTGAGTGTCTTATACAAAGAATTCAGAGTGGCAGTGTGGCCATTGACAAAAATGAATTGTCATGGGATGTGACAGAATTTTCTTTTTCATTTGCTTGTCTACTTGTACTTGTAGACCACTCTAGGCGACACCGCAATACTTACCCGTGTTAAAGGGGAAGTTCACCCTGGCAAAAAGTTTATTGTAAAAATAGCAGAAAAAATAATAAAAAATATTGACGAAGGTTTGAGAAAAATTCATCAAATAATTAAAAAGTTATTAGAATTTCAATTATTTGATTTGTGACGTCATATGCGAGCAGCATGCAGCATTCCTACATGGCGAATGGTAAAAAATCAATGAAATGTCATTTTCTCAGAAAATTGAAAATGGTGTTTACTGTACCTTTTGTATATCAATAGACAAATCATTTCACACCCGATCATGAATAGAAAACAAAATTAAGTCACCAGCAACCATATAAAATTTGAAATTCATGCATTTTATATTACATAACACACGGGGCAGCTGCTCGTTTATGACGTCACAAATCCAAAACTTTGAACTCTAATAACTTTCTTATTCTTTAACGGATTTTCCTCAAACCTTCACCAATATTTTTTACTATTTTTTCTGCTATTTTTACAACAAAGTTTTCTTCAGGGTGGACTTCCCCTTTAAGAAACTGAGACTCCACTCACGCGCATTTGGGCAGCCCTAGCTTAGAACTAAGCTTTCTTTCCGTAAAAAATCTTTATTCTTATGATTCAATAAATGTTAATGAATATATAATTACTCTTAAATCGGTACTCACCGGTTCTTTTCTTGAATTTTCTGCCAAATTCCCACGCTTCTGGCTTCAATTCTGCGATGGATTCTGTTGCCATAGACAGCTACACATGCAACTCTATTTATAAATGGAGCGCCCCTTACGAGAGTTGTTAATGCCGCGGAAAAATTGTTAGGCATTTTGGCCTGTGGTCAAGGCGTTCTTTTGTTCTATTTTTTTTATAGGTATGAGATCGAAATCACAGCGACTATTCACACTGTTCCATAATGATTCCGAAAGGAGGTGCAGCGGGGACATCCCGATAGACCGCGGGTCCGATAGTCCGCGGGTCCGATAGACCGCGGGTCCGATAGACCGCGGGTCCGATAGACCGCGGGTCCGTTAGACCGCGGGTCCGATAGACCGCGGGTCCGATAGTCCGCAGCTGTGCGTGTAAAATTATGATCAGATATATCAAATGTCATCGAGAGGTCCAAAGGTGAAATGATACGAGACCATGGGGTTCTATCAGGTGCGGATCCATGGGGGCAAGGGGGAACTGCCTCACCAATCCCCCCCCCTCGCTCAAAAAAAGAGGGGAGAGGGAAAAGGAGAGAATAAAAAGAGAGAGGAAGATGGGAAAAGAAGATAATAGAAAAGAGAGTAAGAGGGGGAAAGGAAAGACAAAGACAAAAGGAGAAGAACAGGGGGAAAGAAGAGAAAAAAGAGAGGAGAGAAAAGGAAGAGAAAAAAGAAAGCTAGGAGAAAGGAAAAGGAGGAAAAAAAGGAAGGAGAATATTTAAATGGAGAGGAAGATGGGAAGAAAGATAAGAAAAAAGAGAGATAGAGGAAGAGGGGAAAAGAAGAGAATAAAAATAGAGAGAGTGGAAGGGGGAGGGAGAGAAGAAAAAAAAATAAAAGAGGAAAAAGGGGAAAGGAAAGAAAAAGAAAGAGGGATAAGTAATGGAGGAAAGAGAAAAAAAGAGGAAGAGGGAAAAGAAAGAAAAGAAAGGAAAAGAAAAGAAGAAGAAAAAATAGGAAGAGAATACATGTAATATTAAAAAGAGAGAAAGATGGGAAGAAAAATAAGAAAAGGAGAGATGGAAATGAATGTCGAATGTCCCATTGGGGGATTTGAAATATCATCTTTTTAGGTTGGAATATATCAAAAATTTTCAGTTTAATCGTTGAAATATGTATCGTCTTGATGACTAACTTTTCGACCAGTCCATAATATTTAACATTTCTGCTCGCGCTTCGCGCTCACGGTAATTATCTAGTAACATACGCGTCCTGTTCAGGTTCTCAAACATTGCCCAGAATGTTAAATTTTCAGGAAAATATACATGAAATTTAATTTTTAGCTTGCATATGGCGTATGAGATTATAACACATTCATGTTGCTTATAAAGTAAATCTAGGAAAGGACTGTTAGGACATGGGCGTTTGTCCCCCCCCCAACAAAAAAGAGAGAATCAAGGCTAAGAAAAAAATAGAGAGAAAAGGAAAGGGATTAGGATGAAATATACTATTATTTTCCAAATATTATGTCAAAATCTATCACAACCTTGTATTTTTGTAATAAAAGTGTCAACATATCTGCTTGCTCACTTCGCTCATTGCCAACTTCTTATTAATTTTATGCGATACGCCATATCGAGCCCCCTCGAAATTGTTGGCTCATTACGGCACTTGGACAAATCACCTTTGAGCGGCCGATCGGGGAAAATATGGGTGAAAAAAATGGCCCCTCCCCCTATTGGCGAAAGCTGGGTCCGCCCCTAACTTAGGCTTTTAGGATAAAATACAGGAAAATTCTAAAAAAAAAAATCAGATCGCGCTTCGCGTTCTCATTATTTATTTAGGCCTTGTGAGATACCTCAATGTGTTTGCAAGAATGAAATCTCAGATTTTCTTTAACGTCTACCCCCCCTATTTCATTTATTTTTTATCTTGGTGCCCTCGCCCCCCCCCCCCTGCACCCATGCTGAATAAATACGCCACTGATGAGGATAATTAGTCGAGATTGCATATTTCCTAGAGGTTATCATTGATAATATTGAAGGGTATACTAAAACAACAGTACAGAAACTACAGCTCCCGTTCACAATATTCTAATAGGGCCTACTCTGGTGAGAAGTTAAACCAAATTGAACCCCCCCCCATCACTCGTGCTTCGCGCTCCCATTGATATTACATCATGGGCGGAAATCCCAGGGGGGAAGTGTCCCACCTACTCAAAATTGTAGGGGAGACACAATATCAAATGTCCCCCTACTATTTTGGTCTTTGATAATCATAGAAATACATCATTCTAAATCGAAATAAAACATGTATTTTGGGACGAGATGACCTTACTTTGGCGATGATAACCTTTTTCCCCGCCCCTTGTCACCATAGGCGGATCCAGGGGGCCGAGCCCCCCCTCTTGGCGGAGCAAAAAAAGAAAAAAAAGGAAAGAAAGAAGGGGAAAAGGAGGAAAAAGAGAGGAGAAAAGGAAGAAAAGGACGACGAAGGCATAAAATAAGATGAGGGGAAGAATTGGAAAATAAAAAGAATCTTTCGTGCAACTATATAAAACTTTCGCTCTCGCTTCGCGCTCACATTGCCTATTAGGTGATTTACATATCTTGTTCAATACGGAGTTCGAATATCAAGTTTGGAAGTCAATATACAACTCATATTTCACCTCGGAAATCGAACTTTCATTATTTTGTGTAATTTACAATTGGTTTTTAAAAAGTGCTCTGTAAAAATGTCAATTTTATGGTTTGAATGTGAACATTTGCTGCTTGCGCTACGCGCTCGCAAATTTTGATTTATCAGGTACCTATATTTTCGTGTAATCCATAAAGTTCAAAATATCCCTTTTCTGGTCTGATTGTTAAGGTGCATCAGCTAGAGCGCTGCACGCTCGCATTTTGATTGGTGAGTTATATAAATGTTTCAATATTGTTTATACAACAAACTACTTAAAATCCCCTTTTCATGACAGTTTATCAAAAATTATAGCTCGCGACTTGCGCTCGCATTAATGGTTAAAAATATATAAACTGATGCATCCTATTCATAATCACAAAAGTGAAATGTCCAGTTTTATGCCATGATATCATCAGATTTCGCGCCCTCATTAGGCATTAATAAATATGATATCAATTTAATAATTAAATTGTCCCTTTAGGCTTTGTTTCATCTCGCGCTTATCAAGATGAATAGGAAGATAGTCATCATTTTCATATGATGGCATGTCGTAAGGATGTCCCGGTCATATGTCAAAACTCAAAGTAATAATAATATCAGCTCTTTTTTAAGTGCGATCCATCCACCTTACAATTTTTCAACAAAGTGCTAGAAATATAAAGCTGAAATTGACTCTTTTTTTCAGATCGGACTATCAAAGTTTCATGATCTTCATGATTAAAGTTGTATTTAGAATGCCTAGATTCTAGGTCTAAATATGAAACACGCTCGCGCATGTTTATTCAGATACCCAACTTGTTCTCTAATTTAAATCATTATCTAGTTTCAGATCACAATATCAAAAATTTTCTGCTCGCGCTTTGTGCTCGCATTATTAATGTAGGAAGACGCCATATTACTCATCCTTTTGATGATTTACAAAACATGAACAGAGTGGCCCACTTTTAGGTCTAAATCTCGATTTTTTTACAGCTCGCGCTTCGCTCTCGCATTTTTTGATTGTTAAATGCTACTTTAACAGGTATCCTTTTCATCAGTTCATTTCCCCTCGCGCTTTGCGTTCGTAGTAATTATTAAGTTGCATACATGTCTTTTTCAGGATAACAAACATCCCCTACAGAAATTTAAGCGTGCCGCTTGCTAGTAACTAGCATGCGACTAGCAGGGCACTCGCTTAATAAGCGAGTGCATGCTAGCGAACAGTCCCTGCTCGCTAAAAGATCGCTTAACTATTAGTCTGCACGCATATTACACGCTTACTAAGCTAGCCGCATGCCAGTTACCAGCATATATGCCGCAAGCCAGTTACCAGCATCCCCAGCATATGCCGCAAGCTTGAAAATTTCTGTGGGGGATTGCCCAGAATCAGTTCAAATTTTAGGAAAAAATACATAAAATTTCCCCCAAAAACTAGTTCGCGCTTCGCATCATATAAATGAGGATTATGATATTATGTATTAATTCATAAGAATAAAGCCAAGAAGTGACTAATGAGGACTACCCCTTCAAAGAAACAAACAAAAATCCTCTTCGATATTATGTATTAATTTATAAGAATAAAGCCAAGAAGTGACTAATGAGGACTACCCCTTCAAAGAAACAAACAAAAATTATGTCCCCCCCCCCCCTATTGGCGAAGGCTGGAACGGCCCCTGTGTCTCACATACCTTTTGGTATTTATGTATTCATGTTTTTTTTTCAAGAACACATTAAAAAGTGGTCTTAATTGTTTTTTTATTTGATTATAAGATAATTTAAGTTAGCCTGGCCGGGAGGGAGTGGGCGCCATTTTTCGAAAAGTACACATGGGCGCGAAACATCAGGTCAAATTTGCCCCCCCCCCTCCCTCCCCTTGAAATCTTGGATCCGCGCCTGGGTTCTATAACAATTACCCAATTAGGGCAATCACCCCTTGACAACTACTTGAAGGAAAATATTATCCCCATATTTTTTACCGCCGGGGACTGTTACCCCCCCCCCCCCCCCCCGGAAATTTACTCTCCAGACAATTACCCCAGATAATTATGAAAATAATACTAGTAATTGTGAAAATGCCTTAACGTGACGACATGGCGTGGTACTTTATCTTACCATGTCTTAATTAATCATTGGCGGCCGAAGGCAAAACATTTAGGGGGATCCACCTGAAACTTTGGGATGGACACAGGTAAAAAATTGACAAGCAAATCAACCAAAATTTTAGGAGGGACCACCAAAATATTTTGACAAGGAAAAAAAGAAGGTTATCAACCAAAATTAGGGGGGGGTAAAAATATTCTAGGGTGGTCTAACTCAATTTAGGGGGGGGGGGGCGTATAAAAGAAATTGACGACCAAAAAAAGGTTCTCAACTAAAAATTTAGGGGGGACCGTCCTCCCACCTAAAATTTAGGGGGAAAGCCCTCCTCCCTTCCCGCTTCCGCCGCCTATTAAAGTAATTAATAAGCTTATTATTTCGACATAGCGATATATTCTATCTTGTCAAGTCGATATGTCCACATGGCGAGATATGAAGTGTACAAGTCCCGCCAAGAATCCCGATATATCGCCATGTTGACATGTAACATATTTAAGTCGACTTGGCAAGATACAATATCTCGCCATGTTGACATATTATGTCTTTTTATAAGTGGACTGACTTCGCAGGATAACGTATCTCGCCATGCGGACATAATAAGCTTATTTAGTCGACATGGCAAAATAAAGTATCTCGCCATGTCGTCAAGTCGATGTCATTTTAGAGGCTCCGTGTGGCGTCAAGAGGGCATATTTCGGGGGGGGGGGGTAACAATCCCCGACGATAAAAATATGGAGATAATATTTTCCTTGAAGTAGATGTCAGGGGGCGATTTGTCCTGTGGGTCATCGTTATAGAACCCCATGGACTCGTAACAATGACCTTTTGACCTCTTGATGACATGGATTTCACTATGTTGTCCTGATCATAATTTTACACACACTGCGGTCTATCGGACCCGCGGTCTATCGGGCCCGCGGTCTATCGGACCCGCGGTCTATCGGACCCGCGGTCTAACGGACCCGCGGTCTATCGGACCCGCGGTCTATCGGGCTGTAACCGGTGCAGCACCCCCCACCCACATGGGCGCAAATCCCAGGGGGACACTTCCCCCTAACCCAAAATAGTAGGGGCACATTATCAAATGTCCCCCTACTATTTTTGTTCTTTTATATATGATGGAAAGAAATAGGCCTACATCATTTAAATCGAAGTAAAACATGTATTTTGGACGAGACGACCTTCTTTTGGGGGTGATAAACCTTCCTTTTTGTTTTTTTTTGTTAGTTTGTTTTTTTTTTTGCCTGTTTTCCAGCCCCTGGTCCCCTACCTTAGATTTCCACCCTTGCCTCCCACTACTCTTGATATTGTTTGCGAATCTGTTTTGTAAATTAAAGGGGAATTTCACCCTGATAAAAAGATGATGAAAATATGAGAAAAATCATTTCAAAATATCGATGAAGGTGTTATTTGACAAAAAATGGAGTTGATAGAATTTAGAATGCTTGATTTATTGTGACGTCTATAACGAGCAGTTGCTCTATCCTAAATATAAAATGCCCAAATTTCCCATTTTTAATGGTCCGTAACGACCCACTTTTTTCTTTTTGATAACAAGTATGAATTGATATAGGCCTACTAAAATGTACCATAAAAATCATTATCATGTATTTCTTGACATTTCATTTACTTTTTTACCATAATAATAGCTGCTTGCAAAGGCCTACGCCGTCACAAAAAAACCCGGGGGGCCGGGGGGGGGGCACTTACATTGACGAGTGGATACCATGCGCGACCAAAAAAAAACGTAAAAAGGATGTCCTTTTCACGATAGGGCACGTTACCTACGTAACGTGATAAGGGTGTCAAAAACACAAAAATAACGAAAAAAGGGTATCTATTAATTCGCTAGGAAAACCGTCGTGTTTAGGGTCTAATTTGCGGGGATGATAAAACAAAATCAAAATGTTTTATAAAGGATGTCCTTTTTGCTCCAACACTTCGTGTTTAGAGTCCGATTTGCGCGAGGTGTAGAAGGTGGGGTCGTACTAAACCAAATAAGGTAAAGCCGACGACCGAAGGACGTACCCGTAACAATAAAACATTCCTGTACTTGTTTAGGGGTTCATTTCAGGGAATATTTGCCAAGAGTATCGTTTTGTTTCCAATACTTGTTAAGGGTAGGGTTTCACACGCCAATACTTGTTAAGGGGTGCATTTTCAGAATATGGAAATTACGTGTTTAGGGTGCTTTTCGAGACCCCATGGTCGCGCATGGTATCCACTCGTGAATGGAAGTGGCCCCCCCCCGGGCAAAAAAAATCTTACCTTTGAAAAAGATTGGTGGGGGATGGATTTTCCTCGAACGCATACCAATTTTTTTTCTGCTATTTTCATAATAAACTTTAAATGAATTCAACTTTGCACTACTTAATTTTTTCAAAGACAAAATAACAAAATTACATCTCGTCATCATCATCATCACCACTATCATTAGCATCACCATCATCATCACCACAACCGTCACCACAACCATCATCATCACCAAGATAATTTTCATCATCGTCATTGCCATCATCATCTTTTTTTTTTCTTTATTTTTTCCCCATCCCTTCTTCTTTTTTTTTTCTTCTAATATTCCTCCTTTTTTTAGAGCGGCACACCGTCATGCTCCCTCACTGATTATCCGCCTCTATATGCTTGGTGTTGTATAAATTGGCGGATACCTGAATGAAATACTGAAGAGAAAATAAGGAAAGGGAAAAAGTAAGAAGAAAAAGAAGATGAGGAGAAGAAAAAAAGAAAGCCAAACAAATGAAACAAAACAATGTCAAAATTTCGTAATAAAGTCTTCTACATGTACGTCAGTTTAATAATGATGTTTTCATTGAAATGAGAACAAAAAAAGAATTGAAACCATAGGCGGCGGAAGCGGGGACGTTCCCCCCTAAATTTGTTGTTGACCTTTTTTTTTTGCTTGTCAATTTATTTTCCTACGTCCCCCCTAAAATGTTTGGGTTGAGAGCCTTTTTTTTTGCTTGTCAAAATTTTTTAGGTTGTCCCCTCCTAAAATTTGGGGCTTCCGCCGCCAATGATTGAAACAGGACTACATTATAATATAGTGTAAAGAAATAGAGGGAAGCTCCGAGACAATAAAAAGGTTGAAAAAGAAAAAAATGTGAAAACACAAAGCTCTCACAACATGAGCATAATAACAAATAATAACAAATAAGCGAGGACAAGTAGCTGAGGGACCCCCCCCCCCAACTCTCTCTCTCTAGTTATCTATCTATCTATCCGACTCGATTATATAAGAGAAGAATTTACTAATCAAAATATTATGAGCAAAGAGCACGAGCTGATATTTTTTATGAATATTCAAAACTGATAGAGAGACGCAATCGAATTATTCGATTGCGACAAAATTGATGATCTGAGAATTTATTGTTTTTAGGAATTCATTAAAAGCATAAAGTTGATCAGCATTAAAATATGGCAGGCGCAACGCATGAGCTAAAGCTTTATAGGCATACACCGATAAAAAATTTTAAGTATTTTTGGTAATCATGAAAAAAATTGATATTTCATGAAAGAAAGCTCAAATCCCGAGGAGGAATATTCTTATGAATTGACTTTAAAAAAAACTGTGGTAAGCCCCATTTAATATTTGATTATAAGTCGAATAAAACAGTAAAAGCTGACAAACGTTCGCGTGATATTTGGCAACCTCCCCCCCAAAAAAAAAAAAAAATAAATAAATAAAAAATAAAAAAAAGTTTTTAACTATAATAATGATCGAAGGTAATTTTGTCTCGCGTAGAACTGGACAAATGAAAAAAATGAAGGTAATTTTGACCCACGTAAAATTTGGCGAGCCCCCCCCCCAAAAAAAAAAGGAAAAAAGGTTTTAACAAGCAAAAAAAGGCTAAAAAGGAGAAAGAAGAGACAAGAATAATTATGAACGAAATATCCCCATTACAAATAATGCTGTGATCATCATAAGGGAGGGGTCGCATAACTAGTATGAACAACGTATTTAATTCCAAAATATTTACTACAAATCTCAATAGGGGGATCGGGCAGAAATGCTCACCCCCACCCCCACCCCCACCCCCCCCCCCCCCGATCCGCCACTGATTCCAATCAATAATGACATTTATCTGCAATACTGATACTTTGGAATCAAGATACTGAAGATTGATACGCTTTACATAAATTATGAACTTCTGACAAAAAGATAATCTACCGATCACCTGACCGATCAGCTGACCAGTTCGCGTATCACTTCGGAGTTGATCACTCGTCGCAGCTGTGTGGAACGCTCACCGAAAATCAACAAAAAGGGCCTCAAATGTAAGTTTAATGATAATATATTTTAATTTGAACTACTTAATTAATACTTTTAATGTCTCCCCAACAAAAGAAAGTCATATCACGTAACTCCAATTTGTATTAAGGCGTACATTTACCAAAGTCTTGGGTTGGAAATCAGAACAGCATTGTCTAACCCATATTTTTGGGTAATGTCGCCTATGAGGTCCATACATGTTAATGTTTGGACCTCATTGGTACTAGGAGTGTTGTAGACGTAGTGAAAATTTAAAATACTAGGATTTAAATTTGGTCTTTGTTTTTTAATGGGATCATTTATTTCAATAGTTGATTTATGATTGACTTCAATAAAAGCAGAGGAGGAAGAAGGAGATGGAATTTTCTGTTGTGCTTGTTTTGATTTCTCTCTTTATTACCAATTTGACTGTAAAGCTATTTTTTATAATTCATTTTTTATTGATAACAAAATTATACAACAGCAATAAAAAAATAATTACATGGAATATCACTCATGGCATTAGAATATGAACAAAAATTTAATTAAAAAAAGGAAAAAGGAATAAAGGAGCGACATGAATGTACATGACAGTGTTATTCTCTGATGTAATTCATGTCGCTCCATTATTCCTTTTTCTTTATAAAGATAACCATGAACATTCACAGCAAAGTACATGTACAGCTCAAATCTTCATTTGCGGAAATGAAGAGTTAGATTACCTTGCTTTTCGGCTATCCTATACTATACTCTGTTTCTCTATTAACATTCAAATGAAGTTTAAAAGCTTGGTAGGTAGGAGAGTTATTTTGGAATTTACAAATATGAATAAAATATTTCAATGAAACAAAAATATAAGTTACATATCTATCGTCTTTGAATCCAAACATTCTTTCAAAGAGTGTAAATTTAATGTTATGCATTTTCATATTTATAGATTTAATCACTTCATTCCAAAGAGGTTGAATGTGGGAGCATTCCATAAACAAATGTACAAATGTTTCTGGTTTGCTTTTACAAAATTTGCAATTTGCAGAGTCCTTTCTTTTAATCTTATTTAAAAAGGGCAATTGCTCTATGAAAGAATTTAAAATAAAAAGAATTGAAATGGGTATTGATTGAACATTTACAATTTTTCAGATGAATTTCTTTCCAATTCAAAAGTACATCTTTACAGAGAGCATTCCAGTTTGATAAGGAATTTCAGAGATACAGTCCTTCAACATCGTATTATACACATATTTAGGAACCTTGGATTTTTGCATTTATATAAGCATCTGTTTGGATTTGATCCTATCAAAAATATCATGCTGGTTGAAATCAGAGCTAACAAGCCAGCCTTCTACGATATTTTTCATTAAAAATTTATAAAAAGCCATTTTTTGGAGGGGCAGGGTTATGAAAAAGATGATTTAAGCAAAAAAAGGAAGACAATTTAACAAAGAAAAAGATTGATGAATTTCAGAATAAATCTTTTGTACAACAGTATTTGTTTTTTGATTTGGAAAATAAAGTTGTGGGGCAAAATTATTTATTGAAGCGACTGTTGCCATAAATACTAAGAGAAGAAGAGGACAATACAGGTATCCAAAAGGGAAAAGTGCTTGTATAGCCAGTAATGGTTTTAGCAGTTATGGTATGTGGAGGATATGAACTGAATATAGGTTTTATTTTTAGTTTCATTTTGTTGAATAAATTTTGTGATTTTGTTTGAAAAATCATTTTGATCCGAATCAAAACAAATGCCAATTTTTTTTTTTTCAAATCAATTCGCAATCTAGACAGAAAAAGTTTCAATCTCTGCACATTAGTTGTTTCACTGAACTATGTTGGTTGTGGGGATGATAGTTAAACGTTAGATATTGTTAAATAAATTCAATTACATGTAACTTCATTTACGAATTATTTTCCAAATGTAAAAAAAAATATCAAAATATGTATATTCATGACATAAACAGCTGAAATAAATCAAATGCCAGTGTCAAATATAAAGCATAGCAAATAAAGATTATAAGTAAAGAATAAATTCCCAGAAGCAATGGTTATTCCTGTCCATTCTCAATCAAGCATGGCTAGGTTGCAGTCTTTTTAGCTTTCTAATCCGTAGAATATGCGAGGTACTTGAAAAATAAAATTTCAGATTTTCAAAACAAATAAGGTCATGCGTCATGAGCTCGCCCCCCCCCCCCCAAAGGGTGGTGCTGTTACACATTTTCGCTTCGTGCTATAGTAATTCTTAATTATTTTCAAAACCATAAAGGCTATTCCAACAAATTTAGTATCATTTTAAAGCTGAATTAATAATGCAACAGCCTGGAAAGTTTCATTGCTGTAGACTTTATAGAACTTGAGTTAAAGCTCTCAAAAGTCAGGACACGAGAGGTGATGAGGGGTGGTGCTGGAAGCGGCACTGCCTGTACAAAGTCAATGGGAAAACAAAATTTTTGGTGCAATTTTTGGGAAAGCATCAATATTTTTGTCAAAACTCGGCCTAAACCTACAAACTTGGTATCAAATTAAAGCTAACATACATGTACTCTACTTTACTGTCTGATGATTGAAAAGTATGTTTTTCCATGTCATAGACCTGTGTGATTAAGTTGAAACATAAAAATCTGATAAATTTGCAATGTCTTACATGTAATTTTGACATTTTTTTCCAGATTGACACATATTTGAATGACAGTTATTGTTAGCACTAAACTTGCATCAATTAAAAAAAAACACTTCCTACAATTCTGAGGGGATGAAAATACTGCTCAGTATTAAGGCAAATCATCCAAATTATTAACTGACAAAGGTCAATGACCTTCAAACATCCAGAAAATGTGTTATGAATTTTAGAAAGTTTAGCATTATTTTCTTAAAAGCACCAAGTTTGTACATCTTCACTGATGTCTTATTACACATTCACACATACATATTTTACTAAATACACACACTGACATTAAACAATAAGTGTCTGTGTGAAATGGTCAAATGGACATAACCTACCTCAAATGCTATCATACCAAAGGACTGCATACTATATTTTGGCTTTGAACTCATCAAAACCCGCCATGGCTTTAAACTATCAAACACAGACTATGTGGATATAATGCGTGCAATTGCACTTTAGAAACTTCTTTCATGAAGCTGCAGTAGTCATATAAATTTATGTATGTTTGTACATACAGCATCTGCAAACTTGTTTCAGTCTTTACTCCTGAACCTATAGACATTGTCTCTTGCATGTCATCATCACTTGGCAGATCATTGTAATAAGAGCCTCGGTATTAAGCAAATTGTGTAACTTACATTTCAATTGTTACTTTTCCTTTGAATTGTTTATGTACCTACATGTACCTTCAATTCATTTTAAAATGTTAATAACTTATAAATTCTGATGTACAAGTCAAAGAAAACCCAACAAATGTTGGTATTGCAAGCATTATAACACCTGATATATAGTATATGATTCCTGAAACGCATGATTTTTTTTGGCTAAAGTCAGGGTCAATTTTCAGATCATTAATTGAACATGAACCCTACACAATTATATATTGTTAGAAAGGTCTGAATGTGTTCTGTCATAATATAGCATTATTTTTGTCATAGGGGTACTACACAAAATTTTATGACAAAAACCATGAGATTAAAAAAAATATCAGAATTTCCCTATTCAAGTCCATGTAAAACTGTTGCCTTACACCTAATGCTATTTTTGAGTGCAGATTTGGATTCCTTGTGCAATTTCCTTTCAGAAAATGTATACTTTTGCTATCATAGGGTGTATACTTTGTCAGATAAATGTTTTTAAAGTTGAAAGTGCGTTGGGAAAGCAAAAATTACCATGTAACGCAAAAGGGGGCGACCTCATGACGCATGACCATAAACATCTGGAATAAAAACAAAATCAAAGGCTATTTCACTCCAGTAAGATTAGAATGTTAGATAATATTAAGTAGAGGTCTCCATGTACATACATTATTCATCCTTGGCTCTACCACATCTGAAAGGCAAATTCTGGTAATTCACTAAGCCTTGAAGTTAATAAAGTGCCCTGTCAAAATATCAAATAACCCCACTACCCCCCCCAAAAAAAAATAACCAAAAAGTATTTACCTCTATTTCATATATGCGCTTGGCCCTCGCTGCTGAACCAAAATTGTTCCTGTATTAACCCCATTCTCAATATCACACATTCCTATAAAGATGGAGATAAAATTTGCCTAACCTCTTTCACAGAAAGTGTATGGTCGACACCCTTCTTTGCAGAGTTGGTTTGGGGGCTTTGGTTGTTGTATTTTTTTTTTTTTTGAGGGGACGTTGTCATTAGGGAGGACTATCTGTGATGACCTCGCTCATATTTCTGTTGGCCCTTGACCACTGCAGAAATTTCAACCTTTGCCCTAGGGTAATGTATTGCTAAGGTAGCATGTTTATGTATTACAGTAAACTTCTTGTTATCTAAATCGCCACATTCTAACATACAAACTCTTTACTTTGCAGGTATAACAAATTAAGCCGTCATGTCAGAACCTTAGCCAATAAGATCAAGCAGCTTGACAGCAAGGATCCATTTAGGAATCAATGCACAAATCAGATCTTAAACAAGTTGTAAGTCACCTTCCTACATGTATTCTTTTTGCTAACTTTTTATGATATTTATCAGGTGATAATATTGATTTATTAGCAGATAAGCACAAACAGGCTGAAATTTATTAAAGAATAGTGTTTTATGATACATCATCATAATACTTGTGGAAAGATAGACTTTGCAGTTGAGCATTATTAGTATTTAAAAGCAATGTCATTGAAACATTACTAATTTATGTTTATTGTACCGATATATAAATTGCTTGTATATTGAGGTTTTGTATCACACTCATTGTTTACATGTAGCTGAATTTCACTGATTACAATTTTTCTAATCACTTGTGCATAATGTAAAGGTACAACATTGGAATCATAGCAACCAAACAGAATTTAGCCCTCTGTGATAATGTGAGTGCATCATCATTCTGTAGAAGAAGGCTTCCTGTTGTCATGGTCAAGTTAAAGATGGCAGAGAAGGTGGAGTCAGCAGTCAAGTTTGTTCAGCATGGCCGTATCCTTTACAATAAAGTTTGCTAAATAGATTTTCTTATTGATTTTCAAGCAAGTGCACTTTTGTCTAGATTTGGTGGTTCTGACTAACAAATGTAAAGGGCAGCAACACTTTGCATTAATAGATATTAATTCTATTAGAAAATGAGTAATGTTGATTGATAATAAAACTTGTGTTGTAAAGTTCAGGTTCTGTAGACAGGTGCCCTTTCATTTTTCTTTCATTTTCTGTATTAATGCCATTTCTTAATTTGTATTGAGATCATTTTGATGTGTTCACTGTGTAGAATTGGAAAATAACCTTTTTTCAGTCTGTTTCCTTGACCTTAATTCTTCAGATGTGAGAGTCGGTCCAGAATTAGTCTTGGATCCAGCTTTTCTTGTTACGAGGTACAAATTTCAATTTTGTATTCAAAGTCTCATTGTACATTTTTGTTGCTATCTTACTCTGTCATGATAGCACCGATATATTGGAGTATACAATGTCAATTTTCTTTGTGCATCTTTATGTACTACAGTGCAATGTGCAATGAAAAGTTGTCATGTGATGTGTTTTGACTAATTGCGATATTTGAAATAATACACCTATTTTATCAAGCATTTTATCTCACATACAGTAGACTTTGTATAAAGTCGACCTTCCATAAAGAATAATTGCATAACTCGAAGCATTTTATCAGAACATAAAAAAAAATTAAGTCACTCTGATATGACAATATGCAATACTTGTCTTATATCTTCAAAGTCAAATTTTGTCTAAACTTTAACAGATTTCAGTGGTGCAAAGACGATTGACTTAGGCAGATTCCTATTTACTAATATTATTGATGTTAATATGTTAATGTTATCACTCTATGAACAAGTCTCATGTTTCTCTTTGTCTATATCTTGTTTGTTTATTCAGATCAATGGAAGATTTTGTAACGTGGACTGATACATCAAAGATCAAGAAACACATTGTGGAATACAACGAAGAGGTAATTTGTTTAATACACTGTCAATGCCTTTACGACCCTCAGTAGTACTTCACACAAAATATAAAGTCTATTCCAATTAAAGTTTCAACCCAAGTTATGAAATCATTCAGGGGAAGTGAAGAAACCAGAGCTCCGTAACATAAAAGTTTGCAATTGATCTCTAAATGGCAATGACAAATCATGATCATTGATGCATGTGAATTTTGTTCAAAACATTGACCTGTGCCCCATCTTACAAACAGTTATGATTGATCCAGTCAATCGTAACTCTATGGAAATCCATTAGTGTCATAATTTTTCCACAGGAAATTTGTAAACAAAGGAAAACACCAAATTGTCAAGAAATCATTGACTTAATGGATATTCATTCATATCTAGAAACATGTTTGAACAAACATGCATGTCATATGTTGACTTTGCTGGCTGTCCATAGTTGTGATTGATCGGATCAATCGCAACTAAGATGGGCCCCAGGAATCAGTGCGGTTCTCTCTTATTTGTAATCATATGGCCCTGATTGATACATCTCTTTTCTAAATTTTATGTCCATACTATTAAATCTTTCATATTCAACCTTGATGACTAAACTGATAGCTCACTTATTGACTCCTTAGACTATATTACTGTAACGCCATGGTAGAGTAATTGAAATTAAATAAATAGAAGTTTGAAAATATCACTCCTATGTCTATTGGGCTTTATTGATGATAGGCTTAGTATCCAAGGGCCATATTGAAAATGAGAATAAAGTCTTGTGATAAAAGAGTAAATTATATACCCCCGGTATAGTAGGGCATATAAATAATTGATGGAAAGTGACTTATGGGCCCCTGAATTCAAGATGTCTCTTTGATATAATATTTTATGGCCCTGCTATTTTCCCTTTATTTAAAACTTAATTGAATAATTCCAGTATACAGTAGGGGAAGGCGGGGTAAGTTGTGACAGTTTTGCTTTTTGCATGTTAGAATTGATATGATTAATAATCTTGTCGAAATAAGTACCTTGCCGTGAAATTTAATTTTTCTGAAATATTTTCCACCTATATATAACTTTCTATCCCCACACTGAAAGTCATCGTGACCTTTGAAAAAAATGGTGTCAAATGGCTCAACTTGCCCCATATATGGGGTAAGTTTGAGCCACCTTCTGGGGTAAGTTGAGCCACAAAAACTATGTACAAAATGTATGAGGGGAGAACCAGCATGTCAATTTTTTGCTTAATGTCTTTTCACTTGCAAATTCTCTATAAATACTAACATCCTTTAAAAGGAAAAGAGCAGTCATGTAAATTTGCTCCTTTCAGCTAGCATTTCCATCAATTTTAATGGTTTGTTTGTTTTTTTAAGATACATTACCATAGGAATTACCATGGCTCAACTTGCCCCATGCTGTTTGGCTCAACTTACCCCAGTCTGAACTTAGTGCGATAATTTTATAACCACACATTTATTATGCATCCATCATATAAAAGACTGACAAGAATGAAGATCCATACCTTGACTAATAATGTTGTTATCATGTCTTTATTATATATAGACATGTGTGTTTATGAAGCACTTACCTATTTCACACTCTTTTTTACTTTTTTGGCTGAAATTCATATTTTTCCCTCTAAAAAACTACTTTTTGTTTCAAAGTTGAAAACAATGTTCAACTTACCCCGCCTTCCCCTATATGTAACCTGCCACATATCACCACAAGTTTGATTTCCTTTTCCCAAAACATATTTTTAATTTTTCCTTTTCTTGTTTCAGAGGGATGATTTTGATCTGATGTGAACGATGCTCAGAACAGCTAATGGCTACTCACAGAGGATAATTATTAAGGATGAAGAAAAGGAACACATTTTCGACTGGAGGTTGGCCCAATCGTTGCTCTAGGAGAATGCTGTTGACAGAGATGCCAAGTTCAAATACCCAGATATGCTTGAGATTTTCTATGACTGCATGAGATCTCAGCCATTGTGTGTCATGTATAATTATGGGGATAGGCTGTGATACTCGCATGGCAAATAGATTTGAGCGGGTGAGCAAGATAAATGCAGGAGACTCACACATAATGCATGAGACTTGGCATGTCTGCGTTGGTAGCTATAAAAGTGCTTCCTCTGGATGTATACACTGCTGGACCAATTGGTATGAAAACAGCGGGTGAGAGAGCGCGGTGATATCCAGTCGTAGCGTAGGTTGCTCTTTACGATCTTCGACTTGAACACCTCTAGCGATGTGCTGTTCACTACGACAGGTGGGAGATGGTTCCAAGTCAAAGGGGTACTCACAAAAAATGATTGTTTTAATTTGTAATGTTAGCATTACTTTATATGCCTGCTTCCTCAAGGATGCTGCTGCAGATGATGATAAAAATTCATTCTTGATGCTAGCTGTCATTTGATAAGACTTTATTAAAAAAAGGCCAGAGGATATTTTTGTAATGTGAGCATGACTTTATATGCCTGCCTAGTGACCTGTTCATGTGTTTAACTCTGGTGAGTGAATGACCACAAGTGAGAGTAGCTGAAATTGCAAATTTTTCAATACTTTACTACAAAGTACACAAAAAGATGAAAATAAGTTTTCATAAATATCTAAAAACAGCTAACTTTCAGCCCCCTGCAAACTAGATCCATGTACCCTCTTATTTTTTTACAGATTAAAGAGAGTGATTTCCATGTATATTTTAATCCAATTTTTGACAAATAATAAACTTTGCATTCAGATGTTTGGCACTCTGCATTTTACATTACAAATTTTAATTGTACATCTCGAAAATGGGGGGGGGGGGTTGGGGCATGGGCCGACTGTGCCTCCCCCCTGGATCTGCCAGTGAATCAGCATTAAAATCAATCACTAAGCTTTGACAGGGCCCAGGAGGATGTTTCATAAAGCTGTTGGTAAATTTAGTTAAATGCGATTTAACATACGACTGATGATCCTTATGTCATTGATGTTGATTTAGCACATAAAAAAAGGTCACCAGTCATTTTTAAAGTCGCTGGTTACAGCATTATGGAACACCCACCAGGAACAGCTACTTCTCCAATCTGGTCAAATGTGAGTGAATAGGACTTTAAATATAACTGAGGGTTGGGAGGGGATGTGATCATGTTTGACCTTACTCCTGACAGGAATATGGCGACACAAACTATTTTGTCAATCACTTTTTAACCCGATTTCAATTATTCCAATGAATTCAAATTCACAAGACCAAAGAAATTGAAATTAATTTTTCCTGGGGCCCATTGCATAAAAGTTACTATGATGGTAAATTTGCCATCCAATGGTAACTATAATACACTGATCACCAACCAGTCAAAATCAAGGATTCCAGACAAGTTAATATTGGATATAATGGTAACTTTTATCCAACAGACCCCGATATCCAAATCATTTCATACTTTCTTGTGAGGTATCTATTACAAATACTCCATTTACCTATTACATTTCTCTAGAAGGAAAGTAAATGAATAAAGTACTGTTGGAATGGAAAGTCTACCTGATGAAAATGAATTATAACAATTCATGTTTTAAATTGTGAGAAATAATGATTAACAGGTAAATGGAGTGATTTTATATGGTACTTTACAACGTGCACTTATTTGGTACCATTTGAATAATTTATGCTATGTTACTTTAGTAATAGCACATGTTCTGTAATACACTGTACAAATATGTAATGTTTGATATTGATCATGATTTTGTTTTACAGATTGGGAAGTGGATAATTTTTTATCATTTTCTGTTTTAAAGGATGAACAGTTTGTAATGTGAATTTGTAATCTCCCATGAAATGTAAAAAAGAAAAAAATAATTGAAAGCATGCAATGAAAACATTTTCCTTCATTATACTCAATATTTTTATGTATGTATATTTCTCTTTGGGGGTGGTATTTTTCATCAAACTTTGACATTTTCAACATTTTTTGCATGGAATATTTCTTTAAATGTACTTCCTGTTATGTGTTCGGGGGGTTCACAAAGAGTTAGGTATGACTTAAGTCACACTTAAATGCCAACGCATAAATGAAATGCAATGCCCAGTCTTATTGATCAATCTGACCAATGCTGTCAAGTCTCTTATACCATGCACAACTAGGCATTTAAGTGCGACTAAGTCATACTTAAATCTTTGTGAAACTCCCTCTGTTCCATTTTTTACAGGGAGAATACTGTTCATGGTTACCAAAGATTCAGTATTTGAAAACAATTTGCACACCTAAATTATGAAACTTTCTCTATTTTATCAACTGTAACAATAGAATGCCATTTTAATTCATGAAAAGTAAATAAAGTACATAAGATGATAAAATTCACTTCATTTATATCATTTGCATTATTTAAAAGAGCATTGATCAATGCCGTATAATGAAGAATAGAAGCAAGTTTTATATTCAAGTTCTTTTTTTTTTCAAAAGCAAAACACACACACAAAAAAGCAACTGTTGACACTAATAGAATTTAAAAAAGTTTGTATCAAGTTTTGCTTGAAAATAGTTTGTACTGGTATTATATTATGAAATATTACATTCATATTTATGAAGAAAATTAATTTCACAATCATTAGTAAAGTAGAGAACTCTCCAACATGAAATAACTATTTACCAAATATATTTGATATTTACACTTTTTGGAATGTGAATAAAAGACATGTAAGACATGAAATTGTAAATTGAACTTGAACATTTGTGCACACAGTGAAAAAATACTGAAACGTGTGTGTACATTAACAATTACATTTTTCACATCTGAGCAGGTCAGTTAAAAAAAAGAAATGTACCAAATACTAAATACGGAGTACTTGCATAATATCAAGCTGTTTTAAAATTTTCTTTTGGCTGGAGAAGTATTCCAAATAAGATGTTGATATGTTAATTCTTTATGAAGTAGGATTTGTTTACTTGAAATGTCGACTCAAAGCTGGCATGAATGCCATGATGTCACAGTAATTTTGGGGACTACAATGTACACTATATAAATGGAGGTTAGCCTGCTTATGCCGATTTTCTTGGGAAATTTAACTTAAGCCCATCGCACAGTGTATAAGCCAACTGCAACCAAATTTATGTAACAAATCACGTTTTGAATTATATATCAATTTAAGCATTCAATCATTAAAGTTAAATCAAGATATCTTATTTGTAATAATACTATCAATGTTAACATCAAATTCTGCTTTAATGCAAGCCTTACCCTATGGAAGGTCAAATAAACTTCAAATCATAGAAAATATTGAGATTGCTGACATCACTTTGATTTGGAATTAAATTCACTTTTACTCCTACAGGAAGGCTTGGAATAGACTAGAATTTTTACTTTTGGAACTTTGATCGTCAAGAATTAATTCTAAATTTTTGACCGCGCGACTCACAGAGATTATAGTTTTAAGTCTCGCGCATCTTTTGAGACCAAATTTACGACGCCCAGGTTCTGAAATTACGCAATTTTTCGTGAGTGCATGTCAGACCAAAAATTGTTCCAAAACGTGATTTTGTGTACAAAGTCAATGCAAAGTGAGTTTTCTCATGTTATTCACAAAGATATGATTATTTTTTCTTTAAACAGCTGAAATCCATTGATTAAGCATAATTATGCTTCAAAAATGTTGTGCAATAAATCTAGTGCAAAAACAAAGAAAAACAAAAGGTTGAAAAACAAAGAAATACATAAGAAATTCATAAAACAATGAAATACATAATAAATTGATTCCCAAACCAAATTCTTTTTCAATTGCGATTGTTAAGAAGGCTAAAAAGAATATTTTTACCAAATATTAGCATTCTAGGAGCTTTATTTAGTGAACTTGAGCCAAAAGTATGATTTTTTTATGCATAAATTAGTATAATTAATTCATATCAAATAAAATCTCATTATTTTGGAAAATTTTACCATACAGTCTTGCAGAGTACATCGCACACTACCAAAGTGCAAAGTTTTGCAGCGCTCGCACGATCAGCGGCCAAGATCTCAGATCTCCCCCCCCCCCGGCCACAGAACAGCCAAAAAAGCCCGGCCTAGTTAGGGTTAATACATGCAGGTTAAAATTTATATCATATGGTGATACAAATGTTTCCCGAAAGCGGATCATTAAGTTTTTTTGCATTAAATGATCGTAGGGCGTGTGCTGGGCTTTAGAAGACTTCACCCTAATACTCCCTGGGTATTTTAAAGTTTGTTATTACTGGGGAGGGGCCATTATTCACATATAATGGAAAAGCTGATTTTGTCCATTGGGTTATACACTGTCGTAAAGAGAAATTTCAGTGACATTACATAATCGTAATCTGACACCTGTACGGTAGGTTCGATCTCCATAAATTTGATAAAATGTACAAAAAGGATCAGAAAAAAGTAAAAATATTGAGGTGTCAAGAAGTACAGACAAAAATTTGACAGGGGGCCATAATAACGCCCCCCCCCCCCCCCCCGAATATTACTGTTAATAAAACACATACTTTGCAATAATCTAAGTATGGAGCATAGAAGTTATATGGCCATCCAAGTGTAAATAAAGCAAAGGTAACAATAATCAAAAGCCAATCAAAGTTAGGTGCAGACCAGGGGGGGGTGCAAGTGGGTCATGTTCCCCCAAGTTCTTAGAGGGGAAAAACAAACAAATTGCATGTCAAAATATTTCCCAAACACTCTTTGTATGGTGATAACCATTTTTTTTAGAATTGATTTTTTTTTTAAGTGCCCCCCCCCCTAAAAAATCTGATACGAAACTTTGGGGGAAACTCAACAATGCACCAATTTCTTTGAAAATGCCAGTTTAATCACAATGGAGAGCCGGGAGTCTTTCGTTGAAAATTGGTGGACAGCATCGGGAATCTCTTGACTCTGGACAATGACATGTTTGCAATTGTTCATCCAGTGCAAATCTTCGCATGATCTGCTGTCCCAGTCCACCAACTTTCGACAAAAGCCTCTCTGCAGTCCATTGTGAATTAAATTGCATTTAAAAGGCAATCGATTGTAGAGTTTCCCCCCGTAGTAATGCGAAACTCCCTAGTATCTCCAAAACTCTCATAACCAATCAGTCCTCCTGCACACCGTTTTACTTTGCTTCTGCCTGCTACTGTTGATAAAATGGCTTTCCTCTTGTTCTACCATACTCATTCCGGTGTTGTGAATAGCTTGACGATGATGTACCTTGGGATCTCTGTCTACGGAAACTACCCATCTGTCTCTTGAGGTCTAACACAGTAGCACTGCAATATATTTGGGAGAAAAGTGAACCATTCATGATTTCACCTAAATGTATTTTAGCTCATTTAGTTATGAAGTAGTATTAAGGGGACCAAAAAAATTAAGAGTACCAAACGCTGAACAAACTTCTTCATGGTTGTTTGCATATTATCATCATTATAAACGTCATTAGCAATAGATTTAACCAATTTGTGGAAAATGTCAGAAGATAGTTTTAATATATTTGAGTGGGTATGGACAAGCAACAAAAAAGATGTATTAAAGGGAATAAGCCCAGAAAATAGATAATTTTTGAGGCATGGGCAGCAATACCCCTTTCCTTAAAATTTTAGCTAAGGGTGAGGATCATCTCATTCCCCATCCCCTTCTGAAAAATGTAAAGAATTTGACTTGGCTGAATCTAGGCCAAGTATAATGAATTGAAGTTAATTGGAAAATGGTAATGGGCATGTAGTCAAGAACACTGTTGCATGTAGTTATTGTTGAATATGCCCATTCTCAAGCAATCAAAATCATTGTTTTAAAGTATACGATTGATCACAAATATGACATGGACTGATTTGATCTGGAAGTGATGACCGGTTGTAGTCACCAAACAACGGAATACTGAATTTTGAAATAAATAGTGTTACATATGAGAAATTCACATTTGTACAGGGCCATATTTTATAGAATGTTTTCATCTTGAAAATCTATTGCCAATTTGCACCCATCCCAAGAAATTCAGGATTTATGGAACTTGGAATTGCACAATGTATTTTTTTATTTTTAACATTTTATCAACCAGGACACTGAATCAGACCAAGGGCCCATTTTTTCAACATTTGCAAACTGATAATAATCTATAGGCATTTATATGGCTCCATCTATCTTGAAATATGCTATTCCGAGGCACACAAGAAAAAGAAAGAATGAGTGTCAAAGTGCCAATAACCAATGCTGTTAGAAAAGATAGGACTTCAGTGTAGCATTTCATGAAATAATTTGTCAGATGTTTTCTCTGAGAGTTACCATCATAACGGGCAATTGAAAATTAAAATCATTGAAATTTTTTGAAAGATTATTTTCAAAACTTTTCATGAAACAAAAAACACAAAGTTTTTTTCTTACTTAAGTTGTCTGAGATCTCTGATCATTGACTGTACCACAGTGGTAGACTCTGACTTCTCATTATAGGTATTTAGTGTCTGCACACCTACACTGACCTGAACCTGTGAAAGAAAAGTTTATTTGATATTAAGAATAAAATACATGCCCATATTCTGAAGTCAGGTTTAACTTAACCCATAGTTTAAGTCTGGTCTAAAATAATGTGGAGCCAAAAACCTAAAAGTTCTGCTTAATTTCTATTGTTTATTTCTTATATTTACTATTCTGTTTCCTTTTGCTTTTCTAATGAAGAAAATAATTCAAAATACAGTTGTCATTCCCAAACAATTTTGGCATCATATGAGGTATTGAAAAATAGCTTAAACCAATATATCTGGTTCATTACTTTGTAATACGGTATTTTCAAATAGTAACTTTTTATATGATCAAATCCACTCATAATTTTAAAACCTTAACGCATGTACAATACCCCCCCCCCCCCCCCCCCCCGGCATACATGTTGTCTTCATGAGAGAGAATTTTGTCAAGGATGCTGTCCTCAGAACAGAATCATATCTAGGTTTTCCATGTGCATGTTGAAAATTTTCCTTTAGCTAAATACAGTCCAATGTCATTAAAGCCACGCAGCCAAGAATAACTTTCATTGATTGCACTTAATGTATATCTCAAGGAGCTTCAACAGCTCATTGGCTTACTCAACCTAAACCTAACCATTACTAAGTAACTTACCTTGTCCTCAATCTTGCTTTGAAATTTATCAGTCCCCACCTTTTGGGTAGCTGTACAACCAGTCAATGGGTTGACCATACTGCACTGTTGGTCAAGCTCTATCATCTGAGAATCGGTCAAGTCTATCATGTCATCATCAAGAGGCTCTTGTTCCAGAAAATCATGCCCTACTTTGAGACAAGGAAGAAAGCAACAAAATTGAATTTCCTGCAAATGTGTCATTTAATGCATTAGAAGAATGTTTAACAATATCAATGTTGGTTGATATCATAACCTCTTAATAACTGTTTGCATGAGAACTTGTGACCAAATTCAAAGATTTGCATGAGAAGAACTTGTGACCAAATTCAAAGATTTGCATGAGAACTTGTGACCAAATTCAAAGATTTGCATGAGAAGAACTTGTGACCAAATTCAACATTTTACTTTTTGTTTGTAAAATTGTAAAATATCTATACATGCTCAAAAGGTCATTGGTGAAAAAACCCTAATCCTGAAAAGCCACTGATCTTTTGTAAGATTGAAATGATAAAGATGGCAATAGGCATATAGGAGCATCTATGTAGAAATGATTAACGAGATATAATTTGTCACCTATCTGCAGCACTTTTTAGATCAATAGGTGGGAACCTAACCATCACAGAAAATATATTTAAAAAAAAAAGGAACCATTTAAAACCTAAAGGCTATGATTTCAAGTAAAGAATATGGTAAAGAAACACAAAAAGATAGATTATAATGTATACTAATCAAAATTAAGTATCAAATCAAAGATCGTTAAAGTGGGGAATGGATCCAGTTAACCATGTGCTCATACCTGTGATCTTCTTGCACAATAACTGTGGTACATCCAAGTTGAATGATGGTATAGTTGTTTTATCATCTGTTCCGCAGCCTTCATTAAGTTTCGCTTCCTTATTGTCTCCTTTCCCTTGCAATCCTGAAGAGTTGTCAGATTTGTTTGGTTTCTCTCCATCACCACTATCGCAGATCTTCATAGCATTTTCACCTTGAGAACTGGATGGATTGGTTTCAAGAGGAACTTCAAATTGCTGGGTAGACCCACACAATGGATCTGAGCACCCATCGATTTCACCATCAATATTGCCATTTGCTTGTGGAACTCTATCATTGCAAGACTGAGGATTATTTGAAGAGACCGATGTACTATCCCATCTTGGTGCATTCATATCTTCAGTAGATGTACACTGTAGGTTTGAATTAGGATTGTACATTAGCAGGTCACCAGTTCCTTCATCAGATTTCTCTGCAATGTTCACATTGCCTACTCTTTCTACTCCCACTTCCATTTCATCAGCTCTTGTATACAATTCTTGAGGCAGCTCACTGTGGGTTAAGTTATGTTGAGGATCTGATGTAATACCTAAACGAGATTTAGAGTTACCACATGACACTGTTGTATCAGTTTTTGTCTGACTAATGTCTTTTCCTTCTGGAATGCAATTATGCACATCTTCCTTGTCTTCTATGTTCACATGTTCCCCATCTTTTCTATCACTTGATACGTGTTGCTCTTGGACTGAATCATTAACCTCACATTTAGGGTCCTTAACAGGACTGTATTTAGAGACCTCATTATCTATGCAAACAGGCACATTTGCCCCAGTAACTGTACAAATATCCACAAATGCAGTGTTACCAGGTGAATTTATCCACTTTTGTTCTTTATCCACATCTTGGTTACCATCAATATTTACCGAGTCTGAATGAATCTTTATTTCATCTATGCTGGAACATGTCACATTATCTGAAATAATGGGTTCATGTTCTGTGCCAGCTTTCTCGGCTTTGACTGGGCAGCCATCCTCTGCTACATCTCTCAACATTCCTCTACCAACTGATTCTTGACTGTCATCAAAGGCATTGCGTTCACGATGATCTTCATTGGACCCTGACTGACCTACTACTCTGATCTCTTCTGAAGCAGCCTGACACACTATCACTTCTTCTTTGTTAATCACCATTAAAGGATCCTTTACATTCTCTTCCTTAGCATCTCTCTCACAGTTAGCTTCATCTTGGATCACATAATCATCTATTTCAGATTCTTTATCATGGTCCTCTTCACTATCATGATCATTATTTTCATCTGTCAAGGCATCAGATTTTGATTGAATGTCGTCTTGGAAAGGCACAAATTTTGGCTCATCAGCTGACCCCTTTGAAACATCCTCACTTTCTCCAGATGTTTCATGGCTCACGATAGGAAGATCAACTTTGGAATCTGTCACAAGACATTGACTTTCTCTAAGCTCTTCATCTGATCTCGAACAGATCTTTGGAACAATCTCCCCCTTTTCATCCTTTTCCTTGACAGTAACATCCAAAGAAATAGATTCTATCCCACCCTCTGCTCCAGTCTGTGAATCACTTGTGTTTGTGGGACTCTCCTGTCTTTCATCTTCCTGACTAAGACTTGCTTGCACAGCATGTCTTTTCTTTCCAAATATAGGAACTATCTTAGCCAGTGGACTTGGTAAAAACCTTGGAGATTCCCTTTTCCTTGTGTTCTTTTTCGGGCTGTTGAGAAATACAAATGTAAAATTGAAGATTATTTAGTAAATTGCTGAAGTAGAAGATGTTAAAAGAAATGTTAAAATATTTTAATAAGGAATTCATCAAATATATATATCTTTTTTCAGCATATCATCATCCACTACCTCGATTCATGTTTTGGGGCCAACATCCACTCTATATAATAATGTCAAAGATAAAATATTCAAACCTAGCCAGGCAAGGTCGAGGCTCAACTGCAAACATATAACAGATGTTTTGCTGCGTATGGCAAACTCTAAGGAAGCCTTGACAGTAATGATGTATTTGTGATTACGTTTACCTTTACCAGTATTTGTACGTAGCATGGTCCTAATATGAACATCACATAGATGAAATATTGTTCTTGCTATTGATTTTCAGTTAGGGATTTTAACATGATGGATCTGTCAGCTTAGCCAATTGAAAAGTATTTTGAACTTATATGTCTGGTTTAACTGGCTCTGAAAATTTGAAAAACCTAATAGAAATAAATACCAATGTCAAATAAGATAAAAATAATGAATATTTTTCAATAATTTCATCAAAGAAAGAATACTGCTCTTAAGATCTGCACTTGACCATGCTATTCACACAACACTAGAAAATATGCAAGTCTGTTTGAAAAAAAAGTTTGCTCTAGGCACCATGAGAAATTGCATATTGACAAAACTCGGCTTCACATAACATCCAAGATTGTAAGAAACATTAATGCCACACCTTGGAACCTTTTCCTTGCTAAACGTCTTGGAAGCCTCTGTTTTGTTTACACTATCATCACTACATGTAGTTTTGTTTTTCTGAGACTTCTTTGTCCTGCTCAACTTCTGTTTCTGCTCCTCTTTTAAGGAAGCAGCATCGCCATCACCTACAAAGATTAATGTCAGCAAGATTCAGATTCATTTATTGGTCCATATAAAAAACATATAGAAATTTGTCTTCCATTGGCAGTACATACAACAATATAAACTATAAAGTATATAATTAAACACTACAGATATGTAAATTGGAAAATATTTAAACAACGAAGGAATATAAATGAACAAGTAAATGCAAAACAATTATGAAAAGGGGAATTGGCAAAATAATTACTCGTACAGGCAAAGAATGAAAAAATCAACTGAAACTGTAAAACTGAAGAGAAAGGATGAAAGAGACAAACAGACTATGACATGAATATTTTAGAGTCTGACTACCGGTATATACCGGTAAGCTAAAATCATCATCAGGTAGAATCTCCAAAAAAAAAAAAAAAAATTTCTGGAGAGCAAATAGAGCTCCAATAAACTTAAAATGTTTGGTGGCATATCTCTCTCATTTCTGTGTCTGATAAATGATTAAAACTAAATACTCAGTCTACTTCTTTTCATTTTAATATAGATTTTCCTCTCCCTTAGAGGTCAAGTGAAGTCCGCCCTATCCTTTTGATTTGCAGAGAAAACTATAACAAGCATATAACACTGGAAAATGAAGACGCACCCTCATTAAAATGATAATCTTTACACTTAGGTACAGAGTTCTCCATTAATTATTAAATCACAATAAATAAAGACAATATTTCAATTTTCCATTGGTGTTGAATGATAGATCAAGCAATTTTTTCATTACAGAGAACATCATCTCAGTGATAGCTAGTAGTCAGGGGCCACAGAACGGTTTTGACAGAAGTGGGGGTGAACAAAACGTAAATTTTACATTTTTGAAGGCCTAGATCTAAACCTCTACACGATTTTGGAAAAAAGAGGGGGGGGGCTGAAGCCAGTCCCAGCTGCCGTACCACCGCCTGAGTCCCATTTCCACTGCCCCTGGTACCGGTACTGGTAGTAGACTTACCTTTCTTTGGTAGATGTGAAGTTATTTTCTTTGTCTCCGAGTCCAAGTCTTGAGACTTTTCATCAGAGAGCTTTACCTTCGTCTTATCCTTTTTCTGAGATTTGGATGCATTGTTTCTGCCCATCTTTGATTCACAGTCCAGACACAGTCACAACTCACAGTGCACAGACCTAATCAAATATGAAAATTCAAAGTCAAACAAGAACAGCAATTAATGATTCAATTAACTTTATTTGTATTATAATATTAGCTCTGCATCTAAGTTAGGCCTAGCTCTTTTCCCTATATCAAGATGGATCTTGATCTTACTCTTGTCCTAAGATTCTTAGCCTCGAATGCCAAGCACGCTGGGCTAGCTAGCTGTCGTCTTGACGTTCCGGGCGTCTTGATGATATCTATGAAGCGGTTTAATAAGCCTAGCGCTAGCTAGCGCCTATATAGCCGGCCGGCCGCATGCGCTTTTGCTTATGCAGCGCATGAGCGCGAGCCCGTGGAGCCGGGGGTGCCGCGCCGGAGCTGAGGTACCGGTCATAGCCCTCGGCCTCTATGGGTACCGGTCATAGAGTTAAATACGTACTACCGGTACAATGCCGTGCGGTCACGTCAAAGATCAACGGATCGCGTGGCAGTACCTTATACCCCGGGGGCGCGTTTCCGTTTTACACCCTGGCGAAGGCATTTTCCGGAAAAGTAGCCAAAAAGCGACTAGTGAAGAGTCTACGTCTACGTTTGTTTACATTATCAGCTGGGCGCGCGATCCAAAGTCCGCACCGAAGTTATCCGCAGAACGTACTTGCAAATGCAGCTGAGCTTAATACTTTCCAGGTTCAGTACGAATGTTTGCCTTGATCATTTGCCTTGCCGATTTGCTGATGTCTTGTCTTTCTCTCTATCTGTCTATATATCTATCTCTCAAATTCCATCTCTATCTATCTATCTAACTATCTATCTATGTAACTGCAGTATCTATCTATCTAATAATCTTCTCTGTCTCTCTCATTCTTTATCTAACATCTATCTATCTCAAATTCTCTATCTCTCTCTATCCATCCATCCATCTGTCTGTCTTTCTCTATTTCTCTCTCTCTACCTACCTATGTAACTACAGTATCTATCTGTTAATTTGTCGCTCTTCTCTCTCATTCTTGATCTATCTGACATCTATCTCTCAAATTCTCCAGCTCTCTCTCTCTCTCTCTCTCTATCCATCTGTCTGTCTTTCTTCTATCTATTTATCTATCTATCTATGAAACTACAGTATCGGTTAATTTGTCTATCTTCTCTGTTTCTCTCATTCTTTATCTATCTGACATCTATTTATCTCTCAAATTCTCTATCTCTCTCTCTCCCTCTATCTATCCATCTGTCTGTCTTTTTCTCTATTTCTCTCTATCTATTTATCTATCTATTTTTATAACTTCAGCCTTATCTATCTTTTAGTATGTTAATAATATTCTCTGTCTCTCTCACTTTTAAATCTATTTAACATCTATCTCTCAAATTCTCTATCTATCTCTCTATCCATCTATCTATCCATCTGTCTTTCTCTATTTCTCTCTATTTTTTTAACTAGAGTATTTATCTATCTGTTAATTTGTTAATAATCTTCTCTGTCTCTCTCATTCTTTATCTATTTAATATCTTTCTATCTATCTATCCATCTGTCTGTCTTTCTCTCATTCTCTCTATCTATCTATTTATCTATCTATTTTTTAACTATAGAGAATCTATCTACCTGTTAATTTGTTAATATTCTTTGTCTCTCTCCCTCTTTATCTATCTCTCATCTATCTATCTCTCAAATCCTCTATCTATCCATCTGTCTGTTTTTCTCTATTTCTCTCTATATATCTATCTATCTGTTAATTTGTCTATATTCTCTGTCTCTCTCATTCTTTATCTATCTATCTATCTAACATCTATATATCTGTCTCTCAAATTCTCTATCTCTCTCCTCTAGCATCTGTCTGTCTTTTTTCTCTCTTTCTCTTTGTCCGTCCATATTTCTATCTATAACATCTCTCCCTCTCTCTATCTATACTTCACTCTCTCTAACTCTCTCTCCTCTCCCTCTATATATCGACCTCTCTGTCTCTCCCCCTCTCTCTATTTATCTATCTATCCATCCATCATCTCTCCCTCTTTCTCTCTCTTTCTATCTATCTATCCACCTCTCTCTCTCTCTCTATTTCTATCTATCTGTCTATCTTGTCTCTATCTATTTATCAGTCTTCTATATCTATCTTTCGGCAGCTTCTAAGTGTATCAATCCATCAAACTTCAATTTGTCTTTCCATTATAAGTATCTGTTAATTTTGATTTTGTCTGTCATTCTATTCATTTAGTTCATAATTTATTTTTAGAAAAAAAAACTATCATAAACATTGCAACGCGACTGCAAAAGCATGTTCGGATTTCATTCCTGACTGCCGCTCTCTCTGTACATGAAGTGCCGAGGAACTCTGTGCTCTGATCAGTAACTGTGGAAATTGCATGCAGTGGTGGACTCGCCTGTGTCGCACGCTGCATGCAACCAGCGACGTGTGTAGACTCTTCACTAGTCGCTTTTTGGCTACTTTTCCGGAAAATGCCTTCGCCAGGGTGTAAAACGGAAACGCGCACCCCGGAGCAAAGACCTTTATTACTAGTATAAGGTCTTTTTATACCGGTAAATTATAATTAAAAAAGGGGAGTGGGGTATTCAATATGTGGCTAGTGCTAGATTTCGGAAATGATTGAAAAAAGGTATTTTATTGTATTTTATTATATCTGTTCATTGGTTTATGGACATCAAGAAATGTAAGATAAAGGATCATTTTGGTGCATTTTTTTTCTCGGAATGTCAGCTCCTCTCCCTCACCATTGACGGTCATTTCCAGTATTCTGATATTGGTTGGCCTAATATGGTTTCATTAAATTATTTATCCATATACTTATGACCATACACAATTCCCAATCTAAAGACAAATCTTTTTCCCATACACCTCAATTTTCAAGGTTTTTCATAATATGAATAAAACTTTATTTTGCAACTTTAAGTCAGAATATTCCTACATCTGCTTTCTGAGTAGCGAATGAGGGTTGAAGTAGGACTCAATTATCAATCATGATAGAAGAACAGTGCTAGTGCATGTGACGAGCGTTAAAGAAAAAAAGGGAATGAGATCTAGGAAGAAAAGAAAAAGGAGGGAGGATATGAAAAAGGAATGGGGAAGGAAATATAAAACAAAGAGAATGAGGTGATGAGACAAGATGTGAAATGAGAAAAAAAAATTGACAAAGATAATAAAAATGTACTGATTATTAGATAAAAAAAGATGAGAGAGAAAAATAAAATGGAAGCAAATGTTTTTTAAAAAAAGAAGTTTAACATTGAAAGAGAAAAAAAAATGAAAAGAAGGGAAAAGAGAAAATTAGCTAATTTGAATAGATATGTCAAAATATTTCATTTTTTATTTTTTCATTTTGAAATTAAATGTCAAAATCTTTCCTCGCACTTGCTCAATTGCTTTGATCACCTTTTTTTTTTGGGGGGGGGGGAACTATTATATATCTACTAGTGGGGGAATCAGAGGATTATTTATGGACACTAGTCTATTGAAGCAAAATTATTTTCATAAAACTTGAATTTTGAACGCATCACCATTATCCACAAAAACTGCAAGCATGGCTGTACGCAGGGGGCATTTGCTCCCCCCCCCCTCCAGATATTTTGAAAACTTGTTACACTTTTTTTAATCTTAATTATATCTTCACAATTCACCAAAGTATCGGCACAGAATCCTTTAATTGGGCTTTAATTTCACATTACAAAATGCAAAAGCGCCCCCATGACAAGCTCGGTCGCTTCAATTCCTAGCTTTAGAGTTATTTTTCCTTAAAAGTTTAGGTGTCTTGCCCCTCCCCCTCCGGCAAACAATTTCTGCGTACGGCTATGACTACGAGAGCTATAGAGTGAGCAATGAAAAAAATAATAATAAAACCCTAATGCGCACACCGTAGTAACCTGCGCTGCACATGCACACACTTAGCATTCCATACCCATCTTTCATACGGTATCTGCTGAGTGAGTCCGCTTCGAATCTCGCGAAAATACAGAAAAATCGCTTATTTCGACTCAAACTCTGCCACAAAAATTGTAAATGAGAAATTCTGGAAACGTCCAAGTACTTGCTGACTCTGCAGCCATGTTATTTACAATAAAAGAAGCGAGGCGTTGGCTGGGGATGACAGTTTTTGAGATGTGGATCAATGCTGTGAGTTTGCTTGTCTTCTCTGTTGTTCTCGCCCTGGAGGTGGAGGGGATTATCAACGCTTCCTGGTGGGTCGTGTTCCTGCCGCTCTTTATGGCGACTGGACTGAATGCATACTTCTCAATTATCGTCTTCATCAGATTCTATGTTGAAGATCTCTATCATGTAGGCATCATGCGAATACTTTGGAGTGGACTTGTTTTAGCACTGATATTTGTGTTTGAATTATTGCTCTGCAAAAGGCTGGAGAATGAAATAACAGTGTCATCGAGTTTGGTCATGTCGCCACTATTTGTCATGATTCATGTACTTTTGATTCGGGCATGTCAAGTTTCATGAGAATACATCAGATCAGTTATTGATAGATATCACTATTACTACTAAGTGTAACTTCAATTTGTCTTCAGAAGATGTGTGAATATTCAAATCAAATTGCTACAATGAATGAGTACACTCTACAGTACTTTGAAGACTTATTTTTCGATTAAAAAGAAGTGAAATGGGGCTGGTTTTCTCTATCACTCCTTTTCAGCTGGACTGTATCCTTATAAAACATGGCAATTCTAAGAGAAATTCTATGATGCACGTTGAATGTGGCAGAATTTAAAAGTCTAGCAGCTGTACCATGTTGCACAGAATGCTCTCTATCGACACTTCGAGTCTTCATCCATACTGATCTAGAGACTAGAGTAGAGAAGTTTGCATCGCATTCAACATGGAAGATCTGCAACGAAAGCATGACCAATGCCCAATGGACATGATGGTTAAAAAATGTTTTGCCAAAGGAAAGGGCTTTTGTGCCGAGTTGAGATGATCATGGGTTCGTTCTTCTTGCCTTGTGTACATGTACTGTCTACATGTAGACTACATGTACCAGTAGTACCTAGCACCTGGTAGGTCTACCTCTAAGAGGCCTACATCATGTTCACAAGTGTTGTCCGACATCTGGATCTGGACGCACAGTTCCCCTTGGAAATGGAAGCTGTTTTGAATTTAATAAAGTCAGTGGAATAGGGTTCAAGCTTGTCCAGTCATTAATTGAACTGTATTTATGTACATTTCAGCTATGGCTATTTATTCATCCTGTTCTGTTTGAATTTTTTGTCACTGGAAATTGGAATTGATGCTTATTTCATAAGATTTTAGATAAATAAGCATTGCATAATTTTTTAGAAAGTGTCAAGGTCTTTTTTATGTTTAAACTTGTACCACGAAAGAATTATATTAATTTCATGAGAATCTTAATGAAATCTTTTAAATACCAAACTTATTGTATGGAAATTTTACAAGTGACTGGATTTATTTAAGCTACAGTACCAAGATATACATGTATTATATAATGCAGCAGTCATCTGTATTTATTTATGATTTGAAAACTTTCATCTTGTTTTCTTGCATTCATTATGAAGAGGAACTGCTAGTGTTGTGAAATTTGTTAAATGAACAACTAGTTTCACTGTACATGTAAAAGTTGCCAAATAATACAAAGAAAAGTCATCATTTAAGTTACATGTATGATTTGAAATGGTAATTGCATGTTCCTGATTTCAAATCAGCAACAATAAAACAAAAAATGTAGTAATGTACGCTGTTGACTGTAGTCATTAGGATGTACTATGAGTTTTGTATGAAAATCTTTGAAGTTTTATGGGAAAAAGTACATGTATTTAGATTTTTTTTGGGTAAAAATTATTCTAATGAATACATCCTTGGTTATGATCACAAAGGCAACGTTTTCTCTTGCAATTATTTTTTGTGTTATGATCAATGATTTACAGTAGCACAAACAGAATACATGAATGTTACATTGTGGGGATGAATTATGAAACTGTGTTGAACATGTAGTACTAGTATTGTACTGTAATGTATTTTTGTAAGAAAAAAATATATATACATGTTTGCAGGTCTTTTACCATGCAAAGGAAGCAACACTACAGCACCAAATATAATGAAAAATAGAGCAGAACAGAGAACAAAAACTTAATGAATTTATATACGAAATAATTGATTTACCTAGGAGAAAAGTACAGTATGTGGATTTAAAAAAAAAGTTATTCGTAGTGTACAATGATACATTTGAGTTGTGATCAGAAAGGTAATTTTTTTCTGTTGCAATGGTGTCATTTTGTGGTATGATCGATAAGTGATAACAGAAATTTACAATGTGGGGGTGAATCATAAAACTGTTATACATGTAGTAATTTAATTTCCGAATATTGTTATATTTTTTGGATAAATAATGTGCATTCTTAAAGAAGAAATTAACCTTTTCTAAATGCTAGTCTCTTACAATGCATAGGAAGCAACATCAAAATGTAATGCAAAAAAGGTGAAACAGGGACAGTTTATTTAAAAAAAGATAATTATTACATCTTTGATTTTTTTTCCCTATAAAATTAAATTTACCATTTATTTCTGCTGACATGTATTTCTGACTGTGACAATAAAATCACATGTTGTGTTTATAGAAGAATTTAAAAATCTTTTTAGTTTTCAATAATCAGGATGGATTTATGATTACATATGTCATTTGGGAG
Source organism: Lytechinus variegatus (assembly GCF_018143015.1). NCBI lineage: Eukaryota > Metazoa > Echinodermata > Echinoidea > Temnopleuroida > Toxopneustidae > Lytechinus > Lytechinus variegatus. The sequence goes on along the minus strand of NC_054754.1, from coordinate 30,380,634 downwards.
AATCAAACAGAAGAATTTTTCCCAAAGTTGTGTTCATCAAGCTGTGCCAAACAGGATGGTTGTCAGTGTAAGGCACAACTGGATTTGAATATTTATTTTGTTTAACAATCAGAGCACCACGGGAGTGACATCGAGATGGCTATCTCACCAAGGCGACATTGAAACGTATATCAACATATTGACAAAAAGCTTTTCATAAGACAACTTGGCAAAACAACCTATACATGTATCTCGCCATGTTGGCAGAAGTAATAAAATGGATACGTGGCAAAAATGACAGAAGCAAAAGGCAGAGGTGTAAACATGGCAGACCAGTAAAAGGCAGAGGTCAGAGGTTAAAGAAATAAAGGTACTTGTATAACACCCATGCTATCAAAATGTCACAGCAAAGCCCCCACATATAATGCTCAGTTCCCTAGATAATCTAAGGTAATAAGGGGAAAAATTAATGGTGTCATTTTTATATTGTCTCCATTTGGAGGGAGCTGAGGGGATTGGCACTGGGTTGTGGGATTGGGTCAGTCCCTCTACATTAACTTTGGGCGAGATATCTATCCTCTGTCAACGTCCAATCTACGCTGGCATCAATTTTTTTTCTTGTAAAAGTTGAGAGAGATAAAGTTCAACGTCAATTCATCACATTCGCAGGATAACATATCTATGTGCTATGACGTCATATGGTGTGTGTGTATTTGAGTTTTGTCGGACGTGCATCAATTAGATATGATTATTTACGTCTTGGACCGACCTTTAACCTCACCATCCGAAAGACGTGACCAGGGTTCGAACCTCTGCATCAATTTGTAACTTTTCCACATCTTGGATTACAGGCGCACGCCACAACGCCCAGTCATATGGGTTTCCATGCCCCCATATAAATCTAATCAACTTGCATGGAAGTTATAGTGAATTTATTTCACGAGTTCATTCGAACCGAAAAAAAGTTCCCCCATGAAGTTCATTCAATTTGTTGTGCATGTTTGATTGTTTATTCATGAGCCCCGGTATATGGAAGGGGCTGGATTTACTGACTGAGGGACACTTAAAAAAAAAACTTACAAGCAAAATAACCATGCTCCATCACGGAGATCATTATGTTTGCGTATATTAAAGCAAAATAGTTGAGAAGCGAAAGAAAGTATTAGTCTGTTAAAAGCACACCCCTCTGATCTCCCCAACCCAAGTTTTCTCTCTCCCCGCGCTTGATATGTATTCAAATCAGAAAACAATAAATAGGCCTATGGCTGGTCCATTTTATCTCACCTAAAATGTAATCAGAAATTTCAATGTTTTTGTGCCTTACTGGTTTTCATATTCACTTAACAAGGGGTGTGTGCTAAAATAGGATTTTCTAATGTCAAAATTGTAAATCTGAGTATTATAGGGCCTGTATGTAATTGGAAATAAAAGCATGGCACATATACGTCGTCAATAAGCTAAAATATAAGAACATTTTGTCAATCATAATGCTTTGTTTATAAGGAAAATTGTAACTTTTTCTATAAGCTCAGACGTGAGAAATGATAATTTAACATATCTGCCTATCATTAGGGATAAATTATATTTCTTAAAATGAAATCGAATTTGCAGCGAAAGTCTGAATTACAAGAATTTGTACAAAGTAAAAATTCAGTATTATACAGGTAGTAAAAATGCAAATTCCTTTATGTTCGGCATTGATATATATTGGTATTACCTAGGATGTACAGAGAGGGTAAATTAAAGGGAGTAACTGAAAGAGGGAACATGTTTTTCATACAAATGATTTCTGAATAAAACAGTAATTCAGGATTCGATACGTTTATTAACAAGGTAAAGAAATATTGATTTTGTCCGAAGAAGTGACATTTTTCTAACAACCTAATATCACTTTATTTGGATTTAGGAATATAATACATTTAACCCTAAAAAGCACTGGCTATTTGAGATGTATGGAGGACGGGATTGAGGACTGGAGGCATGATGCCACCAGTGGCGTACCGTGGGTCACGGCATGGGGGGGGCACCAGCAAAAATTTTGAGTCACTTGCGCTCAGTTGCCAGGTATACTGACCTAATAGAGACATTTTAAGGACATGCAGTGCCATTAAACGGATATGTATTTCACTGATTAAATAACGAGAGCGCGAAGCGCGAGCTGAAAATTTTTGATATTCAGACCTAAAAAGGGACATTATAAGCAATTTGTTTGTAATCATGATACGTACCTCTCGCTAAACAAACAGTGCGAAGCGCGAGCTGAATTTTTTGTATATTTTGACCCCAAACAGGGACATTTTAAGGACTATATGTTAGGAATCCATTAAGAGTATACATATCTCATCAAAGTCATCTAATGCTATAATGCCATCCTTTGCTGATTTTGTTAGAATTACATCTTAACACACGAATCACATTTTGTTGCCATAGTCATACGCATCTCACTAATAAAATACTGCGAGCGCGAGCTGAAAATTTAGGAAACTCGGACCTGAAGAGGCTTGTTTGCAGAGATTCACCAAGACCGTACGTATGCGAGCACCACGAACAATGAAGATATAGGCCTTGAGCAAATAATATTTCATAAAGTGATGAATTTTTTTTGTGATATAACATAACATAATGTAATATACATGTAACATATTATAATGAACAATAATGTCTTCTTTCCCCGCTACGTTTCTCTTCCTTTCTCCCTCTTCTCCTTTACCCCGTTTTTTTTTGCCAGCCGATTGGGGGGGGGGCACATGCCCCCCGTAGTTACGCCACTGATGCCCCCCCCCCCTTCTGATCTCGGCCGCCGTTCGCACGATCAAATTTTGAATCTAATTTAAAGGTTTCTACAAAAAAAATGCGAAGTGAATTTTTCCTTATGTATTTCTTTGGTTTTTATAATATCTTTTTCTTTTTTGTTTATCTTTTGGTTTTCAATGTTTTTTCAATGGAAATTATTACAGACCATTTAACAACTAAATTAAACCCTAAATTAAATAAGAAAACCAATTAGAATGAAAAATAATCACCCTTTAGGCATATAGACTTTGTAAAAAAAAGTATGAATGAGCCATTTTCGGCATGACATTGTCTCGTAAACAGTCACGTGGCGTCGCGATGCTATACCCGTGTGTCACGAATTTGTCTCAAAAGTTGCACGAGAATTCAAATAAAAAAGTAATAAAATTTTGCGGCGTTATCATTTTTCATTTCTGAAATATCTCGGCATCATGGCCCCCAGTCCATTCAGGGTTAAGTTAAAAATCACACTGTGAAGTGTTTTACCACCGTCATCCATTCAAAGAGATGCGGGGTAAGAACATAATTATTCGAAGTACATGTAGATACAGAGCCCAACTATGTAGTTTTACAGTTAGGGTGAAGCCAAAACAACCTAAAAAAGTTAAAACGTTCCCCATAACAATATAGCAAGTGTAAAATATACCTTAAATTGGTCAAGAATTGCCGTGTTTTATTATAGGGCAAATGTTGTTTAAAATTAAATGTTAAAAATCTTGCATCTGTCAAGTGCATAAACTTTGATAACGAAAAATAAAATGTTACAATTTCGTGTGTCCCAGTTGCCCCCATAGGTGTGTTACAATTACCCCGTGTTGTGGGGCAATACTAACACTTGACCTCTTGTTTCAAATGATTGGTGGGGATTGTTTTACCTGATTGCTAAGAAAGCATGAATGCTTGTAAGCAAGCAACCAACCAGAGGACCGATGGTTTAAGGTCCTCTCCGAAGGACCTGGTAATGAGGATTAATGCCTTTGTGTAGAAGTTTGGTGGGAATTGAACCCTGGTCACAGGAATACAAATCCCGCTATACCGACTGAGCTATCGCGCCTCCAAATGATAATAGCTTTTAAATCTAATCAAACCTATTCATATTTCAGGTCAAGATATATATGCATCTTTCGTTTTATTTAGGTTTGAGCAGGTTTTTAGTTAAGGTGATAATTCAAATTTAGTAAATTTTGTTGCAATTATCCCTGGTCTCCCCTAAACTAAAATCTGAAAACAATTACTTTTATTTAGAAAGTTAGATATCCTTATACAATTTTGAATTGGCTAATCATATATCTATAGACACCAACCCGTGCCGGTCAAAGAAAGGTCGGATTTGGAGCACAGATGGGGGGAGGGGGTTGATGGGCAGGGGCGACGCAAATAATATGTTTATTCTTCTCAATTGCGGTGTAATAGAGGTACAGCGCACAATTCGCCATCTCATTATCTTCTCCCTCATCCCATTTTCTTCCCTGTTTCTCTACTTTTTTCTTTCTTTTGTTTTCTTCGCCCCGCCCCCCCCCCCCCCCCGTAAGGCGCCGGTCTTTGAAAGCATTTTCAATATTTTCCTTTCTTTTCATGGTGGTGGTATATTGTCCTCATCCTCTTTGGATGATCTAGGCAAAATGCGTTTGGAAAGGACTAGGATTTAGCTATGATCGCCTCCCAAGAAAGGCACTGAAGTCATATAGAGGTGCCCTTCATGAGTGAATCCGGGTTCAGTATGTGTGTGTGTGTGTTGGGGGGAGTATATAGTAACCACCTAATCACTGAGCACTAAATTACTTTAGAAGCTAAGAAGATAAGCAACAATGACAAGGTTGTGCGCTTATATGATTCCCGACGTTTACCAGAATAAAATGAGAGTAAGAGGAGAAAGAGAGGGCAAGATGCATTAGGGTCGGGGGATGGGGGGGGGGGCACTATAAGCCTACATGCATTTTTATCAGTACCTTAATGACCAGATTTTGAGATTTTACTCAATGAATGATCACACTGGAATCATAGAGGTCTACAGACTTTTATGTCCTAACTTGTTTTATATATAAATATAATCATGTTTTCGCGGCGGGTTTCACGGTACACCATGTCTATCTTTCTTGGGCAAGTGTTGGTCCTGAAAAGGATGTTTTAATTGAAAAAAAATAATGAAAATCACAATATTTACAAGAATTATTACATGATTAATTAAAGTACAAAACAAGAAATAAGAAATAAAAGTAATGAAACATTGGAGAACAAAGACTAAAAACCCAAAACACCTCTCGTTCAAGGGCAAGGCTTCGAATTTCATACTGAAGAAATTTTTTCGCCTTGGTGTGCACAACCCATAGAGAAGTATACTAATATTATGCGTTATTAGTATATATCTCTATGGCACAACCTCTTTGAGAGAGGAGTTGGGGAGTTGCCCACATTGGAAATTGACATCCAATCTACAAAACTATACATTATTATTTGTCACCGTGTCGGGTTTATTTGAAATTTTTGGAATTTGATATAAAGGAAAATGCATGTTTCATTATTGTTTAATCCACCCATCAGATAAAGAATAAAAAGGGGCCTTGATTCACAGGGAGTACCCTTGGAATTTCCCACAATTCAGCCAATGGTTCGTTGTGCGCATGCGGAGAAGCCAACCTTTCGCACACACATCCGGAACAGTGTTGTCATTGCTCAATTTCTTGTGGCTGATTATGATTTTGACATATTTTGCGAAAACATGACTTTTCGAGAGGATTCTGAACAATCGTGAGGTCGGGTAATGCAGTGTGCCCTTTTTTCTATTCATTTTAGCTGGAAAAGTGTGTAAAGCATTCGTAATTGAGGTGTTCTGTGCTGGTAAATCGAGCCCCTGTAGCCGGTTCGATTGACTTTTTTTGCAAGATGGCAAACAACAGCGCCGCTGGAAGCAGGCAGACTACACGGGTCGCTGTTCGGGGGAGAAAGCGGACGCATGTTACGCAGGTGTATAACTACAATGGAGTGCACAATTCATATGAAGATAAAGACAACGACTTTCTATGGTGAGAAATGAGGCAATTTAGCTAGAGAAATTATGAATCAGTTGCTACATTATTATTTTCAATCACTTATTTTCTTAGACAGCTGGCAGCCGTCTGTTTCGAGGAGTTTTTAAACATTTTATTGTTTTATTTCTCCTCGTACACATTTGTGATTTGACATTTAATGATTTATGATTTGCCACTGCCAATTTGGTGAGTGGAGCTAATGGAGTTCAGCAGAACAACCAATATAACAGATCGAAGCTTTTGGTCTATCATTTTCTATGCTTTTCTTTTGTAATTAAAGATATCGTACCTGCAGTGTTGTGTTACTGTGCTGTGACTGGTCACCACTGGCACTGTACTTATTGAAGAGTAGACCGAAAAGCTTCAGTCTCTGTTTATGTTGGTTGTTCCGTTGAACTCCATAGGCTCGACTCACCAAATGCAGAGACTGAAGTTCTAGCTTGCTCTGTACAGGGACTCAATGGCCATATGTTTATGAAGATAAAACGGAAGTGAAGTTGCGCGACGGAAGTGAAGTTGCGCGACAGCCGTACTCCCGTAGTGAGCTCTTCTTTTTTCCCCCTTTTAAGTTCATTTTTCCCCGTTTTGGTGCATTTCAAGCAAAAACGAAATAATCTTTATTTTGGTACAATTCTTTTTCTTTATTTTTATGAAATAAAGACAAAAATCCATGAGTCCCGTTGGGGAGATTTTGCATTGTTAATCCCCTAATGGTGGCTGCACGATAGCGAGCCATCTGTGTCCGAGGAGAAATTAAAAAAAATATAAATGTTTTTTAAAAAAACTCGAAACGGAGGGCTGCCAGCTGTCTGTATGAAGGGGAGCCCCATGTTGACGTCTGTGCACCTAAAACTTTATGAATGTAGCCCATTCTTATTCCACAAAAGTTTTCAGTTGAGGATGTTCTTTATAGTACCAGTCACAATTCTTTGAAAACCTGTATACCTTTGTCACCAGAGAACAAAAGATTCAGTGGATCGAATCTATTGTTCTCTGGTGAAACAGGCCAGGTAAACAGGTAGTCAAAGAATTGTGACTGGTAGTGTAAGTGTGCCAAAAATTTATCTGAAAATTTAAAAGAAATATATGATTTTCTTGGAAAACCCCTGGGACTGTCATTTTCAGATTGAACAAAAGAATGTTGCCCCTTGTCTGTGCACCCATTCACTTTACACACGATTCAAGGATTTTTATGCGAAAAGCTACATTTTGAGGCCATCACATGAGTTTCCAGTATATTCTTTTATTCAAATCTTGCAGATACAAGTACGCGTGTGCGCAGACAAGGGCACTGCGCAAACATGGGTCACCATACCATACTTGTTATGTGCGACTTTTGAATGAGTTCAAATTTTTGTAACCAACCCCTGATTTTTGTAACCAACCCCTGACACAATTCTTAATGTAATTAGGTATTGTTTGCATAAATATTGGTGCTAGTGCTCTTTTGCACTGCCTGACTAAATGAAGCAGTATACCACATTAGCTTGCCCGGATGTGGTAATGTTTTGATTTCTGTTGGGCATGGTGCAAAAGCACACAAGCATTAAAGTTTTAATTAGACTAATTTATCAAATAATTTTGTGACTTCTTTTTTAATGAAAAGAATAATAGACATGTATAATATATTTTTAATGAATTGTCGTAGACTCTATTATTTAATCTCATGGGATAGCAAAAAATAAATGGCTCATACAAATTTTCATTCAAATTTTGAGAGTGTTGTCAAAGATGTCACACAGTTTAGACTCTCATTCTCTATTGATAGATATACATGTATCTGAAGATAATACATGGCAATGACCTTGTAGAATTCACAGATGTTTTGGCCTGCAATTAAAAGTTAATTTTTATTGCTGCTCAGTAAGCTAGCCATTTCTCATCAATGAACTACCAAGAAACAAAAATAAAAACTTATACGCTTTGCTCACACCTTGGACCGTAGATAGGCCTAACCTTAACCCCATTTTATTCTAAACCACTTGTAATAATTTTTTCCATCCACGTCTATAAGTCAAATTTTCTGCCTTAATAATATCTAAGGAAAGTTGTACAGTACTTGCTTTTCTCCCACAAACTTCATTTATCTCAGACTAGTGGTAGCCATTCATAAGCGCTTGTCTCTAGATTTCCTCTGCTGCACCTACATGTAGGACTTACACCAGACTTTCACATAATAAAACACCGCAATTGCCTGACTAACCATGTTATTTTGCAGGGCCAGATAGTCCTGTACCATGGCATAGGTTGGGTAAGCCCATTTTGGAGAGAACAGAATGTGGACTATAAAGCTTAAAGGACAAGTCCATCCCAACAAAAACTTGACTTGAATAAAAAGAGAAAAATTCAAGAAGCATAACACTGAAAATTTCATCAAAATCGGATTTAAAATAGGAAAGTTACGGCATTTTAAAGTTTCGCTTATTTTCAACAAAATAGTTATATGAACAAGCCAGTTACATCCAAATGAGAGAGTTGATGACATCACTCACTCACTATTTCTTTTGTATTTTATTATATGAAATATGTCATGTGAAATGAAGTTTCATTCCTCCCTGAACACGTGGAATTCCATTATTTTAACATTTTGTGCTTCAGGCAATGAGGTCCTAATCATTAAATTCGTAAAAATTGAAATATTGTATAATTCAAACAATAAAAAACAAAAGAAATAGTGAGTGAGTGACGCCATCGACTCTCTCATTTGGATATAACTGGCTCGTTCATATAACTATTTTGTTGAAAATAAGCGAAACTTTGAAAATGTCGTAACTTTCTTATTTTACATCCGATTTTGATGAAATTTTCAGCATTGTGCTTGGCTGATTTTTCTCTATTGATTTAAATCAACATTTTTCTGAGGTGGACTTGACCTTTAAATCTGGATTATAGGTGGAGCTAACTTGCCATTTACATGTTGCAGAGGCATAACTGGTATTCTTATCTGGTACAGGCTGTACTACAGGGTTGAGGAAAATTTTGCCCACGAGAAAAGGGTGTAAGACTGTTCCAAGTGTTCAACAAATGCTGCCCCCGTCTACTCCCACACTCATCATTGTTAAAAAGAAATGTCAAACCTGGATTTTTGAAATGTTCCCAATCCCATGGGACCTTCTTAAACCTGCCACATCATACTGGATGTTGTATGTAATGTACTCCACTATAACATACATGTACTGGAAAGGTGTAGCCTTCAAGGTTCAAGTTAACTCAAGTTTATCTGGGCATTATATGGTGTACATATATGCATGTATACTCCAAGCTACATGGGAAAAGATCCAAATTGATGTAGAGCCCTAGTCAAATCTTTCGGATAGTGATGTCAAAGGTCAGCCCCGGACTTAAACGATCGATCGTGTCTGATTGAATCATTTTATCATACCACAAAATAATGTGTCAAATTATACAAAATGGATGTTACTTAAAAAAAGACCAGACTTTTAAAACATTCATAACTTGCTAATTTCATAACCGATTTTGATGATTTTTTTTTTGTTTCTCTCATTTTACTCTTTCCAAAGTTCAAGATCGCTTCTGTTCTTGGATTTTGATTTCCTTTTATTTATGTTCAAGAGCACCAATTCTACCTATTTTTTACTCTTTGATGCTGAAGCAGTTGACATAAAAAGGCCATGAAATTAAATCATAAATTAAATAAGTTTATTGTAAGGTAATTCAATGTAATTAAAAGTAATCAGAGTATTTACAATTACTACTACCCCTTTCAAAATTTCAATTACAAATCCATAATTACTCAAAAAATGTAATTACGTAGTTGATCAATTATCTTGTAATTGAGCCCAGTATGGTAGGTATTTGAGAATAGCTAAATTGTCTATTGAGAAACTTTGTGTACTTGGAATTGCCTTGTGACCCTCTGAATAAACTGTGCCTCCACTCCAAGGCCAAGATGCTAGAGGGCAGAGGCATAACTGGTATTCTTATCTGGTAATTTTCTGGCACAAGAATTAAAGGGAAAGTTTACCCTGAAGAAAACTCTGTTGTAAAAATAGCAGAAAAAATAGTAAAAAAATATTGGTGAAGGTTAGAGGAAAATACGTTAAAGAGTAAGAAAGTTATTAGAGTTCAAAGTTTCGGATTTGTGACGTCATAAACGAGCAGCTGCCCCGTGTGTTATGTAATATAAAATGCATGAATTTCAAATTTTGTATGGTTCTTGATGACTCAATTTTGTTTTCTATTCATGATCGGGTGTGAAATGATTTGTCTATTGATATACAAAAGGTACAGTGAAAACCATTTTCAATTTTCTGAGAAAATGACATTTCATTGATTTTTTTACCATTCGCTATGTAGAAATGTTGCTCGCATATGACGTCACAAATCAAATAATTGAAATTCTAATAACTTTTTAATTATCTGATGAATTTTTCTCAAACCTTCGGCAATATTTTTCATTATTTTTTCTGCTTTTTTTACAATAAACTTTTTGTCAGGGTGAACTTCCTCTTTAAGGTAGAAACTACAGTGCACATGTAAATTGGATTTGATTGTGGTATGGTGTTAAAGGGCAAGTCCAAAGGCATGAGAAAGATATCTCTTATCCTCTGTTTAAAAAAAAACACACTTCTTTTATGACCCAGCAGACAGACAAATGTGTTGGATATCCATCCATCCATAAAGGGATTGTGTGATGTGCAGAGGCTGGATGATCATACATTATTACATCTCTGATTTTTATACTTGTATGGACTTCAACTTTCTTTACTCAGTCTGCACAGAATAATATTGTAGAGGCGGAGACTGTGAATCTATATGAACAAAATATATTTTTAATCATTGTAAAAAGCTACCTCTTGGCGATAGTGTAATTTAATTTATAGATAGTGTAATTTAATTTATAGATAAAGATCATACAGTATAAGGGCAATTCCATGGTAACGGAATTACAAATCAGAGAAATTTTGCTGTTATTTTTGCTCACAGCATCCAGATATCTAAATATTTTCAAATTTTCTGATCCTAATACTATGCATGGCCACTAGTGCTATATACTGAACCAAGATTTTTAGAAAACCCCTCACATGTTCAGATGTGAATGACGGATATGTGCTATGGTAACGGAATTACCAGAGAAATGAGTCATTTTGCAACCCAAAGTTTAGTAAAAGTTTCTCTGAAATCTACAACACACTAGCTCCAAGTTAATGTCTGATTCAATTCATTATAATGTCAACTTTATTTTGAAAGTAATTTATTCACAAATATCATCAACAAATTTTGATGATTGGTCTTTCTTTAGGGCAAGTACATGGTAACGGAATTACACATAATGGTAACGGAATTACGCCTCTGACATTTGGGAAGGAAAATTATATTTTTAGGCATTTAGGACTGGTGAAATGCCTCAATAAAGCTTGTTTCTACATTCTTCTCTAATACTTAACACAATCTAAGTACTTCACGTCTCTAATATTAAATGAAATATAAGTATATATTACGTAATAGGTGGCTTTACCTTGAATAAACATGATTTTAAAAAATATTAGGGATCAGTGGTAATTAAATTTTAGTTCATTTTCAATTTTAGGGGTATTAGGACTTACTAGCCACTTTATGCCTCCTGTACTGATGGAAAGAATTATGTAAAGGCCAAAAACCATCACTAGTAATCACGGTAACGGAATTACACGGACTACAGCCATATGTATACACATTAGGAATTTTACAAAAACTGAGGACAGCATGTTATCAGATCTGCATATTTAGTCAAAGATTTGTGTAGATGATAGTTTAAGATATTCTAAAGTATTTGAATACTCAAAAGAAACATAGTTTCACATACAATTGGCATCTTAAAACAGTTAAACTGAAAACTTTCTATTTGGTTGTTCAATAAATGATTTGAAAACAAGAAACAATGCTGAAACCTCATGAAAATAGTGTTGACATTTACATCTTGAAAAAATGTTGTGGACAACTAAGCAACAAATTGGTTCTTAATCAGTGCACCAATCTAATTTTTTTTAAAGGTAAGGATTCATTTTCTGTCTATATCTAAATGTAGCTCACTGAGGACTGCAATTATAGCAGATCTGAGTATTAAGTCAATATCGGACATCTTCCTGACAGATGTATTTCCCAAATGTGACCCTAAGAAACTGCTGTGATTTGATGATCTTATGTCATATTCATGAAATTAGTTGGTTTTCTTGGGCCATGATTTTTTTTTATTATATTAAAATTTTCATCTTTCTATAAAATATGAAAATTTATCCGAGATGCATTTTTATCTTCCGTCTCTAAAGATATGTGACAAAGCAGTGCCTACATGTAGGATATAGACATGTTTATCGCGTATCCAATCATTGCATCACAGATGATGTGCCTGCACCAAATTTCCTTTGAAGAAAAAAAAAGAACTGCAAATAAGGTGGAGGCTACATATGTATTCTCTCTATACATTTTCAATTTCAGCAATATTTCTAGGTCAATTCGCTCAAGACTTTGAAATAAGAATAAAGGAAAATGATAAATCATTTAATCATTAGAGTACATGTACTACTCTAACATTATTCTTGTAGATTAAAGAAATATTTCAAATAATTTTATTGACTAATGTTGTTTATGAAATGAAATGAAGTACAAAATGTGATATTGACTTCATATTTTTGTTCATTTTTTTTCAATTAAATCCCTGTAGGCACAGAATTTGATTTAATGCCATCTCACTCATTTGCCAAAACTCATGGCAGAAAGGCTTTAAATTTGTTGAATGAGATGAGTGCTACAAAAAAACAGCCTTTCTCATTACAAATTGGTTCAAAAATAGGTTTGTGTCACAGAGATATAACAAAGACAAAATGGTTATTGGAATACCATTACGGAACAAATTTTAGGTGATTTTATATCACTTATTTTAATAGAGATAAAATATTTCATTTTATATCAAGATGTATATGAGAATACTACCACTGTCTCTTAGCATTTCTCTCACAGTAGAATGCTGTACATACATTTCTACCCATTTCAAACTGAGTTATGTTGCTGTTCTCAGATGTTTTGTTATTAATGACTTTGTTGGTCTCAATATTATCACCATCCTCTCAGAGAAGTGTTCACATTCTGTGTATCATCCTCACTTGAAGGGTCATCGTCGTTACTCACTTTATCCGTGAAGCAGTGATTATTGGATGATGCTGACTTTGCATGTTTCTGAGCATCCATTGCATACATGTAGGGTGGAGAACATTATTGGTTTGGTGCTAATTAAGACATCTTAAATATCTGTGTCAAATCCACCTTACTTTTGGAAATGTCATCTGTATAAAGATTTAGTATGATTTTTTGGCATGTGATTCTTGTAACATCTGTAAATTATGGATCTCACTTCAATCTTTTCCACTCATTACTTTTTACTGCTCGCTACACTGTTTGCCAATCAATGCCAGAGTCTGGTCCCTCACCATGGCTTGTTGCAAAGAATATCCAATCTTCCGTTGCAAGGACAGTTACACAGAAGATATCGCTTAAATTAGTAGGCGGTCCCTTCTGAAAACTATACCCATTTCTTTGAAGCAGAGAAATACTCCCAGCCGTCCCGGAATTTCTTTTACTGAAAAGTTCATTAAGTCTGTTGAGGGTGAATTGATCAGAGGCAATTACAAAAAAAAAGGAATGCCATTCTTTTCCAAGGCACACACAGTGAACATGGTCACTTCGTGATTGTGCGTCCAGTATTTTGGATCTCATTAGAACTGGTATTTGGCAATGACATTTTTTGCAAAATCAATCTGAATGAGAATTTTGTTAAGATCATCCTGCATAATCATTTTTCTACTCCTCCCCAAGAATTGATTGCCCATTAATCCTTTGTAAGGCATTCACCTACATTGTATGCTCCAACAATATACTTTATTGATGCTAATGTACATTACCTTGCCCTTTTTCTGAATGTTATACTCAGGCCATATTGAATGGGACTTGTTGTCAAGTAATTGTATAATTTCATCCTGATTTGGAGTGTAATTACTAATCAGAAGGCTTTTAATGTTTATAACTGTGATCTACAGCTAAGATATCAACATGGCATTGGAACAAAATTGGCTAACGCACACCCCTTTAAAGATATGATAATGGTAATTCCGTTACCATGTAATTCCGTTACCACAGTTACAGCAGAATTAGAAATGATATTTCAAAAAAATGTTGCTCAGTCTTTAGCAAGTCACATGAAATCAGAGAATTCAGAATTAGATAAAATTCAAGCAAGTATTTAGTTCATAGGAAAAACTTTTCAGTTTCATGGTAACGGAATTACATCCGTTTTTGTAGTAGATTGCAAAATTTTCTCTGAGAAATTTGAAAATACCCATGATAAAGACATTTGCTACTGGTAATTATTACTCCTTCACACACAACATAAGATAATTTTGAACCAAAATTGTAAAATATTTTTTTTGTTATCAAATTTATCCAAAATAATGTAAAATACATGTTCTCTAATTGAAAATGGTCATCAAATTCAAAAGATTGCTCCGCAAAAACCGTAACAGATATTTGAAAAAGGTTTTCAGTTCCTTAAAATATAAGGTTTTGTGTAAAAAGGACATTCACATTCAGATGCACATTATTAATTTTGAATTTTACTGTTTTTACCCTCTCCCATGTGGAATTGCCCAAAATCATGTACAGTAGTGTATAGTGGTACAAGTTGCCATATTAAAGACACTTGGACCAAATCATGTAGGCCTATGATTGAACATACTCTAATTAAAAATGAAAATCTTGTTTCTTCACAAACTCTGTGTGTAAAACCTCTTTACTCTGAATACAGACCAAGTACTGAAGTACGCAGTGGATAGCCAGAGCACTTGATGTAATAAAGCAACTTGACTCACTCAATTTAAAAGTCATGACCTTTGAATTTCTATAAAACATGTAAGCCTACAACATGTAGGTCAACAAGTGGGTCTGATGTATAGGCCTATACCAAATTATTTGTACAGTAAGGGTGCGTTTATTCGACACTTTTTTACCCTAGAATCATGATTAGAATCATGATTCAAATCACGATTCTGCAGAATCACGATTGCGTTTAGTCGAAATTGAATATAATCATGATTAGAATCACAAACATGAAACACGAAAAAAGGGGCGTTTGGAAAGACGTTTCTGTAGAATCACGAACGAAAAAGGTCGTATGAACGATATCGTGATTTGAATCATGATTCTATGACGTCATTGTGTCGTGCTTCTTCCGGGTTCGACTCAAAGGCGCGCGCTGTGTTTCGTGCAGGTTAATTTTCGTGTAGCAGTATTGCCAGCATTTAGGAATTATCATTCTGTGTATTGTACCCCCGGGGTTGTACTGTAGCGTCATTTGTATACTTCATTGTTTTCATCCATCATTTCTTCAAGTTCCAAAGGCACAAATTGGACTGACGATGAACTCAGGGCTCTGCTTGTGCTTTGGGCTCAGCCTGAAGCACAAGCATCCCTTACCGGGATTCACAGAAATAAGACGATCCCTTTCAGCGGCGCTTGCGAGGGAGGGATTTCAACGGAGATGTGGCACCGCCTGTCGAGACAAAATTAACAGAATTCGTGCCCAGTACAGGACCATCATAGACAAGAAAAATCGATCGGGAGGTGGGAGGGAGGATGATGACCCCTTCTGGTTCCCGATCAAAAACAATACGAGGTACAATACACGGAATTCTGGAAGTAAAAGATTTATTTTTCGGAAGCCGAGCCGGGAAGCCGAGTAAGCGTTGCACTTGCACAAACGATCGCGCCTTAGCTCCGGCGGCCGGCAGCAAAAATCTAGCAGCCGACGTGAAGTTAGAAACACGTGCAAAAATGTTGACCTATACTTCCTGGGTCAAACTGCGCACTGTGATGCGCACTGGATCGGCCCGAATTCAGGGAGAAACAGCGTTAGAAAGATGGTCGAATAAACGCTGATTCTGTCGGATCGTGATTCATGCTGCTGTTTTGAATCATGATTCAAATGGTGATTCCAATCATGATTCTGGGTCGAGGTCGCATAAACGCAGCCTAAGTTATAATTTGTCAGACCTGTGAGAATATGCTGGGCATACTACACTACATGTACGTGTGTAAAAGATAACATGTACATGACATTTGCTTGGTGAAAATTTCTCCACTACATACCGTATTTTTCGGAATATAAACCGCGGCCGTGTATTAACCGCAACCCGAAAATCGGGAGGCTCTAAAAGAAAAAAAAATATTGGCAAACCGAATTTGGTGTTATTTGGATGAGCAAATTAACCTTGTAATTCCTTGACAGACCAAAAGATATATTACTAATTTTTGTATTATAAAAAATGGTTACTACATTCTTTAACTTTATTTTTCAAAGAATATGAATTATTTCTTTGCAGAATAAAGAAAAAGACCATAAAATGGCAGTATTGTATATCAAACTTATAGTCTCAAAAAGAAAACAAAAATGTTGAGATAAAGTGAGGGGAAAAAATGAAGAATAGAGGACATTTTTTATTGCCTATTTTCTAACCGATTACGATTACGATTGATTACAATTACATGCCTATAGTAAAGCATTTTCAATGCACTTTTTAGGTGTAGAAAATTAAGTTTTCATTACAAAAAAATACGGGTTTTTTTTAGGAAAAGGTGACCATAAAATGGCATTTTTTAATATCAAAATAACAGTTTCAAAAGGATTTTTTTTTTTAATATTGAGAGAAAAACTAGAGAAATAAAAAATAAAGGACATTATTTATTGCCTTTTTAATAACCGATTACGATTACGATCGATTACGATTATAGCCTATTGAAGAGCATTTCCCATGCAATTTTAGTTGAAAAAAAAAAGTTTTCATCACAAAACAATCAGGTTTTTTTGGAAAACATTTTTTTTCAATTGATAGTAGTTAAATAAATAATATAAACTAATCTTTACAAAGAAGATTTTCGAAGAAAACTTTCCAAAATATACTCCCTATTTTTAGTAACCAACAAATAATTATACATTAAATATTCTATATTATTGTTGGTTCACATGAAAGTAATATTACCCGACAAAACGTAGTCAAATTTCCTACGAAATTTTGTTGTTTCTGTGTATAAACCGCACCTAATGTTTCAAGATTATAAAGCTGGAAAAAAGGCGCGGTTTATACACCAGAAAATACGGTATGTAAATCCCACACCCAAGTTGAATGACCAGCTTCAACCCTGGATTTGATAGTACAGTATACATGTACCCTACCCTAAACCTAACCCTTAACCTAACATAAACCTTACTGTAAGCCTAAACCTAACCCCACATTTACAGACAAAATAAAGTGTCACAGGAGCAAATGTCATGTCACATTTGAAGGTTTAGATTATGGTTTCCCCGATATACATGTGTGTATCAAGATGAATCCTTAAAATGAATAGACTGAAAAGCAAATTAGGTGAGAGTACAGTTTGAACACTTCACCATTCACATCAGACAGGAGCCTTGCCTTCATCCAATCTTCACACAGTAGTGCATACAGATATTTCAGCATCTCAGACTCAGACTAACCACAGGTTCTTCTCTGGAATGTAACCTCTTGAACTTTTAAAGTTCTTTTTCAAGTTATTTCCCCCAAGAAAAAGATGTTGCTCTGTGAGTGGTACTCCGCATATTTACATAGAATTTGATGGAATTTGTAGTTTTTGTACAGTACAGTATGGTAGGGGGTCCTAAAGCTGCGCGGGTCCTAAAGCTACGCACCACTCATCGCGCATGCAGTTTTTATGGCAAATGCGCACTCTGTGTGTGGAACTGTGACTGCAGAGTGACAAACGATTTCTATTCAATTTTTTTCTACAGAGGCTGCAGTAAATCTCTAAATGCAGAGAAAACCAACAACTGTAAGGAATTTTGGAGTTATATTCGCTTCAATTTCATTTTATCCTATAATGATTTGAATATATTTTAGAAATTGAGGCACAGGAAATACTTTTTTTTTGCATGATAAATCGAGTGCGTAGCTTTAGGACCCCTTCTACATCGGGCGGCGAAATCAAGAGGTGTTCGGAAAACACGGCGGGATTTTCGTATTAGTGAGTTTTGTGATATTTTCTACTTGGTTAATGATTTTTAGAATGTTTGCCACAAATTAGTGAAATATAATTTGTTGAAATATTAAAATTGGGACAGTTTTTATTGTTTGAAAACAAAGTGCGTAGCTTTAGGTCCCCCCATCATACAATACATTGTATGATCTATGAATTTAAAAAATGGATGCAATGAATTTGAAATATACTACATTTTTCACAAACCGTAGGATAATACTATTATCCTTCATACGATTTTGATGCTTTCTATAAGACTAAATGAACATGAACATTTTTTTTGTAATTGCATTTATAATCATGATTCATGTTGCTGTTTAAATCTGAAAATCGACAGTGAACACACCCAAAATGTGATGTACTTGTAGTTGCCTATTCAGACCTGCATTTTTTTTTTGCTAGACTCGGGGGGGGGGGGGGGGGGGCCGTTGGGCCTTTGCATAAAAGTTGCCATCCAATGGTAACTTGCATGGAATCCATGATGTTGATTAGCTGTTGATCAGCGTTGCCATGGTTTCGGATCATATTGGAGTTACCATAATGGTAACTTTTATGCAACAGAACCCTGCTGTTTGCAGTGCATTCAAGTATTTACCTCACCTGGGTTGAGTGCAGTACAACCTCCTGGAATTAATGCATGATTTTTAAACAGATGTCTATTATGACATCCGGAATATTTTCAATTGCCTTGCCAGACATACCAATATTTAGAACAGGCAGACTATTAATGAGTATGGTAGTAAATTATGGATTAAAGAGACAGTACACCATTTAAAGATCCTTGGAAAAAATGAATAACTTTAAGATTGAAATTATTTTGAACTTGAAGGAAAAAAATATAGATTTTACATTTCAACTTTGAGTGTATGGTGGTAAGTAGTGAGTGTGATAAGAGTTGTTTTGATTTTGTTTTGCACGTAGGGATAGCTGGGGACAGTATTATTTATGATAAAATTTGGAGCAAAGCAATCTAGCCATTCTTGACGCAATAAACGCCTACCACCTTAACCTGACTGAGATTGAGATCCCACACTTTTTGATGGATCTGTCAGAGACAATCCAAGCTATCTTTTTATCTGCTATTTTCAGCATGGTCTGGGTGATCAGAGGAAAAGACCATTTAGTCTTGACGTCAGCGCTACCATCTAAGTGCGCAGAGACTACTGTGATTCTTACAGCGATGGTAGATACAATGTAGGCCAATTTATACTCAACCGTGTCATCTCTTGAGTAGTCTAGACAGGTTCAGATGCATGCAGTTCTCGTGAAAAGTGAGAAGAAAAACTGTAGATTTATATCTTCAAATTAAAGGATGAGATCACTGATGCAATGGTTGGTCATCTTTCTACACATTTTCATCAAATGCTTGTCGCCAAATAATTTGCAAAATAATATGGGAAGAAAGAGGAGAAAGGTATTTATACCTCTATCAATATTTTTATTTGGTATGTGATTTTGTAATTTGAAACCAAGAACATAATCCTCACGAAATGTACAGTTATTGACTTCTGAACTTATAGGTTTCTAATGAGGATAATGCAATATAAACAATATGTTAATTAGAGACTTAAGGGTGACTCAATACATGTAGATGAAAAAATAGATGTACAGTGTAGTTGGTTTTCTGTCCACCTTGATGAATTATAGGTAAATCAATTAGAATATCTCTAGAGAAGGAAAAAAGAGCAATTCCATTTTTGTTTGCCAAAATGCATGCCAGGGCAATCCTTAGTCTCAGGTGGCATGCTTCTTGGAGGTGTTGGAAGGGAGAGGGGCATCATGCTGCAAATTATATGTACCAAATCTGCTCACCATTCAGTGGGAATTTTATATATATATTTTTTTCAAACCTGCCTTGTAGGCATATATATTTAAGAGTAGAATGTACAGCATGATATATAGTTTACTGTTCAACAAAGTCACAACCATTTATTATTTATTGTTTGTCCCATTCACTACATGCATACTCCTTTTCAAAATGGATTTTAAATTCAAATATCTACAGATAAAGGTACATGCATCTAATAGGTGCTTGCATATGATTAAAGTCTTCAGTATGAATTAACGGACAAGAACAATCATTTCATTTGTGGCACGAGTTTATGCACTCCCAGGGGACCCCAGGACAGCTCACTATCCTCATCTTTTCCCACATTCCTCTCTGTCTGTCTCCTCTCGTGTGTACGCTTCAGTTGCACTACCTCATTATATTCATTACACCAACTTCCCACTACCATATTACCCAAGTGGATATGATCAGCCCTTCCCACTTAGCATAGATTGGGAGAGGAACAAGACATTATTAGTGCGTTCCCATAGCCAAGTCTTATTCCAGAGCATGGCGTGCGAAACCCATATCATCACGACAATTCAACTTTTCACATGGATACTGAAACTTTCCCAAATTTTTAGAAGCAGTGAGGGCATCAGGCCATTTCACCCTCTTTACAGCCCAAACCACCCCTAAGATTCCTCCATACATGCTTCGGGGCCACCATTTTTTCAAGATTTGCCACAAACAATATTCAAGAATATTTCAAAAATTATAAGATTTCCCATACAGCAGAAGTGGTATTTGCATTAATTGCATAATTTCTCAATGCACGCACATAAAAGTAACCATCAAAATAAAAGAAATAGCTCCCAAGCAATTGTGCCATTGTGAAGAAAAATATATGCCTACGACACTGTAGACCTATATATTTCCCACCCTGGCACTATATAGATTGCATTATTAATCAACTACATTGTAGTAGTTGAAGAAATTATTGCATTTGTTACTATTGCTTAATACAAAGGTTGTCAGCATGATCTTTTTCATCATCTGTAGCGGCCGTGGGAAAGTTGGTGTGGGCCTGTCCCTTCTCAGTCAGTTAAGTTGTCAAGAGAAGGCTATTGCTAAATTACAATCCCCGGTGTGCTCTCTGTGATGAGGTCTGTTGTTATTTGTGTGTTTTCTTTGTAGTGCACTCATTTTTTTTCTCTCTTGAATTCGTCTGATGAGACTTGATGGTCATACACGTCATTTAATACTTTGTAGGGAAGACGTAATTAATTTCTGCCAAGTTTGTCTCTTCTGTGCACTATTTTGTTATTATTTAAAAGCCTTAGCCACCAGGAAATGACACATCTTTAAAGTATTATCATCAGGGGTAGTGCTACATTTGAGCCAGAAATAAACCACTATCGGATACATATGATCTCACAGAAATAGAAAATTGAACTGCAATATATTGCAGTTTTATAAAAATTCAACTTTTGTCAGTAAAATGGATGTTTTGGGGATTAAAATTAACAAGTGGAAGCCGACTAACTATAGTGTAGTCAAAACTTAATATATTATTAATATCTTTTATTTAAATTCAACTTTCATGTAGTTAGATTAGCAAGTAATTGAAAAATTTGATGAAATTGCCCACAAGTTTACATACATACATGTATACAATTCATTCCCAAAATATGGTTAATCCATTAATTTTTTATTAATTTCACAGTTAAAAGTTTGAATATTAATATGAATGTAAACAGATATATGTTTGATTTTGGACCAGATCTACATGTATGTGGCCCACATGATGTGGGGGGAGGGGTTGCTGTACTGCGTTGTCGTATAACCCTGGAAATATGTGGACATATTGTGCACTGCTGTCGTACTGCAACAAAAATGAGGTCTTGGGTCTTGTTCATTTGCATTCAAGCAGGGATTTGGTGCTTACATATTATCCCAATAGAATTGAATCCTTGGGGGCTGCAAGTAAAATGTGTATTTATTAATAGAAGACCTGTGGCATAGTTGCACATACTAATGTCAAGTGAGTCTCATACATTGTACTAACTGTAAAATGCGATATGCATGTACATGTACTCTACTGTATTCGCTTCTTCTTTCTCTCTCTTTCTGTCTCCTTATTTTTCCATGGCGTATGGTGGAGATATGTTCAATAAATCACAGGGAAAAGGCCTTCTTTTTTTTCATACCCATATTGGAATGTATTTGACCACACTGGTCTACACACTGTGACAAGAGGTGATGAGATTGAACCCTGGGAAGATTGCTTTTTGTGCCAAAAAAATCCTTCCTCGTTTTTCAAGGCCTAATAGGCATGCGGCTTATACACATCCAGATACAGTACTGCAATATCTATCAGAGTGATTTCCACTTTATAAGGTGTTACCTTAGTTTTTGCAATTCTACATGATAAATTGGCAACATCTGCTATTTACTAGCCAATTTTATTTGTATAAATTGGTAAGATAATAAAGTTTTAAAGTTTTTGTCTTCATATACATGTATTTTCATACAGAGGTACTAGTACTAGTTCTATTTATGTAGATGAACATCGGCACACAAAGGAGAAACTGAAAATAAAAACTCAATAGGGCTGTCTGCACCAGCCCGAGTTTTCAAATTAGCGTGCTATTTCTGATCCGGCAAATTATCCTGATCTGAACAATCAAGATTATTTGCAATGGAGACGCAATTATTGCGCTAAATCGCTGGATTGATCTCGAGATTGCAATCCCAAGTCAACTTGGGATTATTTTCAAAATTTACGAATTATCCCGCTAATTCGCAGGTGCAGACGCACTCGGAATTATTTATGCACGGCATCAGACCATAATGCATCGATGCCTCGCTCAAGCAGGAATCGCTCTTCTTGCGATGGTGGAGATGGGGTTTCTTGAACAGTAGAGGTTCAATGTTATCAGCTAAGTTGACTCTCAAATCATTCTTTAAGGACAAGTCCACCCCAACAAACAGTTGATTTAAAGAAAAAGAGAAAAATCTAACAAGAGTAACACTGAAAATTTCATCAAAATTGGATGTAAAATAAGAAAGTTATGACATTTTGAACTTGAAATTTTGCTTTATAATTTCACAAAATAGTTATGTGCACATCCTGGTCTGTATGCGACTGAGGGGACTGATGGCATCACCCACTCACAATTTCTTTTGTATTTTATTAAATGAAATATTCTTATTTTCTCTTCATGGTAATTATAATAAGAAAGAATTTTTATTTTTTCATGAATATGTGGAATGATACCATTGTTTTAACAATCTATGGGTCAGTTAAGTTGGGCCTTATTGTCCAATTTGTAAAACTCGAAATATTGAATAATTCAAACAATAAAATACAAATTATGATGTAGTGAGTGAGGGACATCAGCTCTCTCATTTGCATGTCACTGAGTTCTGCATACCTATTTTGTAAAAAAAAGCAAAACTTTAAAATGTCATACATGTGTAACTTATTTTACATCCAATTTTGAAGAATTTTTCAACTTTGTGCTTGTTGGATTTTTCTCTATTGATTCAAATTAACATTTTTTCTGGGTTGGACTTGACCTTTAACTGTTTGGAAAATATATAGTCATCTTCACCATCAAAGAGCATAGTAAACATATTTGGCTTTCCATAATTTCAGCACAGAGTTAGACCATGGTCTATTATTAAACCTGAATAGGGGCCACTAGATTTTTCCTCCCTTTTTGCTTCAACCTTGCACTTTTTAATCTATGTGTACCTATTTAAGATGAAATGAACAGAATTTTTAAAGAGAAATTCCAGTAGTTGCAGTAAACACTGATTTCATGAGAAAGTCTGTAAAACTAGGCTTAATTGTCAGTATATCATCGAGGATCTAGATCTGGTACAGTTACATTAACTGAACTTTGTGAATCTTGAAATCTACACTGAAAAATGTCCACGCCGAAGATCCCCAACACAGATAAGTGCACGTGGGACAATGTATAATCATTGCTTTGAGCGTCGGGCCCGACGCTCTACCCGAATCCTGTGCTTATTTGCTGATTTCTCAGCAATTACACAATTTCTTCCAGAATCCTTTGGCACATGCGTTTTATTTATACAAACAGACACTTTGGTGGTCATTTCATTGGATTCTGTACGAACTCATTTTGATATCGTTTCCAAAACTAGCATTTACCTTTAAACTACATGTATGTACATGTATTTATATAAAGTAGTCAACCGGACAGCTAGGCTAATAATAGAAAAACTTGACAGTTTCAGTTTTGCTACATGTGTAGTATGATATGAGGCATTTGAATTAGAACATCATTTAAAGTGGTCAACGATTTCAATGCCTCCTTAAAGGGCAAGTCCGCCCCAACAAAAAAGTTGGTTTGAATTAAAAGAGAAAAATCAAACTAGTATCCATGTAGCACTGAAAATTTCATCAAAATCAAATGTAAAATTAAAAAAGTTTATGATGTTTTAAAGTTTTCCTTAATTTCACAAAACAATGCACACCATGGCCAATATGAGAAGACCAATGACTTCACCCAATCACTATTTTATATGAAATGTTAAATATAATAATAATAATGACATTTATAGGGCGCTTTATACGGGTGTTTCAAAGCGCACAGGTGGGCTGACTAATATAAACAATGAATCCATTAAAAACATATGTTTATTTAATGTTTACTTCCTCATAATTTTATTTTCTCCCTGAAGATACGGAGTTGCCATTGTTGCAACAATAGATGTACTGTTTTGTGATTCATAAAGATATACTTATTATCTCCAAATTCCTATGGCCATTACTAGTAAAGAAAAATCAGAATATTTCCAAGACACATTGAGGTCACTCGATATGCTGTAACTTAAAATGAAAAAAATAAACAGTCATGTTAGAATGTTTGATGATACTTTTAGTCTAATTCAGATTATCTTTATTGTTTCTGTTTCTGTTATATTTATTTGTAATTTCACTAATTTGTGTCCCTGATGTGATAAATACTTTTTCACATGCACTATCCTGTTAACCATGTTATGCATCAAGAGTCTGATGACAATTTTTGTCTCACCTGCGAAGCAGAGTGAGACTATAGTATAGGCGCCGCTTTTCCGACGGCGGCGGCGACAGCGGCGGCGGCATCAACATCAAATCTTAACCTGAGGTTAAGTTTTTGAAATGACGTCATAACTTAAAAAGTATATGGACCTAGTTAATGAAACTTGGCCATAAGGTTAATCAAGTATTACTGAACATCCTATTAGAGTTTCATGTCACATGACCAAGGTCAAAGGTCATTTAGGGTCAATGAACTTAGACCATGTTGGAGGAATCAACATCGAAATCTTAACCTGAGGTTAAGTTTTTGAAATGTCATCATAACTTAGAAAATATATGGACCTAGTTCATGAAACTTGGACATAAGGTTAATCAAGTATCACTGAACATCCTGCATGAGTTTCACGTCACATGACCAAGGTCAAAGGTCATTTAGGGTCAATGAACTTTGGCCGAATTGGGGATATCTGTTGAATTCCCATCATAACTTTGAAAGTTTATGGATCTGATTCATGAAACTTGGACATAATAGTAATCAAGCATCACTGAAAATTTTGTGCAAGTTTCAGGTCTCATGATTAAGGTCAAAGGTCATTTAGGGTCAAAGAACTTTGGCCGAATCGGGGGTATCTGTTGAATTACCATCATAACTTTGAAAGTTTATTGGTCTAGTTCATTAAACTTGGACATTAGAGTAATCAAGTATCACTGAACATCCTGTGCGCATTTCAGGTCACATGACCAAGGTCAAAGGTCAATGAACTTTGGCCAAATTGGGTGTATCTGTTGAATTACCATCATAACTTTGAAAGTTTATGGATCTGATTCATGAAACTTGTACATAAGAGTAATCAAGTATCACTGAACATCCTGTCCGAGTTTCAGGTCACATGATCAAGGTCAAAGGTCATGTAAGGTCAATGAACTTTTGCCATGTTGGGGTTTTTTGTTGAATAACCATCATATCTCTGTAAGTTTATTGGTCTAGTTCATAAAAAGTGGACATAAGAGTAACCATGTATCACTGAACATCTTATGCTAGTTAGAGTAGTATTCAAAGTCAGCACTGCTGCTATATTGAACCGCATGATGCAAGTGAGACGGCCAGAGGCATTCCACTTGTTAATGTTTTTAGTGATTACATGATAAAATGAATTGAATCTAATTGAACATTTACCAAAGCTTTAGATGGCTTTAATATCAAACAATGTCTTCAACCATCCCCTTCTATACTCAATTATATTTATCTTTTACCTATAGATGCTCATGAATTTTGTGATAATGGACTTTTAAAGTCTCTTTTGGGGACATTTGTAGACATTGTTAACACTCTCCTTCACATTTATTAATACCTTTTTCCTGGAAATTTACAATATCATTCTTCTGTGAGAAATTGCTCATTCTAGATTTTGTATTGTATCTTTCAGTCCAATCTGTTTTGAAGTTATTGAGGAGGCGCATATGACAAGATGTGGACACAGTTTCTGGTAAGATGAGATCAGTGAAACTTTCTAATTGCATGTTAATATGTTTGTTGGCAATACAATTGAACTTCTTGTGGTACCTACCATGACTACATGAAAAAAAAACGATTACTGGTATAATAACAATAGTTATGATTTAGAAAGGGCATCTTCCATTCAAGGCACATTATAACAAATTAAAGATAAAACATAAATTACATTTGATACTGGTTTAAAAATTAAACAATGAATGAATTATATGGATGTCTGTCAAAAAAGCACTCTTATGCAGGTTATGTCTTCAGTTGATATATAACCACACACATAGAGAATATACATATTAAGCACAAACATCTTACATTCTTCTGTTCTTAAAATTTTATGATTCTTTTTATTCCGTAGCCGGAGATGTATACTGCGAAGCCTGGAAACCAGCAACAGATGTCCAAAGTGCAATTTTGTTATAGAGAAGACTGACCAAATATTTCCAAATTTTGCCTGTAAGTTTCATACATTGTTACAAGGATATGCAATATTGTCTATACGAGTTGACAAGTTGATAGGAGACTAAAATAGGGAGCCAAGGCGAAAGCATTTCACCACACCATTGGTTTTGCAAATTGTCTTTATTCTGTGTTTAATGTTGTGTTTGCAAGCAATGCAGTGTTGTATGAGTGGCCGTGGAAGTTTTCTGGAGGTTGCTTGTAATGGTCCAAGTTCACAAAGACAAAAAGCAATAAAGCAACAAATTATTGGAATTATGTAATTGTATACATTTAAATGTATATGTAGGAGGTGAACAAAACCACCAATGATATAAACCCAATTTGCTTTGCTTTATCGTAGAATAGCATGTACCTGTACGTCATCTTATTGCCTTGTAAATTTTTATGTCAGCAGGTTCTTTTAGATGTTTAAAATTGATAATCATAGTTTGAAAGAGTTCATGATTTACAATATGCATGTACCTGCATTTCAATAAAATAATTATTCTTGTCGAAACACTCCCATTTTCTCCAATCCTTTTGGCACTTCGTGAACTGCCACAGTCATGGTGATTTGATAGCTTTACAATTTTTCGTATGTATTTGAAAATAGAGACAGTCCTTTCAGGAAGCTCCCACATAAAGACATCTATAAATCATGGAATTGCTTTAAATGTGATATAACACACATACATTGTAGTTTTCTCTTTGTTTGGTACACTGTATATTATCTTGATTTTTACCTCTCTTCCTCTCTCGTCTCTCTCTCTCTGTGCAGTGAATGAACTTATTCTGAAGTATAGACAAAGAGTTGAAGAGAAAAGGTTAAAACTTGGCCCTCAGGTAAGAAGCTTTAGGAAGTTCTACATGTAGCTTTACCACAGGTAAAAATTGATAGTTCATAATTAGGGACATCTACCGTAAGTAACGGTGTATTAACCGCACCCGTGTATTAACCGCACCCCCAACTTTGGACTAAAAAAAAAAAAAATTCTCACATTTACATGCATATTTGAGGTACATGTACAAAGAAACAAAATCTAAGTTTTTAAGATTTCAAAGTATCCAAAGAGATTACCGGTATGCGGAAATATGCTGTTCTTGATCAATTCATCTACAAATGTTAGAAAGAAAGAACGGTCCCCGGCCGACAATATTGGCAACTTACACACTCACTCACCTCACAGTCACACACAGCACTGCCATTACATTGCAAACTACGATACAGTACCAGTCATGCCAGTACATCTTATCAAATTATGATCTGTGTCTTTCCCAGCGTAGGAGGAAGAAACATTCACATTTTTTGCATCACAATCTCACAATCACTTTCAGAAATTTGATGTCTTAGCATGAATTTTGGATACGGGATTACAGGAAGGTTCAAGAAACAAATAAATTGACATTCTTTCCAGTTGTTTTTTACGGCTTCGTGCCGTCTCTCTCGTGCGTGGTTTACATGGTATCTTATGAAAAGCAAACAGGAAGGAAAAAAACAAGCTGGCGCGAAAAGGGACTTTGAATAGCGCCAGCTTAAGTCGCACTACAACCACATTACAACGCAATAATTAAGCTCACTCAACTCTCGCTCAGCAGTGACAAAATATTACCGAGTATGCTTGGCGTCTCTTTTAAATTAGCCAGGGAACTTCACTACTTTGAATCAAGAATAAAGTCAAAATTAGTGTCATGAAGGTGGGTGCGTTTGTTATGGACAATATTTGATTAAGATCATAATAATTGCTTCCCATTACCCTCGGCTCATACCTCTCTAAACGACATTGCCTGGGCGGCTACGCCCGGCCACTCGATGTGTTGTGATCTGGCAGACATTGTACATGTACGGGAGGGGTTACGGCGGGCTGGCTCAGACCCGTCACCGTGTATAAACCGCACCCCCGACTTTTGCTTCTATCCCGCCGAGAAAAAGGTGCGGTTAATACACCGTTACGGTATACACAACCTACTGCCCAAATCTGTAATATTGGATAAGCTTATCCAATATTACACATTTGGGCAGTAGGTTGTGTAAACAATCTAATGTGGATTTCCAAAGCTCTTTTGAGCATTTCGGGGCAAAATCACCCTGAGCCCTTGTATAATTTTTTCCATGGTTCACCGGGGAAATATATGGTTACATAAAATGCAGTCTGATTCTTCTCACTGTAAAGGTCGCTAGAACTTATATTGTTAGTAGAATAATAAAAATTCTGAAACTATTGCCTAGATGTGACATCACAGATTGGTTTAGGAAGGAGTAATGACAGCCTTAATTCAGTTTGGTTGAATATTTAAAAAGGAGATTCTGTATGTAGTCATCCTCTCAACTGATCGATTGTTAAATCGATTGAAAAATGGAGTCAGATTTTCACTGTTTAAAAACACTTGCCATGGATATTACCATTTCCTGCATTTAGATTTGTCTCTTTATTTTATCAATACGCCACTTGAAATTGAAAAGGCCTTTCTATTGTTTTCAAATATCAGCTCAATTTTCACTCAAGAGTATTTAGAAATACTTTTCATGGAAGATTACAATATCAATATGAAGCTTTAATACAGATTTATAATTTCAAACTGTAAGTAAACTATTTCCAAATATTAACATGCACTATTTTCAATATAAAACAACATAAAAAAACAGTAATACAAGGCTATTATATTGATTGATTTCTTGTAGACTGGTGGTCCTACACCTGATGTTCAGGAATTTATTCAAGACCAAGAGAAATGGGATCTTGCAGAAGTCAACCTCATGTTAGAAGTACTAGTCAGCAAGAAAAGGAAGCTGGAGATGGTATGAAATAAATAATACTCTCATATGATTTCATAACAGGAAGATATTGCTGCAATATCATGCAGAGCTGCCAAGTAGTACTGATTTTCCGTATTAAGTACTGAAAATAGAGAAAAATACTGATAGTTTCATGCAAAATACTGATTTCTAAAGTTTCAGTTTATGTGTTGTCCTATGGTTTTCCTGTGAAAATACTAATTTCCTCACCAATATACTGATTTTCAGCCTTGAAAATACTGAAATGTTCTTGTTCAGGTTGGCAGCTCTGAATATGTAGCAGAAGACATGAATTCGTAATTATGATAATGATAAGTATATTGTATTGGACGTCATAGAATGGGTTACCAGAAATATTCCAAGAGTTAGGTCTAATATTACATGAATTGCAGATAATTGGATTATTGGCCCTAGCAGTTGAAATATTTATAGTAGTCCATGACATAAAGCCATCCAATATTATCATAAGTATCTTTCCCACCCCCCCCCCAATAAGGGGGGGGGGGACTTTTATTGAGTAAGTCATGTCATTTACAGCCTCATTTCATGGGATCAAATTGATGTGACTTTTGTAGTTCATTATGATTTCATCAAGTATCATTGTGCTCTATGCTGCACATTGCTTTCATGAATCTTATACCTAAAATCATAGTAAATATCATTGAATTAAAGTATTCAGATACCAGTAGGACTATTCAATTAATTATTGATGTAATAATATTCTTTTTTTATTTTGCTTTTTGTTTATACCATAGGACAACCAGGTAGCCCAGATCCAGATCCTAAAAGATTTTCTTGATGAAGCCAGAAGGAAAAAGCTAGAAGTAAGAAGACAATTCTGTAATAAAATCTCATTGATGTAACATTTTTAGATCTTAATATATGTCTGAACAGTATTCATTCTGATGTAAAGTATATAAAGTATGGAAGTGTGATGTAGAAATATTTGATAACAATATCATATTTGATAGTCCTCTTTTGTGTGAATCACTCCAATAGTGTACAGAAGTGATGACATCATAAAAACTTTTTTTTTTAGCATAATGATATACCTACCCAACTGTGAAAATTGATGACGTCACACGTTGAAACTCTTTATGAATTGATTTGCCAAAATGTATTTTTCCCCCTGTTGAAGTAAAGTAGGTCATTTTATGCAACTGGTAAGAATTGTAATTTTCTTTGGGGGAACTCTATAAGGGTATTTCTGTGTCCAGTCTTTATTTTTCTCAATTTCTATCACACTTCATGAACTACTCAAACCATAATAATTTGATATTGTATTATGCAGTCCTATATATGAACTAGAAAGCAGAAACAATTTGTGGTTGACCCTCATAATTTTCAGACATACATTTCTCCATGAAATTGTCCCATTCTTATTTTGTCCTTTCAGCAAATCAATGAGCTTTCAGCACAAATGTCAATACTTGAAGATGATATCAAGCGAATAGAAGAGCGTATGAAGAAACAGAGGCATGCATACAATGCTATGATGTCGGTAAGTTCATCTCTTTTATAACTTTGATTGAAAGCAGTTGATTGGAACTGATTTACTTTTCAGATATTATCTTCACAAAATCTGTCTTCAATCTTATACCACAAGAATTTTGTTCAATACTGTAGGGAATGTCAAATTCTCAATGAGTAAAGTTTATCATTGATTTTCTACAGTAGTTTAGATATATTATTCTCTTGACCTATTAACAACAAAAGTAAAACTGTGTGTCTATATTGTGTGTCTTGTTATTATTTTTTTATTTGATTACTCATTCATTTATTTTTGTTTATTTATTTATTCATTTAGATTTATTTGATTTATTATTTCTTTTTATTTATTTATTATCTACCACATATTTTTCATGGAGATGGGGGCACTATGCAAATCAATTACACCTCACCACTGCAAATGTGGCAATCCATGCTTTATAATTCAGTCCATCATTTGACCTTTTTTACTGTGACATGTCATATTAAATGTATATTATAAGTGATATAAGTACGCCCTGAGAACCTGACATATTGCTTCGGGATTCTTTAGTTTCATGTACTTTTGCCAAAAGTCAGAGGAAATATCAGTTTCACTGTTGGCTGTTTTTTTTATCAAATACTTATTTTCTTATATAGTCGGGTCAACTATTCCCTAATGTACAAATTTCTGTTACCCGTGCTTCTTTTGATTGGATTTATTTTATCAAATGATTATCCTTAATTTTGCTTGGTGGCAAAGGATTGTCAAAAATGATTCATTTCTACAATTTTTATCAACAACTTTTCAAAACAGCAGAAAAAAGTAGACAGTTGTTGAAGGTTTTCTCTGTGTGAAAGCAACCCGAAGTATGTTGAACTACCATGGCTTCCTGAAGTTCAAGGTCTTGACTCATACCCTTGCCAACACATTTGTATCCAATCCTAATATATTGTCCTGATGCCAACATTATACACGTGTTTGTATCACCAATAGATTGTTTAGTATTTGCCAATCACAGCTGAGCGGGGTCCACCCTTAACCCTCTTATCAGCCGTCAACTCTGCAGTCACCATGAAGATGGGCTTCCATGTTGCCTTTGACTAGTCTACAAAGACTTTAATGTGTCACTTTGCTGAAATTATTAATTTATATAATAATGATAATAATAGTCGGTTCTTGTATAGCGCATAACACATTATAAATAACGTCTCTATGTGCTTTCAAAGGACTTAGATATTATTACCCCGGCTGTAGCTCAAGCAGCTAGCTTCCAGCATTCGGCATTTCAAGGAATAAATTCCTGCCAGGTACCCATTCACCTCACCTGGGTTGAGTGCAGCACAATGTGGATTAATTTCTTGCTGAAGGAAACTACGCTATGGCTGGCTATTTAATAGCCTGTATAATAATATTCAAAGTGATATATAGAACTTATTTTCCAGGGCCCTGTGAATTAAAGCTGAAAAATTGATCGTAGGCTGATTTTTGCATTTGATCATACTCAATAATGTACGCTATCAATCATAGAAATCAGTCCCTTGCTAATTGGTAAGCTTTGTGTTGCTGGGCCTAGTATAGGAATAAATTTCATACTGACTAGACATCCCTGCAATAAAATGGATATGCTAAAAAATTATTAAAGTATATCTAAAGACTGCTCAAGGAAGCAGGTCAAGGAAAGTGGCCTTTATGAACAGGTGGTCTTTAGAACAGATTCTTGTAATATATGTTTCAATGCCAATACTCAAGGGAGACTGAAATTGTGGTGTTTGTTCTATAGACAGTGCTCCTTCTGTACAGGTGTTTGTCAAAGTAGGTTAGACTGTACCACAGATTCATTTTAGTTAGCAATTTATACCTTACAATAGAAAGGCCCCCAGTCCTGACCTAGTGATCTAGTTACCTATTTGTTCATGTAAGTAAATGAACAATCACTATGCTCTACTGAGACAGAATGTGAGTCGTCAAGGCTGTACCCTGGCAACAGGGTATTCCCCCACTTCTTGTCCATGAGTTACATACCTTCTCAATTGACAAGCAAGTAGCACTGTAAGCTGGTTGACCTTCACCCTGTCCCAGTCCCGTTGCAACTCACAGTGCTTGTCCCTTGGTGATCAGTCTTCTCTGTCAGACCTTGAACTGTCTTGTGATAGAGTGGTAACTTGTGTGAGATAATGAACCAGAGCCAAGAAGTGTGGACAGTCATTGATCTGCTTTATCTTTGTTTAGTTTCATTTATCATTGGTTGATTATCATTTTAAACCTTGTTTCGCCAAATAAATTATGAGATCTTCTCCCCTATACTTCAGTATTTCATACATGTATATCTGTATTGATTGCTTAAGGTGCAGCTAGATAATAGAATTGAAGCATGACAGAATGACTTGATGGCCATTTTGGTTATCGACAGTTCCCTAGGAAGATGATGCCCCCATTTCTTCTGAAGATTTCTATATTGGCATAGCCTGAACACTCAGACTACACTCTCAAACTGCGCTTGTACTCATGTATCATTGCCACCGGAGGAAATTTCATCTTTCTCTCTTGTTTTGTCTTGCATTAATGGTGAATCAGTTCCCGTCGTCAGATGTCATTTCTGGTGTGTGTTCCTAAGATACCTTGCAGAATCGGGCAATGTTTGTGACTCGCTTCCCGAGATGATTGCCTCATCCTCTTAGATCACATGTTGTCAGCTCCACCCTTGATATCCAGTAGCTTCCTAACTTCTAATTGTTTCTCAGTGACCAATTATGATTTTACTTTATGGAATGATAAATGTAATTAGATTTTATTTTAAATAGGATGGTTTTATGACAAGTGTTGGTTGTAAATTAAGATATTTTATATGCAAACAGGTCTTTTGAAGTAGATTTTTGTCAAGGTACCAAAACGTGAATTAGCCTGATGTAGTGGAAAATATGATAGGAATTTGTATTTAAAAAAAGAGTGTACAGATGTAGGTAGAATAAGTCACAAATTAGTTCATCATGCTGGTGATAATTAATGAGCATTAAGTACTCAATACGCATCCAAAAATTTTGATAACCTATGGCATGTGGTAGAAGAGTTCTTGATAATTTCTGACCTAAATATTTATGTATCTTTACTTTCAGGCATTTCCATTGAAAGCAGTAAATAGTAATGATATATTCCTACCATCAACGAGGTGAGAGTCTTTTACTTTCCAATCGGCCATGTTTCAAGGCTTGTTTGGACATGCCACATGTCCGTCAAGCGCAGCTACATATTAATACAAAGTCAGTGGAATGGAAATGTTGAATATATAGGCATTTCTTTCACTTTTTGTCTCCAGGCTGGAAAAATCTGTGGACAAATCTAATTCTTACATAATAAGATATAGCATATGTTTCTCTGTTACACTTTGGATAAAATACCTTGTATTTGAGGGTTGATGCCTGTACTGTACATTTATAGACAAAAGTGGGATGATTTATCTATCATTGTCTGAACACTATTGAGAAAGTTTCTGAGCTTTTTTCCTTGCCATTATTGAGCAAGACTAATGATTCAAGTCATTTTTTTTATTGTACATTTATTTGATTGCTCAAAGTGGAAATAACATTTGTTCTTATGCTCAATTATGTTCATAACATTGTGTTCGTTTCTTGTCTAGTGATTTACCTATTACTTTCTCTAGGTTTACTTCTTTGGAGCTCTCTCTTTTGTTGTCTTTGTTTCTCTCATTTTATATTTGCCAATCTTTACTTTATTATCTAGTTGTGCTATCTTTCTCTCCCTCTTCCTCTCTATTCATTTTCAGTTTCTTCCTTATTCATGTATATGATTTATGATGTTATTAAAGCCTTGTTTTGTTGATATTATTTTCAGTCATTCAGAAACGTCATCGAAGGTAGAAGGTGTGAAACCAGATGGACCTCAGGAAGGCTTCAATGGAAGCAAAAACGTAAGTGGAAAGTATGTCTTTCCATGTTAGAATATTACTTACGAGTCAACATGTCAACGATATTTCTTAGAATTTTCCTCTTCAGCACAGTGTCTAGTATGTTGACTTTTTCTTTAAAATTTAAACCATGAGCAAAATTACACAATTCGTCAATTCCATAAAATGTGTACTTCTGATCCCCCATATGTGGAACCTTCATGAAATTTTCTGTCCCTGATTTCTTGTTCTTGTGACAGTCTTTAATGCTCTCGAATGATCATGACTTTGTCAGTTTATGAAGTGAAGTAAGAATTGAGAAAAATGGGGATCGGATGAATAAAAAGGTTGATTCTTTTATGGAAGTTCCCAATTTTGTCAAAATCTCATTTAATAACCATTCTCTCTCATTCATTTCAGATCTAAAGCTATAAATCAACACCGTAATGTAATTCAGGTTAGAAATGATTTTGAGAATGCTTATTACACTATTATTCTTCCATTTAATCATGTTATTTCTTTTGTTTTTTTTCCATTATTCTATCCAGGGTGGAAGACAACAATGGTTAGATTCAACATTAGCATCAAGAAGAAAAAAGCTGTACAATCACTTTGATGATTTACAATCTTGTTATTTCTCTATCAGGCAATCAGAGTTAACTCCATGTAAGTTCAATTCAAATTTATCTGCATGTGTAAAGTCAATCTGGTAGCTTTTCTGAGTTTAATCTGGAAGCTTTTTTTTCAGA
The DNA here is from genome assembly GCF_018143015.1 of Lytechinus variegatus. NCBI lineage: Eukaryota > Metazoa > Echinodermata > Echinoidea > Temnopleuroida > Toxopneustidae > Lytechinus > Lytechinus variegatus. The sequence goes on along the minus strand of NC_054754.1, from coordinate 30,345,086 downwards.
ATGTACAGGAGTTAGAACCCCCGCATACTGAAATCGAACCACAACCCCGTCTGGTACAGTGTATTATTTGAATTAATTTTTTGGTGTATTCTATTCCAAAGCAACTGATCACACCAGTCATGTTCCATGTCTTTGAAACCAAAATGGTGACTGGAAAGATGACAAACTTTCCCTGTATGAGTGATTTGATACAGATTTTACACTCTTACCCTCACTAGATTCAATTTCAATGTGATGAGATCTTTAACCAAAATGGAAAGCAATAAATCCAAGCCCCCTTACCTTTAGGAAAAATTCAATAAATTCTCTCGTGTTTTAATGTCCAAAATTGATGGTTACATGGTTATAAAGTTATTACTCTCTCCAAATTATGCTTCATGTTATTTAAATTCAGCCCATTCAGTGGTGCTACCTTTGTGTTAGATGCATGCAGCACAGACAGTACATATCCCATGATATTAAGTGTCCCATTATTTATACTCCAAAATACCTCATTACATGACTATTTGAATTATTTTTCAGGTGAATTAAGATCGTCAGAGATGTTAGATCAGTTTTCTGAGAACCTTTCCAAGTTTACCAAGTTCAGTTCTATGAGGCCGCTAGCCACACTAAGCTATGCAGACCCTTACAATGGCCAGTCAAGTATAGTCTCAAGGTAGGTGATAAAAGGGTTGCAACATATTGTGTCATATTCGTTAATGTAATTGGTCATCAAGTTACCAATTTGCATGCCAGTGATCACAACTCCAAAAATTATGATTAACCTTCTTATATCAACTACCATGTTGTTCAAAATCGCATACATATTAGTCTGATGCGTTGACTCATATAAAAACTCAATATGATTTAAGGATAGATGGGCCCAACATCTAAACTGTCAATATTAACAGCACTATTCTTTCCTAATTTTGAATCATAAATCTTGAGGCAGTGCATTTAATGTTCAATCCTATACCATAGAGTGATTATTAAATTCAATTTTCTGAGCAGGCATTTTGTTGATTTGAGCAAGCTCACTTGACAATAATATTATAAATTCAACAGCCTGTAAGCTTTATGAATATTGGTAAATGAAAACAATACCCTTTGATGATCCAGGGGCCTGGTCATAAAAACAGTGTTTGAATGACTCTAGGGATGTGTTCAATGTTGGTGTTCATATTTAATTTGCAACATGGATTATGATTGAAAATGTGATTACAAAACATAAGTATAATGAAGAATAAAGGGTATGTCCAATGTCCCCCGTGATTGGGAGGAAATTGAAGCACTGAAAATGATACATTTGTAAACGCGATCAGCTCAGATTTTATGACCTTTAGAATCGCAAATGTGACATTAAACACGATTGAGTTTTGAAATGTTTTTTAATTTGCTCTCGCAGTGCAAGACTTACACAAGCATGTGTCAGAATTGACCCTTTTTTGTGATGGCTCATCCAGCGCAAACCAGCAGAAAATTTACAGACGATCAACGTGATGATCAGCTTTATATTTTTGACATTGAACAGTGCACTTCTGAACATGTTTGTGTTCTGTGTTTTGTAATTGCATTTTCAATCATGATTCATGTTGCTGTTTAAATTTGAAAATCAACATTTAACACTCCCTAGGAAAAAATCAATTTCAACCTGATTTGCAGCCAATTAGAATGCTTCATTCGCATTGTATTTGTGTTGTTAAATTCAAGTAAATGTTTTATTTAACATGCTGCTATTTACATTCTTGTCTGTTGATCTGAATTACAGCATAGAGTTTGACAAGGATAATGACTTCTTTGCAATAGCCGGTGTGACCAAGAAGATTAAGGTGTTTGAATATGGTACAGTCATCATGGATGCAGTTGATATACATTACCCGGTCCATGAGATGGCATGCAGTTCAAAAATTAGGTAAATATTTCTGTTGTGTAGGGTATATACTAACAGTGGCTGTTCCATGGGTTAGGGTTAGGTTAGGGTTAACCCTAACCCTATTCAGCCACAGCCACGTCCCCAACCTTCTGGTGAAGCTGTTCATATTTTTTTAACTTGTTATAAAAGTTATTCAGACTTGATCTCCATTTTAAAGGACAAGTCCACCCCAACAAAAAGTTGATTTGAATAAAAGGAGAAAAATCTGACAAGCATAATACTGAAAATTTCATCAAAATCGGATGTAAAATAAGAAAGTTATGGATATTTTTTGAAGTTTCGCTCAATTTCACAAAACAGTTGTATGCACATTCTGGTCAGTATGCAATGGGGAGACTGATTATGTCATCCACTCACTATTTTGTATTTGGTTATATGAAGTATAAAATGTTATAATTTTCTCCTCATTGTCAAGTGAAACAGAGACTAATTCCTCCCTGAACATGTGGAATTAGCATTATCTTGATACTATATGTTTGAGTCAAGTGTGGCCCCGTATTGTTATAAAATCTGTACATAATGAAATATTTTATAATTCACACCATAAAATAATTTTTAAAAAAAAATAGTGAGTGAGGGACATCATTGACTCATTGGCACGTCACTCAGTTGTGCATATACCGTTTTGTGAAAATTATACATAACTTTCAAATGTCATAACGTTCTTAAGATTTTGATGAAATTTTTAGCATTATACTAGTTTGATTTTTCTCTATTCATTTTTTTTCTTGGGTTGGACCGACTTTTAAAGACTTTTGCACCCACCCATAGCAAAGAGAAGCAGTTTTATGAGTGGGATCACATAAAGAGTGTGAAATTTTTATAACACCCCTTGAAGTAGTTACCACATTTTGAATTTTGATTTTCTTTAAGGACTGCTTCCTCATCTTAACACAAAAACATATCTCACAAAAATATCACCAACGATATAGGATTATAAAAATATTACAAATAAAGTGATGAAGATAAACTTAGCTTCCATTCAAAACCAAGTTGTTTTATTTTAATATAATTAATGTAAATATGCTTCAATCTTTTGGTGTATCCATGATTGATTAAATGTTAAATTGTACAAACACGTTTACTCAAATATATTTTTTTTTGTACTTCTGGCATTCAGTTGTGTAGCATGGAGTGCATATCACAAAGGAGTTTTAGCAAGTAGTGACTATGAAGGAACAGTAACACTATGGGATGCCTTTGCAGGAGTTAAAACACAATCATTTCAGGTGAGATCCTTATTATCATCATCATTACTGTCCTCATCATCATCAACATCATCACCATTATCATCACCATCATCATTGTCATCATCAACATCATCATCACCATCATCAACATCATTATCATCACCCTCATCATCTTAATCATCATCACTGCAGTCACCACCACCACCATCATCCCATCACCATCACCATTGACTCCATAATTGTCATCATCAAAATCATCATCACTGTCATCTATGTGATTGTCACTATCATCATCACTCAAATGGCATTTTCCCTTCATTTACTGTTTTTATCTACTGGAATTAACCTTGGTCTAACAACAGGTCTAACAGATCTACAACATTGTAATGCACTTAGTTTCATCCAAGGAGTATTTTATGAAGAAAAAAAATGTCAATGATGTTTTGCTGACAGTTATCTAAGGGTACCAAGATCCTTGCATCTGTTAACTGAAAACACTGATCTTAGTATTGGAAGTGATACCTATAAACTAGCGAAGGTCACATCTAGGGCACACACAGTGTGTTGTGCCACAGTGCCTTAAAAGGTAGGACCTTATTTATTATTATAATTTTGATATGCTAGAATAATTTTTATTGGCGCATATATTCTTTTTTTTTATGATAGCACCATTAAAATTCAATCAACAACAGCAACATTTATTCTATTTGATAAATCTGATTCTATATTTATGGTGATTATTTACATCTTGCTGTACTAGGAGCATGAGAAGCGATGCTGGAGCATAGACTTTAATCGGATGGATCCTAAATTACTTGCCTCAGGTTCGGATGATGCTAAAGGTGAGATGCCATAAGTATTTTGGTGTTCAGGAAGTCATTTTCTGGTTGTACATAGTAACTGATTTCCCTGCAACAAGAGTTCAAAAGTTGATCAAATTAAAGATAAGATATAATCTTCTCTGTTTAAATGTAAGCTTAAATCTGATTTTGAGTGGTTAAAGATATTGAGATATTTTACTAAAAACTATCTGTATGGCCTGACAGGCTTTCAAGGCACGCAATGTGTCAAAATGAATCCCAATATAATGCATCTCAAAACCATCACCATGTGCTATATATTTACATATATGAAAATATAAAAATCATAAGTATCAAGGAATGCATTATTATACCTCTATAGGATTGCTTGTGATTAGGAAAGATCATGATTTTAAGAAAATTATCCCTGAAAGATATCTGTGTTGGCTGCTACGATTCAATGTATTTGAGGCAATCTGTTATTGTTCATTCTTGACAGTCAAACTCTGGTCAACCAATCAGGAGCAATCAATCACTAGTTTAGAAGCCAAGGCTAATGTGTGCTGTGTTAAGTTCAACCCCACCAAGATGTATGGTCTAGCCTTTGGATCAGCAGGTAAGTGGTTTGAATTTCTTAATGACCTATCTTATTTGAGCATATTGCACTATGGAAGGAAACTTGGTGAGACAATATTTTGCAGGTGAATTGCTTACCGAACAGCAGATATATACACAGGTCCAAATACCCACAGAATTTTTTTTTTTAAGAAGGAAATGTACTTAATGGGTGAATTACATTTGAATTCAATATAAAAAGACTGAAAGTGAACAAAAGCAGGTTATATAGCCCCACCAGAAAGTATTTCCCCCTGGTATATTCCAGAACAAAAATGAAATTAAAATCCAAGTTCTTTACAAGGAATTGCATTATTGTTCATTAGATTTCTACAGATCCCTGCCTGTAGTATTACTATAAAGTTTAATCTTTTTACAGATCACTTTGTGTATTTCTATTACCTATGACCTCTGTTACATTTTACCTCATTACAGATCACTGTGTGCATTATTATGACCTTTGACCCTTTCACAGATCACTGTGTGCATTATTACGACCTTTGACCCTTTCTAAGATCACTGTGTGCATTATTATGACCTTTGACCCTTTCACAGATCACTGTGCGCATTATTATGATCTTTGACCCTTTCACAGATCACTGTGTGCATTATTATGATCTTCGGCATCCCAAGCAACCTCTCAACGTCTTCAAAGGTCATCGGAAAGCCGTCTCATATACAAAATTTGTCAACTCAGAAGAAATTGTATCAGCGTAAGTAAATTTTTGAAAAAATTAAACTGTACAAGTAGTAAAATATATATCATATTCTAAAGACAGTACTATTTCATTCCTTCCCCACTTCCATTCATATCACCATTAAGCTATTTTGTCATAATCTAACTTTACTGGTATGCAGATTTTTCTCTTAGTAAAGGACCTTTCCCTTGAGCCTTTGATAAATGGTGATTTTACACATTTCTAGAGAAGTCAGGCTATGTTTCACGAGTTTGGAATAAAGAATATGAAGTAGAAGACTTATATCAGAATACAATACAAAAAAGATAAAGGGAGTCTACAAGATCTTTGCTTACAGCCAAATTCGTGCATATCATTGTTATATGAAAATAATCAAAATTTAAAATTTGTTTATTTCTGGGATTTTGTTGTATGAATTTTAATTTTTTTTACTAAGTACTTAATGTAACTCAAGTCATTTAGGGATGGAATTGACCATTACATAATCACCTGTAGAGCCTATGACAATGCCGGAAAGTCTTAAGAATTAATTTATTCTTATTCTACTTTGTATACTTAGGTCCACAGACAGTCAACTAAAACTTTGGAATGTTGACAAGCCACATTGTTTACGGACATTCCGAGGTCACATCAACGAGAAGAACTTTGTTGGTTTAACGTCCAATGATGATTACATAGCGTGTGGCAGTGAGAATAACTCTCTATTTGTCTTTTATAAAGGCCTTTCTAAGCAGATTCTCACTTTCAAGTTTGACACAGTTAGAAGTCTTATGGTAAGGGTCAAGTCTATCATTTCTTTTAGTAGCGGTATAAATAAAAAAAGTATCATAGTTCATACGTTAGCTGACAACAGAAAAAACATTCCTTTAAAGAAAAGTAGAGAAAAAATTATTAGTTTATTGGTACCTTGATTTTCATAACATTGAGAGTATTTAAGTTGATATATGAATTCCTAATGCGATAGGATTGTCACTTTGGTAGTTGCGAAGATGCAAAATTTCTTAAACTTTTGTGCAGTGACTTAAGTATTATGCCTCTATGAAACTTGCATGAATTTGTGGCCCTAATAGTTAATGACTAGTTCATGAATTGAATTGTGCCACATTGTTCCATTTTATGGAGTATGCGGGCCAGTGTGGAGCAGTGTTTGAGGTGCCATGCCAAAATTTTAAATTTAAAAAAAAAAAATGAAAAATTTGTGCCAAAATTTTGAATTATTTAAATCTTCTTCACAATAAATTTCGGGGACAATTTTTGTGAACTATTTGTAAACTGCACAAATCCATCGAGACAAGTTGTGCCATTCGGCACGAATGGTACACATTTTACAATGACTAGTTCACGACCAGGTCATGGCAATTCATGACTAGCTCATGATAGGTTCATGATAAGGTCATGAGAAGGTTATGCACAATTGTCCTGTGTTATTATTAATGGATGATAAGAGTGGAATTGCGTAAGTTTGTTAATGGTGATTCAGAATCTTTCAAATGCTCTGCCTGATTCAGAGCTGCCAAGTAGTACGGATTTTCAGTATTAATTACTAAAAATGAGAATACTGATGGTTTCATGCAAAATACTGATTTCTCAAGTTTCAGTTTTATGTGTTCTATGGTATTTCTTTTAAAATACTAATTTCCTCACCAAAATACTGATTTTCAGCTTTAAAAATACTGAAATGTTCTTGTTCAGGTTGGCAGCTCTGCATTAATGATCTCTATTCTTCTTGTGTTTTATTTGTAGGACAAAGATAAGAAAGAAGATGATTCCAATGAATTTGTCAGTGCTGTAGCATGGAGGACAGTAAGTATTGTCTTATCAAAATAATATCATGCTCGTCACTCAGTCAGTGGGCTGAATTTCCTATCTTCCATCAAGATACTTTTAGCAACCACTTAACCACTCTTCCATTTATATTTCAATGTAAACGAGTCAACGTCAATCTGTGTACTATGTACCAAAGATAGTTGGTCATTCAGACAGTAGTTTTAAAGCTGGCCTTGTTCCCATTGTCTAGGGTTGAAAATTTTCACCTCACACATGCACCAAACACCTCTACCCCCTCCCTCTACTTTACATGATTTGATGCATCCTCCATCCTCAAACCAACCCTTCTCCTTGTAACTCAAACCCAAATAAAAATGAACAAGATTTGTCGTAAACATTTTTATTAGCCAGTTTCCCTCAGTTCAACATTTTTTGTTTATCTAAAGAAATATGATTGGGTAAATTCACATTTAGTACAGTATCTAACAGAAGTGAGTACACCCCTTTGAGAGTACTTATTGAATGCCTAATGGTTATAGGAGAAATGGGGCATTATTTATTTTTTCATTATTGTTTGAGGTTAAGTAAATCTTTTTGTTGAAGCACTGCAAAGAAAAGGTGATTTTTTTGTGAGGGTTGTCATCACTACTGTTGGATACCATAATGACTACCAATGTGGAGCGTTGTGGCCCAGTGGATAACTCTTAAGACTTTGAAACAGGGTTGAGGGTTCGAATCCCAGCCATGGCGTAATTTCCTTCTGCAAGAAATTTATCCACATTCTGCTGCACCCAACCCAGGTGAGGGAAATGGGTACCCGGTAGGATTAATCCCTTGAATGCATGAGCACTGAAAGGCAGCTGGAGCTAAAGCTGGGGTAATAATAATAATAACAACGGGCCTCAGAATAGAATATTTCTAGATAGATGGCGCTATATAAATGCCTATTATTAATGAACGCGAGGCATATGATCATTTCTGAATGAATTTCATTTTATTGTTTATTCCTCTTACAGGGTTCCAATGTGTTAGTAGCAGCAAACAGCCAGGGAACAATCAAGGTCTTAGAGTTAGTTTGATGACGGTTCTTTGTCATTCACATCATTGCCTCATCTCAAGAGATATATTATTCCACTTCATTCATCAACTCTCTGCAATCTCTTTGTTATTATTAATAATAATTCAGATTCATTTATTTTACACCTCTTTAAAATACACAAAAATACATAAATACAGATAAATTCTTATACAGCAGAACAGATATTGACAAGTAAAAATTATAAGTAGTCATAAACAGATAGTAAAACACAGTAAATAAGAATGATTTCCGCTGTATGGCAGATGTGGGGGAAAGACAGAAAGCCATTGGCCTATCGAGGTCTATCCCCCTGATTACCGTCTTGAATGACAGGTCTTGGCTCTATATACTTCATTAAGCCCTCAACATCAAGTTATAGTCCACCTTATTCATCAACTCTCCGCTTTTCCGTTTGTTTGTCCAAAGTAATGGAAGTAAGTCCTAAACATAAAGATATAGTTCTCTGCATTCATCAACTATATCCATTTTGTTTATTTGTCAAAACATGAAAGAATTTTTGAAAGTTGACTCTACATTCATCACCCCCTAACAATGACATGTAGTCCACTATTTTTGTTAACTTTCCCCAGTTTTTTGTTTGTTCAAACTAATGAAGATACATGTATTCGAAGGTCTTTGTTCTGTATACTTCTTTAAACCCTCAATATCAAGATATAGTCCACTATATTGTTCAGCTCTCCTATAATATATATATCATTATCTTGATAATATTGAGAGGACATTGCTTGACATTCTTCTTTACTCCCTTAATATTGAAATATAGTCCGCAACATTTTGGACTCTCATATTCTGTCTGTTTAACGAAGGTTATGATATTGGAAGCGTGTTTATAGGGTATTTGTCATTTAATGCAAAACTGTTATGGAAACTAGTATTGTTAGTAATCTGGTTAGCTCCTTTACAATATCACATTTGCTTTGGCAACAATTGTTCCAATATATAGACACACACAGTAAAGTCAAACTTAAAAGCTTAGAATAACAGTCTTATTCTTGCACTCTGAACAAGAACCACATCACAATGCTAAACCTTAAAAAATGACAAATGAGAATTTAAGAGGAGTGATTGTTGCAGGAGTATATATGCCAGGCATCCAATTCTTTGTCCTTTCAATTATCACAGATTATTCAAAATAAAAATTCATATCTGGAAACAGAATTTGACTGATTTTATCTCCATCACTTCAAGGTCCATTCGATACAGAATACCAACACGTTTTTGTTCTGGGCCCTGTCTTATAAAGAGTTGCGATCGATCCGATCAATCACAGCTATGGAAAGCCAGCAATGTCAACGTATTCAAAATATTTTCTAGACATGCTGTTTCTTCATGCATTCATTGCTTTCTTGAAAAGTGAGGGTGCTTCTCTTTGTTTACAAAGGACATAGCGCAAATTTCCTGTAGAAAAAAAATGACACTGATGGATTTCCATACATTTGAGGTTGATAGAATCAATCGTAACTCTTTGTAAGACAGGGTCCTAGTTATAAATAGAAAAGAAATTCACATTCAGTCAGGTTATGCTTACTTATCATTAGAAAAATGTACCAAAGGTTTTTTTCTTCCAAAATATATTGACAGTAATATTTTAATGCAGAAATTGAAACATGCACATTATAAACAGTTCGTGCCACATCTTTTATGGGGAATCCTGCTTTATAGAAGCCAAGTGTCTTTCATAGTGGCATTCCCCATTGGTTTGTGAGGATCGGTGATTGAAGGATGCTTGCAGAATTCCTGCAGGAAAGACATGGCTCTCACCTTACCAAGGTACCTGTATGACAAGGCATTGATTCTCTATCACTTGTTCTGGAATGCTGAACTGTTTGTGAATCCCACCACAAAATGCACTCCTTCATGCTGAGCGTTGAATGTTGACAACAACTCGATAATTTTCGGTGAGCCCAGAGAAACAAACTATATTGAATGTAATATATTTTATCACCTGACTTCACAATTAACCTGGCTGAACTTGAATACTTTAAATATTTTCATTTTCTGGTGGGATTCACTAACTTTGAGCACCACTGTACGTACAAATATGACATTCTTTTCTGTGGGTAGTTTGTTTATAATTTACAGATACTCAATCCGACGATCATTCTATGATCCCAACAACTTCTTCTTTACTAGTGTCTATTTACCCAAAGTAGTACAGGACTGCAGGTGTACATTGCAAAAGATCTGTCTTTCATGCATGGGCTATTCCATATGAGAAAAAAATAATCAATTCACTTCATATTTTTGATAGACAATCAGATGGATAGTTCTCAATACAAGATCCTTATAATAATTAAAGGAAGTTTGTGCAAAGAGGAATATTGTTGTGATAGTCTGTATTTGGTGCAATGCTTGTTTGATTTAACAAAACATTTGTTCTGTGAAGGGCCCAATTATTTGTGTTCAATACCACAATATAAATGCGAGTAGGAATATGCTGAATTGAAAGCATTAAGGTGATTATAAAATAGACACATTTTCATGTTATCAAATGTGAAATAGATGGCTAGGTACAGAACTGGCAAACTAATTTTGAAAATGATAGGAAAGGAATAAACATCACCCATGTGGAATTGTTCATATGCAGTAAAGGACTCATATAATGTGATATCTTAGCAATTCGGTTAAAGATCGGTTCAGGATCCTATTTTTGGGCAAGCAAATTCCAAATATATCCATGTGCTTATTCAGTAAGGAAGTATTTTGGAATTGTTAGGGACAAATGAATTAAAGAAAAAAGGTCAAATCTTTAAAGCATTTTTCTCATGTAAATGAAGTTTTTTTTCTTAGCTAGTAATCTTGTCTTGCATCAAGGGCAAGAGGTAGAAATATTAATTTATGTGTATTTTTAAAAGATTTAAAACCTCTTTATGTGTTTGTGTGTGTCCATTAACTACTACAGTGCACATCAGCTATGAAAATTTAACAGTATTTCAATTTTCTGTCAGTTTGATTCAGTTAGGACAAAGCTGAATTCAGAGCTTACTAATCTATTTCCAGCCCCTTGATTGTGTACATTGTATATGGCTTTGAAATTGGCTGGTAGAAGTGAAAAAAGTCATAATATCTCCCTTTTTAACGGTTGCAAAGCTCACACATGCACTATCAATAAAGAATAACAGAAAATTGAATCATTGTTGATGTACGAGGACCTTTTCTTGTTATTTTTATAATAATCCAAAATGCCGGGGCCATTGGCCAGTTGACATCGGCACTACAACATAGTATTTAGCTTTTGCGATGATAGATTTTTTGGGGGGGATGATATTTGAATTTCAGTTTAGTTGGCCAAGTTCAGACAAAGGTCTTTTCTAAAAAGCCTTGTAATGTCCCATTAATGATATGGATTTATAAGTAAGAAAAGAAATCACATCAAATGTGGTCTTTCATCATTCTGTATTGTGCATTACTGAAATATAACACCCCTCCCATCCCAAATTCATGCCAATTCAGACATCCAATAATAGGATTAAGTCATAAGAGGTGGATTGAAATAAGATAAAAATATATTTAGCCAAATGGCAAGTATTGTCCATAGTATAAAAACTATGGGGAAAACCTATAACTTTTTAACTGAAGTGGTTACACTTCAGTCCAGTATAGTAAATAAAAAGTTCATTCTGCTGTAGTAGACTTCACATACATGGGCATGTAACATTCATATATCTGATCAGTATTTGCAATCAATTGTAATTCATTGTAGATCAATATCAATTGGCATATGTTAAAAATGCTACATTCATTTTACCGGGCATAGTACATTAAGTTTAAATAATAGCTGATGTTGTCAGTATTGGATTCTATTTTTCTTGTTTTCTATTGTTTACATCTTATGTATGTAAAATTTATTCTATTTCGATGTAATTTATGAAGTTTTTGTTGTTATTACCTGATAAAGATGACTGTACTTGTTTTTCAAAAATTTTACAGGGAATTGCATAATAGCACAATGACTGCCATATTATTGCACTTGCATATACAGTAATCTCATTGTAAATGAGTTGTGTGAATTGTATGCTTTGTTTTTCAGATTTTTTAAAATTCATTCACTCACTTAAGATGAGTGCTACAGGCATTTTCTGGTCATCCGTCCAGTTTAAACTCTAAAACAGATAAACTAGGCTTCTTTATGTAAGTCACAGTTTATTTTCTGGGTCCGAGAACATAGTATGGAATCAATCAGTAAATGGCGATAGCCAACTAAGATCATTGTTGCATGCATATACTGTTCAAAACTTCACCCATGAACCAATCAGATTTGTTCTTTCATATTTTCTGCCCACTACTATTATTAAAATTACTATATGACAACAAGTCAAGTTTTACCACCTGTTCTCAATAAGATATAGACCATGTAAGGGCCCCATCACATTGTTCCGTGCAAGCCTTGCGTATGACTTGTGGGTAACTATATTTACTACCTCCATGTCAACCGCAGGTCGCCCGCATTGATAGTATTTCACACGCAATTGCCCACAGAAGCCAACGCAAGTCTGATTTCCGCTCAGAAAAGTTTTGAGCATGCTCAAATCCTTGTTGCAGGTGAGTTTCGGGCAATCACCTGCCACTCAACCACAAGGCTTCCATGGAACGATGTGACTGGACCTTCAGTTTTCCATGTCTTAACATTGGAAATAATGGGTTCTTATCATTTCACCCCAAAGATGCGTCAAGTTGTAAGAATGAATGTAAAAATGGGTAATCCTTGATATGATTAAACAGAAACATGCTGTGAAAATGGATGTAAAATCTCTCTTATGTCTTGACTGGTACAAAACTTAGCAATATCCAGCACTGCAGAAATCACTTGTGAGTTTATTAAAAATACTAGTAGTTCAATGTCTCCCTAATATATATAGATAGAGAAAGAGAGTTTACTGCTGAATGAAAACAAGCGAGAAATATTGATGACTTATTTGTGTTGTCAGCTAGTTATATCTGGTACTATTATTGATTTTGATTGTGATTCATAGTATTATGTAATAAGTTTGTTATTTCAACTTACTGTACAGAATTCCATGTATGTCTATGAATTAAATTTATGTAGAAAAAAAAGATTGAAGAATTACATCAATGTGATGCACATTGAAAACACATGTATATTCCTGTATATGAGAGAATAAATAAAGATATTAATAACACTATAATATCTTAAATGTTTGATTGAATATTCATTGTCTTGCTCTTCACATCGGGATATGACAGATGATATTTACTTCAATTTAGATCAGATGAAAAGGAACTGGATTTGAAATGAGCTGTTGTCATCTGACCTAAGACTTGATTTTTATGCCCCCTCCCCCAGATACTAGGCCAAATTCATATATTGATTGCACTGAGTATATCATTTGCATAGGAAATGTACAGTTGAGGCAAAAAGTTTACAGACAGCCATGGAATTCAGTGAAATTTGTTCACTTGCCAAACATTGTAAAAGTTACTTTATCTTCAAAAATATAGATACTACGAATCTGGTATCAAATGAAAGAGCGTATTAAGCTCTTTCGCATGATTGGGATGCCGTTAGGGGTATATTTCAGGTGGAATTTTCTTTGAAAAAAGTAATATTTGTGCCAAATGTATTCTATTGTTATATTTTCAAACATGGTTTATTAGAAATATGTAAATGTCAAATCTATGATTTATATTACATTTTCTATCATAATATGTCACCACTGAATATTTTTTAATATTTTTAATTTGTCTAAAGTATGAAGATTTTTTGGGGGGAAAATGAAACCTAAATATTTTTCAGCTCCTAAGATACAATAAATTATATGATGTTTGGCAAGTGTCAACTTATAATTTCCTGGGTGTATGTAAACTTCTGGCCTCCACTCAACAATGATCACAGAACCAACCGCGGATCTTGTTTCAATAATGATGACCTTTGATCTCTGATGTCTGATAAAATGACAGCCTCCCCCCCCCCCCCCAGTAAATCCTGGATCTGCCCCCAAGAAAGAATTGTGCACCAAAGAAAAATATACACCGGTAAATTTAGCCATCAATATGTCAAAAATAGTAACCTTGAATATTTGTTTGGATCAGTTTATAAATGGTAGTTAAGTATTAGCAGGAGAAGGTCAGGAGGTATGTTCACCCCAAGAAATTTGTTACCTCACTGCCATGCACTCGTGCAGGGTGATTTCAATCTTGGCCAAGTCAAGGACCCATTCATGTGTTCTTTGTAGACGCCCTCTGTCGGGCAGGTATTTTGAAGTCCATCTCAATTTTTTTTTACAACATTTGGCCCCATTTCTGTTCGCTGAATATTGGCCCCACCAAGCTCTTGGAGAGCTTTCCACGAACCGCCTTCTCAATGATCATTTTCAGCCAATTAGATGCAGCGATTTAGCAGCTTATAAAAAATGAAATCACTGCTAAATTGAACCATGAAATGACGCCTGATTATCCTCATCAATCTTGTTGTATGTCCACTGAAACAAATGTATGTTTGCAACAATAATATTGTTGGCGTCACTGATCTCTCCACTAGAGATCAGTGGTTGGCGTACTGGTTTAGAAATGTCAGCTTTGACGTCATCTGAATCATTCTGAATATCACGGAGACACTGGAAACTGAGAAAAACATATTCATGTATTCAGGTTTTCTTTAAAGCAAAATGAGTCGGGAATGAACAAGTCGGGAGGGGAGGGATGAAATTACATGATTGAAAAAGAGATTATCAACTAGTCTAAATAACGAAACTGTTGGGATGGAAGGGACTTACATGCCAAAATCATACCAACATGAGTGGAAATCCTCCCGGGGGGCCAGTCAAATAAACTGCTGTACACACGCGTGACTAAAAAAAAAAAAAAACTGCGTTTAAAGGGGGTGATTTTTTAAGTTTTGGACGCGGTCCGCGCGAGGACTCGTTAAGGGTATCAGAAACACCGATTTTCAAGAAAAGGGTGGTTTTGAAAGACTGGTCAATGGTCAGTCGCGGGGTCAAACGTATTTGTTTTCATTCCCTGCTTATTCTTCATATTCCGTTTTCCTTCTTATACTGATTATTTCCTGGTTGTTTTTGGTATTAATGTACAGTGTATATTGTTACAAATTTCTCACTGGTTTTTAAATATTTATTTGATATGTAATTGTGAATTTAATTGTACTTCTTTGAATTGTCAATAATCCAACTGTCATGGTTGCAATGAATGAATAAATAAATAAATGTTTTTTCCCCAAAGCTTTTTTTTAAGACTAGCCAAACGTATGTAGACAGTGGCGTACCGTGGGTCACGGCATTAGGGGGGGGGCACCATCAAAAAATTTGAGTCACCAAGGTATACTGCCCTAAAAGAGACATTTTAAGGACAGTGCCATTAAACGAATATGTATCTCACTGATCATGCGAGCGCGAGCTAAAAAAATTTGACATTCAGATCTAGAAAGGGACATTATAAGCAAATTTTTGTTATCATGTTACACACCGTACCTGTCTCGCTAAACAATACGAGCACAATCGAGCACAAGATGAAATTTTTGTATATATTGACCCCAAACAAGGACATTTTAAGGACTTTATTTTAGGAATGAATTAAGAGTATACATATCTCGCCATATTCATCTAGTGCGAGTGCCAAGCGCTTGCCGATTTTGTTAGAATTATATCTAAACACAGGAAGTACTTGTAGTCATTGTAATCATGATTAACATACGCATCACTAGTCAAATATTGCGAGCGCGAAGAGCGAGCTGAAATTTAGAAAATTCGGACCTGAAGAGGGGCATTCTAAGGCTTGTTTGTAGGAATTTACAAAGACCATATGTATTTCATTAACCAAATGATGCGAGCGCGAAGCGCGAGCCGTAAATTTTTGATATTCAGATCAGAAAAAGGGATATTTTGAGGACTATTTTTAAAGGAATCCATAAAGAATATATATATCTCACCATATTCATCTAATGCGAGAGCCAAGCGCTTACTGATTTGGCTAGAATTACATCTTAACACACGAAGCACTTTTTGTAGTCATTATTGTAATCATGATTATCATACGCATCTCATTAATGAAATATTGCGAGCGCGAAGCGCGAGCTGATAATATAGGAAATTCAGACCTGAAGAGGGGCATTCTAAGGCTTATTTGTAGGAAAGATGATGCGAGCGCGAAGCACGAGTTGCAAATTTTGATATTCAGATCAGAAAAAGGGACATTTAAGGACTGATTTTAGGAATTCAAGAAGAGCAGACATATCTCACCAATCTTTTAATGCGAACGTAAGCACGGACAGAAAATGTTTTATATTAAGACCTTAACATGGGGCGATCTCTTTAAGTAGTCATGAAAAAGAAGCATATGTCACTACATAAAACAATAATAGCTCCAAGTGCGAGGAAACATATTTGGTGTATATTGACTTGATTTGACAACGTCACGTCTCTCAAATATACTTGAAAACTATAGTATTCTAAAAATATTTGATCGATTATATCTAGTTAAACCATAGAGTTAAAATACGTACTAAAGGTTTAGGTTTATATAACTCTATGAGTTAAACAGACAATGCGAGCACCAAGAAAAATGGAGACATAGGCCCTGAGCAAATTATGTTTCATAAAGTTATGACAAAAAAGTTTATTTATGTAATATACAGTAATAATATAATATAAAATTAATAATAATTTCTTCTTTCCCACTACGTTTCTCTTCCTTTCTCCCTCCTTTTCTCCCTTTCCTCGTTTTTTTTTTGCCAGCCGATGGGGGGGGGGGGAACGTGCCCCCGTATTTACGCCACTGTATGTAGAGTATGTTTTTCCCCCGAGGTCATATTTTGGCGACAACTTGTTTAGGGGCCAAAACCTGTAAATAAAGCCCGCGAAAAACTTGTTTAGGGTTATTTTGCACTCAGAGAAAAACTCGTTTAGGGGGTGTTTGGAAATTCCTTTGTCACGCGTGTGTACAGCAATATATTTGACTGGCCCCCGGGGGAAATCCCAGGAGGGACACGTCCCTCAACCAAATATAGTAGGAGGACACAATATCAAATGTCCCCCTACTATTTTTGGTCTTTTATGGTGGATAAAAATACATAATTCACAATCGAAATAATACATGTATTTTGGACTAAATGACCTTACAGTTAGGGTGAAAACCTTTTTTTTTTCATTTTTTTTTTGCTTGTCAAATTTTCCGGCCCCTGGTACCCCCTACCTTTGGGGACAGATTTCCGCCCATGAATACCAAAAAGTGATATTTGTCAGATGGGATTAGTTAGAGGGTGCACCTTTCTGGTACTAAAAAGGATTGGATGATGACTCTCCTAGGACCCCCCCCCCTCTCTCTCTCTCTCTCTCTCTCGCTTCCCCATCCCTCCCTCCTAATCTTAACAGATCAATTGGAAAGGCTATACTGTGGCTTTTCTTTGACAAAGTCCCAAATTGAATTAGAATATACTTTAAACAAGCGCGCATAGTTTAGAGAGAATACAATGTAGCCTCATAACTTACACGTAGAAAAGGTCAAACCTCCCCTACTGATATGATCGCAAAAACAAACAAACAAAAACACACATAAAAACATCCTCAGCAGAATATACGTAATACTGCCTGAGAAACTTTGGGCGATCGGACACCGGCACTTCCAGTCTCTCGGGACCTCACCTAGACCTAATTATGTGACGTCACAGTTACACCTGTCGTATCTGGCGTTACACGATTCCCATTGGACAAAAGTTTTATAATTGTCTTTGACGTGCATGCATGCATGGGCTGTATGTGCACACATGCGGGGACGTGGATCCAGAGCGCCCTTACTACTCACGAACAAACATTTACCCCATAACCCACCCCACATCCTCAAAACAAATCAAAGTTTGGATAAACCCCCTTCTCATCGATTCCCCATGCACTTTATGAATTCATTTTTATTTTGGTGAGGTTTGGTTTCCCCAAGCTTTCATATGACGTACGAGACAATCTTTTCGGAATGCGACTGTCAAAACGTCTACTAGTCCTTCACCTGTCTCCACGAGTTGGTATTCAGACAAGTTACTTCATCGCATCGTCATCGAACTTCTTCGCGAATTGATTGCCGGTTACCTGAGCTGAGAGAGATCCCTACGTTTCTCTCCTGGAATAAAAGATAATTTGTTGTTGATGCCAAACTAAACCGCGAACACCTGCGCCTTGTCAGTGAATGATCAAAGCTCTCAAAGCTACCTTCATATGATTTAGCAAAGAGTAAAGTAGACTGTAATTGAATCTAACTACTTTGGCAGACGTCCTTCGCGTCCCCTCTCGTCTCCGGGCGAGCGATATAAAATTTGGGGTTTGGAGACTGGAGTCGAGAAGAGAAACGAAGAAATAATCAAGAATTGGATCGCGCCTTTCGCCCTTTTTGCGATGCCGTCCTGGCCTTTGGAAAACTATTTGGTTTAACAAAATACGATTATATCGTCTGACCATGACTTTTATTTTTCTTCGAAAGTGCTAATCATGGAAGTGAGAACTATTATATTATTTCTGCTTGCAATTCTTGGGGTAGAGAGCGAGACTCCCCATCATGGGCGGTTATCGTCTAACGAAGGCACGGAGATTGAGCGGAGAAATCGGGAAGAAAGGGGTGCACAAGAAATGCCTGGTAAGCATACTTTGTACAGCGGGCCAGGCCGTGTCTCGTGTGATACCACTATCAGTTAGATAATTTTCCTTTTGTCTTTGAGTTGTTTAACTTCCCTTTCTATACATCCAGGGTTTTTTTATCAAGTAAGAAAAGAGATTACAGTCCTCACGGTATTCACAGACAGTTAAGTAATCTCAACAAGTTTAATTAAGTTTGCTTGTCTTTGCACTTGTGCCATCTTTCATGAAGTTTTGTTACATTTCCCAAGCAATATCATTGTCATCCATTCATACCATTGTAGCTTTTGTCTCGCACGCATTAATTGTTATAAGCAAATGAGGTATTTTTTTACTTGGGTGGGGATGGGATATGTTACTGTTTTCCTGTTTTCCCCTGATTTATGTTAGACTGTTCTTTCTTTCATATTTAAATGAAAGTTATCAAGTAAAACTATTATTCACTTTTCAAAAATATGTGAGAATCATTGTTTATTGTCGCTCTCTTTTTAACCCTTTGTTTATTGTCCCTCTCTTTTAACCCTTTGTTTCTCTCTTTATCTTAGGCTTTATCTATAATTTCCTTTGGTAGGAGGTCATTAGTACATGGAGCCTTTGTAATGTGTAATCTGTTTATTTTGCTGACAGTTGCACTCACCATTGATGAATTAATTAATTCCAAGTCCAACTTCAAAATGAATAGGGCCTATATAGATGTTTTCTTGCACGACCTGACATAATTTCATTTCTCAACAATTACTCCCATTAACAAAAACTGATATTGTCTTAAGTAATCGAAATTGGAGGTATGTGATAAGAAGTTTTGGTTTAAGAATTAAAGTAGAGTTTTAAGATGCTGTGTGCAGATTTTTCATCAAAGAAATTATCCTTACAAACAAAGTTACCAGACAATATTTCATGATTTTTTTTATTCATTTGTCGTCTTCTGTAGTGTGAATATGGTAGATATTAAAACTGTACATGTATAGTCGATGAGTCAATGTATCGTTGCCAATTCAAATTTTATATCATTTTTTTTTACTTAGGCCTATTATTTTCAATTTTTTCATTTATAATTTTGTTAGGGGTGGGGTAATCTCCCTAGAGTACTTCATGTCGTGCTGGTTAATTTGTAGAAACATTGTTATTTCAAAATTTCTTATGCCTTAATTGAAGCATTTAAAGATTGTATTGTGAGCAAATGAATGATTTCTCAAATTTTGATTTTATGGCGTACATCCACTTCAGTGTAAACCCAAAGTGGTAGCACTAAATTATCTTTTGTTCTGTATTATTAAGATAAAAACTGCAGTATTAAGTCAACAGTTGGTCTTTTGCCATTCCTATATACATGTAATATGTACACAGTAGGACTTGAAAAAAAATGGTGTTAAATTCTGTTTAAGATAAACCAGGAGTCCCAACTCCCTGGATTTACAGAATGTGTTCTTCAAGTACCAAAATGTGTAGAAGTAACACTAAAAGCTTGTGTATAGTTTTGGTAAATCCACCAAAATGCACCTATCACTATTCCAATTCATTGCTAGCTAATATGAATGGATATGCCCTATAACAGTTATGATGTGGAGGATATGAAATGAAAATGGGTTTTACAGGATAAATTTTGCGATTTTACATGGAAATTTAACTTGATCGGGTCACCCGATCAAATTAAAATATCTGTGTGTTTTTGTCTTTCAATTAAATCCTATTCTAAATCATGGAATGGGCTGAAACTTTCAAGATATGTTCTTTGTCTGTAACGTTTGGATATCTAATCACTAAATTTATAAGATAAGTGCTTGAATGCCCATTTTTTAAATTTAAAACAAGCATCGCCGAGAGAGGGCGCTATATATCCAAGATTTGAATATTTGAAATTTTCTCAGAGAAGTGCAGTTGGAAAAATATCTAACGGTCTCTACGCTTCAGTAAGACTGTCATATTAGATAATATTCGATTATCAATCACATTATTGACCCTTTACCAAAGCTATACACAGGCTTTAATTTAAACCTGGTGTAATATGTTTGGTGTGGACCGCTGTAACAATGGTTATGTGGTTTTAACACAAAAATATGCAAGGTTAGCCAAACTGTTTTTCGTCCATGATCTATCTGTCCTTGCGGTTTGATGGCCTGCATGATAAAGGCTTTTTTTCTTGGGATGAAACAGGTCCATTACATATTTCATCCATGTTAGCAGGGTGTCTATCTATAAACCCTAGGTGCCTTCAATAGCATGACCATCTCATAGCTTTTCCCACCGATAAACAAATTAAGCCCGACAAGAATTTGGGGAGAAAAGGAATTTCAAAGAAATTCACAATCGAATTAATGTTTCAAGCAGGAATAAAGCCTGTGGAAACGCTGGAGAAGAAAAGATCGATGATGGTTTACAAAAGGTCACTCTGACTTTTTTCTCCTTACACTTACACATGTTTCTGTATCCGTTGAAATTCATTTAATTTTCTTTCGATTTTGAGGATGATGCTTGCCATCTCCTCTTGGAAATATAGGCCCCCATGAGTGGGGAATAATATCATCCTTTCATCCTTTCCCTGGCTCTGCCAAATTTTCCACACCGTAGGGGTTAGGCAGGGAGTTGTCGCTTCCAATAAATTGTTTGGATGATGCGTTGTCGTGGTGATGTGCTAGGGCGAGGATGGAGTGGGTGCTGTAGTAGTTGAATAGTATTCATTCACTTGGTCTACTTGCGGATGGTCTAATCATGGTCTATTCCAACCACCACTTGGTCTAACCGTCATTTAGTCTAATGTCCAGATTGTGGACGTGTCTTGGTCGAGTGGTTCTTACTCTCGCCTTTCATACAGGGAGTCATGGGTTTGAATCCTAGCCCTGGCAAGTTTTCCTTCAGCAAGGAATTTATTCACACAGTGCTGCACTCGACCCAGGTGTGTGAGGTGAGGTGAAAGGATCCTTGGGAGGATTAATTCCTTGAATGCACTGAGTACCATTGAAAAGTGGTTGTTTTGTCTTAATTAAGTCGGGGTAATTTTCTGTGCTATGGCAAAATCGCATATCCAGCTATTATTATTCTCAAATCCTCTAATTTCCACTTTGTCAATATGTTATTTTGCACATTGTGAACTAAGAGTTTGGTTTGTAAATTGTTTGTCTAATCTAAAAGACTAAGTGGTGATAGACCACTAGTTGATAGACTGGAAATTAGTCAAAATGGCCTGATGGCAATTAGATCGAATGTTTAGTAGACGAACTGGTTGTAGACAAACTCGGATTATACCACATTGGATAGAACTAAACAGTGGTTGAGTAGACCAAGTGGCAATTAACCAGTTGGGTGGAGGGAATCTCTCAGGTTTCTGTAAAGGTTTACAACCAGAAAGGATGCTAAGTCAGAGTCACAGTGGGACAGGACAGGTGCAGCAATGGGTCTACTCCCGGTCCCAAATTGGTATGATCTCTTGAACCACCCTTCCAATGATAAGTTCTCTGACTTCACTTGTACAAGATATTCAGTGATGTAGTTTAGTTACATTCTGCAAGTGTTAGTAGGCCATATCATACTAAACAAACAGTGGTCCTAGAATTTAGGCATTTAGGCCTACATGTAGTAGGATACTACTTCTTTCTGATCCACAAAATAATGAAAAATTGATAAACAAAGAAAGCATCATACTCTTTGCAAAACCAAAACATATCCTTCCACAATTTCCACAATAAGAATAAAAAAATACTATTAAGACAACTTGACCTGCCAAATAAAAGTGTTATGTGACAGCATATGTGCAATTGAAGGTTTTATAACAAATATTTTTCCAGGAAAAACAAGAAATTGACCAAATAAATATCATGACATTGAATTTGACAGATATTATGATAAACAATGACACTTGGCAAGAAATAGCATTTTTGAAAATATAATAGGAGGCTGCCTTGGATAGGTTAGTAGGCATGGAACCAATTATGTTATTCTCAAAAACATTATAAGAAGGACATCAATTTCATAAATGTAAATGTATGTGTGACATTCAATGAATTTTTTTATCATTATTCTATTTTAATTTCCTTGCATTAATTATTACATGGTGGACTCTTACTGCAAAGGATTGAAATAGTAATGCCATTATTTCTCTTTATTTGAACTTTATCCAGTGTCTAGAAATCTTCCATACTGGCAATTGACAATCTGTGTAAAAGTGCTTCATCTTATTTCTAAAGTTCACCGCACACCTTACGATTGGTCTGCTACCCAAGTTTGGAATAAAACATAGTAAAATTTTATGCAAATATCGAGACATTATGGAACATCTTGAATCATTGTACAAATTCTTACATACTGTTCAAATCACTACTAAAAAAATCCAAAAAGGTTTCCAATAATCTAAAATTGTCCTATAATTTGAACTTCAAAAAAAGATACTTGTAATTCACATTTAGTTCAAAATTGTTCCAAATCGGGTCATGGACTAGTCATAAGGTCTGCGATAGCCTTTAATGTAGGTTTAATGATTAGTTTTGGTATGTTTAATCAGACAGAGGTCAATGAAAGTTAATGCATTGCAACATACCTGTACATGTCTGACAGAGAAAAGGATGTCTCGATATTCTTTTTTTTGTTAGCATCAGATGCATATTATGTGCGGTCATATAAAGCTGTTATGGGCATGAATAATCTAGATACTTTGTACAGGTTTGCAAGGAATTAATTGGAGGGATTTATTTTGTAATTGTGTCATTGATTGAATAAAAAATCAGACTAGATAATATTCATTAATTGAATGGTAGGGGTGAAATATTGTGTTATAAATAAGGCCTAGTTTTTGCCATGAAACTTACTTTTGGATCACATTCTATGTCAATTTTTATCACCTTTTTATTTTTATGTGTAACAACACCCTTTTAGGATGAAGTCTTAAAGAATACTAATTCACTGAATAATGGAATTATTGTTATGAAACATTACCATGATTCTGTAATACTAATACATTTTTTTTCGGAAACATCAGATGTGAACCTATGATTTTCCAGTGAGGTTGGTAAGATATCAGGATTTCTTTTTCTCATCACATTAGTGGATCGTAAATTGTTCCAACGAGGTATGTCATCTAGATGTTAAGAATGTATGGTTTTCTTATTGCACACCTGTTTGTGTCCTCATGCACGTGCGCATAAGATTTTATTCCAACTTACAAAGTGGTTTAATTTAATTTAGCTGTCAAGGTTGCCTTTGACGGGGCATGCTTTGATGTCATTAGTTCAGCCGGATCTAGAACTTTGAACACTTCTTAAGTTCATGAGAAACCAGAAACTATATGTTACAACCTGTTACATCCATGTGACTTTTGGTATTGCTAATAAAAAATGGGTCATATTGTGTATGTTTAAATTATGTTTATTCAATTAATTTTCTTTTATTATTCTTTTATGATACATTCTCTAAAGTCTTGAAAATATTAAAAGTTCTCTTACAAATTACAGTTTTATATTTTGATTGTGTGGATGGCCTTCTGAATGTTTCTTAATGCAAGAGGCTCAGAGTATCTTTAATTGATTTCTTGATTTTTACTCGCCTGCATAGCATAGAGAGACTAGGTGCCCCTTTTCAGATGGTGGCAGCATCATCAACATCAAATCTTAACTGAAGTTTTAAGTTTTTTAAATGTCATCATAACTTAGAAACTATATGGGCCTAGTTCATGAAACTTTGACATTATGGTTATCAAGTATTACTGAACATCCTGCCAGAGTTTGATGTCACTTGACCGCGGTCAAAGGTCATTTAGGGTCAATGAACTTAGACCATGTTGGGGGAATCAATGTCAAAATCTTAATCATAACTTAGAAAGTATATGGGCCTAGTTCATGAAACTTGGACATATGGGTAATCAAGTATTACTTAACACCCTGCCTCAGATCACATGACCAAGATCAATGGCCATTTAGGTTCAATGAACTTTGGCTGTGTTGGGGGTATTTGTTGAATTGCCATTTATAACTTCGAAAGTTTATTAATCTAGATCTAGTTCATGAAATAAGGGTAATCAAGTCATCTTGCACAAGTCTTTGGTCAAACAGTCAGTGAACACAGTTTATCATCACATAATTGGTGTTTTTTTGTGAATGATTATTTTGGATTCGTTTTAAAAGTTAGCATTGCTGCTATATTGAATCGCCTAATGCAGGTGAGACTGCCAGAGGGGCTCCATTTGTTTTTGAAATAATTCTTCAACAAATTTCATACTTTTGTTCCATTGAATTACAAATTTAAATGTACTATTGATGGTTAGAAATGCTGATGATAACTTTAATGAGTCCTCGGTTGTGTTCATAAGATCATCGCTAAAGATCAATAATAATGTTCCTCATCACAAACATATGTCTGGTTCATGTGCAACCAGTACAGGATTAGAAACATTGTGGATCCATGCATATTAATGTGTCTCCTCGTTGTCCCAGACAGTCTATCACATAGACACCACATCTTTACAAAAAGAAATCATGTTAAGCCATGACATAATTATATACCAGAGAATTTCACTGATCTACCCAGTCTATGATTTTTCTTTTTTTTAGGAATGAATTCCGGAAGTAATCTGTTAGCATTGAACATGGTTGCTTCCAGGAAGGAAGTAAGTCCCTGCAATCACCAGATGTTTTATCAAAACATAATCTATGACAGGATCTTAGACAGATCAACTAACTGTTCAGAGAATGATAGCACTATGAAATGCTTTATTAGCTATATTTTTTAGAATATTAGGTAAATTCTTTGTGCCAAATTTCTGATCTGTTTCTGATGTGTTGCTTAGGAGTTTATTTCAAAATAAAAATCGTTGCAAATCATTATGTAACTTTTCTCTTCAAGGTAATCATGATAATTGTTGAATGTGAACATGAGAGATTAAGATCTAAAGTTCTTAGTTCATGTGTCAGAGAGGCTGGTCTCTTGTTTAGGGTTCCTGTGTTTGGTCAGACCATGCCTTTCTTTTACCTCCATGCTTCAGCCAGGCAGGTTCTCAGAACCTCAAATTTGTGTTGAATCCATTACTGTAGTCCTCCTGTAATATCTCCTTTATTCTGCTGACTTCCATGAAGTACTGTAAATCTGACATTCAGTGTATGAATTTAATAATAGTATTCCATCTAAACATGCCTCCTTACCTATTATTTTTTTCTTTATTTCAGTGATTTGTTTTAGACTTCCAGATATTTTTAGGGCCTAGGCCTATATGATTGCAATGATTATCATAGCCTATACATTTTTCTGAAAATTTAATGTGAATGTATTTCCATTAAAAATTGATAACAATACAAATAAAATAACACATGTGAAATAAAAAAAAAAAATGGAAGAAAGCCCTACTCAACAGCACCAATCATGGTTATATTTTTTACATTGTGCAGGAGTATGAAGACCCCTCCTCACCCTGATGATCTAATGGTGATACTGTGTTCATTTGACTTCTTCTTAGTAAACAAGAAGTGGTACAGATGGCAAAGACACCATCATCAATTGAAAAAAATCCCAGTTTACTGAGGTTAAAGGAGAATGATTGAAGAAGATTTGCATTGGAATTGATCAACACAAAAAAAAGCAAGATCAGTAATTTAGTGTCAAAGGTTCAGGCAGTACATTGGCCTCACATATTGTACTTTGAATGGTGACCTTATAGAATACTTGTAGAATGGACCCTACCACTAACTCAAAGCTTAGTTCTTTGAAATTTACCAGCTTTACCCATGATCATTTAATTTGAAAGTTTTATGCCAATAAAATAGCTTTGAATATATATTTCTACGGAATCTGTTCACTCATTCATCTCAATGTTGTATTAATGGTTTTACCAATATTATACCTTTTTTATCATGTATTCTTTTTTATTCTTGGTTTTACCAATATTATAACTTTTTTTATCATACATATATATTCCTCTTTATTGTTGTTCTTACCAATATCATACCTTGTTTGGTCACATATTCTTTTTGTCGTTTTTACCAATATTATACCCCTTTTTGATCATATATTCTTTTTTTATTGTTTCACTTAGCTGGAGGTGTGGACCTTCTCACGGATCTGAGAACCAAAGCGCCTAAAGCCGGGAGGATAAAAGAAATCGTAGGAGAGAATGGATGCCTTGTATACAGATTCAAACCACAGGGCAATAGTACTTTTCCGACCTCTAGTGTAGTTGGTTCAAGGTATACGGTAATCTTTATATTCCTCTCATCAGTGAAAAAAGTGTTATTTAAGTTTGCAGGAACAGATTTAGAGATATATTTTAGTTAGTCCACATCTACTCCTGATGAATGTGATATACGGTATGTGCATTCAAGAAGAAAGAAAATCAATTTTCAGAAATGAATATTCAAATGTCAGAACCACGAATTATGATTTGATTACGTAGCTGATGATTTTTTTTACAATATTTGCAGGAAGAGGTTTTTAGATATTTTAGCAACTCCACATGTACTAGTGATATATTTGTAGTATTTGATATTTATCATAAAGCAACATTTATCAAAATTTTACGATATTCGTTTCTTTGACATTTTAAAAATGTATTTGATTTTAACGAATGATAAAACAAAATCCTTGATTACATTTTATCAAAACATATACAGAACTATCATTGCTATTCTCCATATTCTTAAAAACATTCTTTAAAAAAGAAAGAAATGGTAGAAAAGGTGGATTTGGAAAAATAATTTGTGTAGATTTCTTGTGCTTTCGTTTGTTTCAGTTGTAGACCTTGAATCGATTAAGAATATTTCTGATACATATGCATTTTTGTTTTCTGAGATATAAAGAAATAATATTGGTTATATCATATTCAGGTCTCGAGTTGACATATATGTATAATTGCCTGAACTTTTTGCTATTCCCCCCTTTCTTTTTTAAACTGTATCATGGGATTTAGTGTTCAATTTCTTTTATTGTATTCCACAGCTTCCCAAGTAGTTTCACAGTACTGATGAACATGCAGTATGGCCAGGAGGAATTGGGAGACATAGTAACAGTTGTAGATGCCAATAATAACATTCTACTCAGATTAAGAATGGGAATTAATCTTTTAGAAGTACAAGTCAGGATAAAAAGATTAACATCATACAGGTATGTTATTCCATTTGTAAGAAAGGAAATACTTCCCTCTATCTTACGCTTTGATTCATCTTATACCTAGCTCCTACGATTTGTGCCACGATTAAAATCGAGCCCTAAATCGTGTAGTAATCATAGTGATCTTGTCGGATCTTATCAGATCTTGATGTCATTCATGGAAATCTTTTTTGATTGTAAAAAAAAAGAAAAGGACAGCTCATTTTTTTTTGCAATCAGCTGCAAAAGGCCAGTTGTGAATAATGATAATAAGAACTCTTGTGACCCAGGGTAGCCACTCTCAGCTGTGAGCTATTCTTTGTAGCTGGCCCAGCATATTATATGTTATTGTTACTCTTCTCCATTCTCATACGTCAAGCGCCTGACATGAAGGCAGAAGGTCCCATTTTTAAAAAGTCTTTGGTATGACTCGCCGGGGATTGAACCCACGACTTCCTGTTCATCGAGGCGGGCGCTCTACCTCTGAGCCACCAAGTTCCCACAGATTGTTCAGATTGTATGAGAGTGGGCATGAGCTATAACGTAACTAGTCATTAATAAATCATTGCAAAATTAGTATGACCTTTGAATGGTAAGTGACATAGTGCATGGTAATGCTAAATATATTGACCTCATCAAGCCTTTTACTTCCTGTATTTTAGAAACACAAAATACTGATAGAGCACATGGAAAACAAACCATGTCCCTGTGATTCAGATTGATTGTTCTCCAGCATTGTGCGCTATCTTAAGCACAACATTTTGATATATCTAAGATGAACAATGGTAAAATGGTCTTTGAATGACCTTGATCGAGGAAAAGGGATCATTCATGTTTATCACTGCAGGTGGTCCTTTTCAAGACCATGTTCTTACATCATGGTGTTGGCATATTTGCAACTCCCATATCCAGTGTTACAACATGCAAACCTTAAAAGCTCACTCATGATAACTTCATGTTTTAATTTCATTTGACAAAATCCACATTATAATGTAAAAGAGATACAGTCGATAGAATAAGCAGACTGGGTTGTAGGAAATTCACATAATTGCTGGAAAAGGTAAAAAGTCAACTAGATGGCTATAACTCAAAGGTGTTCCATTCCATCCCATGTCAATCCAATACTGATTCTAAAAAGTGAATTAAGAAGCTAGTGTTGGTCTTTAAGTTATCACAGACATTGACTTTGGAGGTGAGAATGATCTGATCATCAAGGTAGAATTACTAATGACTAATGTCTAAACTAGACATGGTTATCAGACTGATATTGACCTTGTATTGTCTACTCAAAGCAACAAAATGAAAAGGAAAAGAAAACTTGACAAAAAATGTGACCTCATCATAAAACATATTCATAAGAAATTTTCAATGAAAATTAGATCAGATGAATAAAATCCATGTGAGTGAACAACCTCTATTAATAGGCATATCTACATTCGGTTCTGTCACCTCAACACAAAGTTGGCCATGGTTCTTAACTTCGATCACTAATAATCCTAAGATTTGTGAATTGAAAAAGCAATGGGGAATAAAGCAAATAGCTGTAAAATCGTTTTTGATAAATCCCAATGCCATACTAAGCAACTTATACTAATTTCAATATTCAATTTGACTATTCATATTTGAATACATATTCTGTTAACAGATTTGAATGCTTTCCACATGTTCATGTATAAGAAAATTAGTGCCATACTTTTCATATTAATGTTCAAATTTAGGATAACTTAATCTGCTCTCTGCAAAAACAGAATTCGTCTGGTGATCAATGTCATCATGATGAAAGGATGTTGTTTTGGAAGATTGCGATGGTGTCTCGGAGGAGACAAAGTGAGAAATAAGACCTGAGATCAATGGTGAAAGCCTCTGTCTGACAATCAAGGAATTCACACTTTGCTCCGTTTGAAATTAGAACACCAACAGAGTAAAGCTACCCAGGTGCTGAGTTTTCTTTGATAGAAGCACATGCGAAAATATGAGAGGAACTGAAAGTTCAGTAAGATTTGAATGGAACAGTTATGATTTTTAGGCAAGTTTGGACTACACTCAGCAGATGATTTATCTTTCAAATCCCATTACCATATACCTTACACATACTGTGAAAGGTACAACACGTCTTCCTCTAAAGAGTAATTTTCAATTGATTTCCTGCAGCATCTAGTAATTGCTAAGTTGAAGTAAATTTTCTGCTTTTCTTGTACACATTGAAGAAGACAAATGAGATTTAATTTTTTTAAGTGGAGAAGTCACAAGATGTATAATATTGACACAGCAATCTAATTCACATAAACATTTATTTTCTTCCATTTTCACACAAAAAATAATTATCAACATGTAAAAGGTGTGTGAACAGAGGAAGGCATAACTCTCTAAGAGTAATTTACCTTGTGATAGGATACATCTTTATATGCAATACAAAGAAAGAAAAAAGGGGAATGGAGAAATGGCTTGAAGAAGACGATTTTGGCCTGATTATAATGCTGAAAGTGTATAACTTCCTTATTTGTCAGATATTCAATTAGAGTTTACTGACCTTTTACTCTAATTTCCCCAACCTTTTAAACTCTCATTTCCCCCTGTAAAAACGCCTTCCATGGGCTTATTGACCAGACCTGCCGAGGTATTTCCTGTGCCAATTACACCTATTAAAGCAACCTCTAATCATTTGATGAGCTGTGATGATAAGTTGATCTTTATCAATTTTGCCCAGGGTCTTCCTAGTCTGTTTGACAGCAGTTTAAGAGCTATTTTCATTGCTGTAGTTATGTGCTTTACAGGCACCTAGGTGTCGATGGACATTATGAATTACTTTTTAATTGCAATTAAATGAACAGTTATTTAACTAAATTCATTTAGAAATTGCCAAGTTATTCTTCTTCATTTATGAATTCTGTCAGATAGTCCCCCCCCAAAAAAAAAAATTAGGTTAGACTATTTCTAAGAACCAGTAATAGATACGAGCTTGCCATTTGATATATATATGTGTAGCACCATTAACAACAATAACAACAACATTGGGAGAGGTTTTGAACAGTAAAGTAACTTCTAGCTTAGCTGTTCAAATTATATGCTAGGGATCTCCAAAGCTGCATGATTTGTATGATGGGCATTTTTTTTAAATCAATACTTGCACTGTGGAAATTGATGTTGATATATCATCATTTTTTTCCAGCTGAAAAAAAATCAACTGACCATGGCAAAATGGTCATACTGTGAACCAGAGGCCTTGGAGGGAAGGTGGTGTAGGGTGTCCTTCATATCAAAACTAGAATTGAAATCAAAACTAGTTTGGTAGGAACAAACATTTATTCAGCAAATTGTGATGGATAATACTTTCAGGGAGCAAGCTGGCTCAAGTATGTGTCTGGTAAACAAAATTGTGTGGATTCAAGTCAAATGAAATTGAATGTCTAATAATAATAATGATAAATATAATGAGATAAAGAGCCCTTATTTACCAAGGGTAGCCACTTCAACTCTGGCCGATTTTTGAGTGGGCCCTTATATAATATGTTATCATTACCCTTTTCCATTCTAAAAAGTTGAGCACCTGACAAGAAGGCAGAAGGTGGATATGTGCGCAATATAAATACCCTATATTATTATCATTATTTTTGTTTTTTTTTATATGACTCAGCTGGGGATTGAACCCACGACTCCTGTTCATGATGTGGGCACTCTACCACTGAGCACACCATGTCTATTATGCCTACCTTGTATTGCCCTATTTATTTCATAAACACTTGTTCGGTTTAAAATATTTGTATAGCGCACGTATCCACCTTGTTTGTTAGGTGTTCAGGGCACTCCTATATTACCTTGGCTAAGCTCGGCAACCGATTCCAGTGCTCACTGCTTTTTGAGGAATTACTTCCTTAATAACTTTAAGCAATACATACAATTTCGCATCTCATTTTCACTGCAGCTGTTGGAATGACGATATTCTATATCTGAAATACCATATTTATCAGCAAACATCTAGTTGATCTGACAGCTTGTTTTGGGCGGGAGGGAGCTTTCTGTATGGGCTTCATCCTACAGATCACTCAGTACTAGGTGCTTCTGGAATAGTCGAGGGACCAAACAGGATCTCATAGGCTTAAGAAGCAGCTCAGGACTGGTATTCGTTACTATTCCTTTTTGAGCAAGATAGAAAGTTCATAAAGAAATGAAAATAATCCCTACCAAATATTTTGGATGCTTGAGTGGTTATCTTTCATCTGGGTTCCCACAGGAGCTTCGGACAAATATCCACCGCTAGTTTTCCAGTCTCTTGCCGTCGATGGACATTGAGTAGGCGTACCTTTATCAGATGTAATTTGCCAAATTTTTTTTCAACTTGACCCTTTGGATCAAAGCATACTTTGGATATAATTGGTAATAACTTGTGCCAAACATTTTTGGAGTCAGATTTCATTGATGGAGAAATTCAATATGGCAGATATGGAATTTTCTGGTCAAGGAACTAGTCCTATTTTGTGTGAAATGTGACCACACTTCCTAAACACAATTACATCTGTTTTTTCTGTACAAGGATTGACTTGAGCAAGTGTGAATTATTATATTTTATTAATTTCTTATCTGTGCAAACTTTTACATAGAGATATTGTGAAAAATTATCATTAATATGATAGCATTCCTCTTATTTAAGTCTCAGTATTGATGTGGACAGGTATCTCCATTCACGCCTTTTTTCCATGATCCTTGACAAATCATTCTTCTCTTTTCCTCTATTTCAGATTTGTTGCAGTTGATTTTGCTGATAATAAATGGCATAAGATTGCCGTTGGAATCAATAAAAACCAAATAAAAGTTTACATGGATTGTGCTGAGGTTGCTACACTACCCACAAGAGCTGGCAATGCAAGGATAGATTTCACCACAGCAGGCAAATTTGTATTGGGAGGACATTATAATGAAAATGATGATCCATTCAGGGTAAGGATTTAATTGCTACAAACTTTATGAGATGATTTCAAATGCTGATAAAAGTCCTATCATTTCTCTTACATTTAGGGAAGACAAAATGTTGATTATTTTTCTAACAAACTTTAAAATGTTGTTGTTCTTGGAATACATAATTGATCACAAGAAATCAAAACTATTGAAACAAATGATTGACCAAAATTGGGGATTAGTACCTAATATTGTATGGCTTTATGGAGGATAGTTCATACTATTACCTGTATGATATCAACAAACTTCCATATTTGGATAAATTCTTAGCCATGGTTGCCCAGAGCTTCACAGTTGGATTCGTGCCCTTTGGCAGTAGACTGCTGGTAATACATTCCTACTTCCAAAACTTATGAAGTTACCCCTTGAAGGCATAATGTATGAAAATAATATAAGTAGGTCACCTTGCCATTTTAGCGTGGCAAAAATGTGTGAAACATCGTTTCCTTTGGTTTTGGGGAAAAAAGTAATAATTCCCCACTGTGTATCTTAATGTAGTTGACCCGAATTGACCTCACACTGAAAACTGTTGCCAAGTGATACTTCTCCAATCCATCTCAAACTTCTTTCACACCTCTCTAGGCCCTGTTAGTATGATCTTTGCTACATTTTATATTCTTTATATTTTTTGTGTATGATTCACCATGTAAGGTCACTTTATTCTTGAACAATAGACTCTACAATGTCAAGAGTTACTGTGCTTTCATATTATTACTTTATTCGTCTCACAAAATCATTGCTATTTTATTTTCAAATAATCTGTTTCCTCATATGTTTTATCATAATGTCTTCCAATTATCCTACTGCTGCCACCATATATCAGTAGAGTCAAAACTTTCAGTTCACAGGTTGGATTGGATGGATGGTACAAGATTTCTGTTAAAATATTTTAGAACAATGCTCCATTGTTTATTTTACGAATAAAATATTTTTTAATCAGGAATTAGAACATAATCTGTTTATTTATGAATTCTGCAAATTATGGATGCTTTTTATTACAGAGACCATCTTGTTCAGTAGGATAGGCTATTGGTTGAATAAGTTTGAACAAATCAACATGTAAAAGTTTGGATGGTTTATGTCAATAATTCCTAGCGCTCAATATGAGGAAGATATCATCCATGAGAGGGAATGAAACCTGAAGCTTAAGGGTTAATCAACTTAACTTGTAGATGATTGGATAGCTTTTTGATCTGTCATAAACATTTGAGGAGGACATGGTAGGATGAAAAACAGAAATGTGCAAAAACTTCCTTGATTTTCCTGTGTGTTTTTGCTAAGGGTGGTATGATTGAGGAATACATTTTTAGCCTGTGTATTGACTATTTATTGTCACTCCGTGTTAAAACAAACATGAAACATTTGAAATAATGATGTGAGAAAAATAGAACAGAGTTATATTGTTAAATGCTAAAATTGTGTTTTTATAAAGAAATATAACAGTTCCATACATGTAGGATAAACACATATTATTAATATGTTGGTTTTACAATTTTAAGAGTTTCTTGAAATACTTTGGTTTCATTATTCAGGTACAACATTTTGGAAGCAAGAAATAAAAAAAAATCAAGTTTGTTAGATAATAAAATATAATGAAAATTATCTGTTTTGAAAAATCCCTCTTTGTTTGATGATTCATAAGTAGAATGTTTGTTAATCTGTTTATTTCATGATTGTTACATATTACCCTTCATCAGTCTTCCAATTTGGCATACACATATGTCTTTTCTTTTTGTTTCATTCTGTTCCAGGGAGACATCCAAAATTTGATATTTTCTGATGATTTTAAAGCCGTTAAGGACTGTGAATTTGAGTATCCATGCTATACAGAAGGAGGTTTATTAACAACAGTAAGTTTATTATTTCTCACCTTTCATATGGAAATGACTCTATTTAATTGCCTTTCCACCGTGTTTAGGATTGCAATGTGGTAAGAAAATATGGAAAATTAGAATTTTATACTGAATTTGTGTTTGCATTAATTCATGTTTGGATATATGGATTTAAGTTTTCTTCATTAGATCTTGGAGAAAATTGTATCATTATTAAGGAAGTATAGGTTTCATCGATTCCTGCAAAGTTGATCCAAAATAACTAAAGTACTGAAAATATTTTTGTGCATGGATATTCCTTCCTTTCTTCCATCCTTCTGCCCTTTTTCCTTCCTTCCTTCCTTCCTTTCTTTCTTTCTTCATTTGTTCCTTCCTTCAGCCATTAATGATTAATCCAGTCATTTTTTGCATTGATTTCATGTAATTCTGTTAATCTCATGTTCATCTCTCATTAATTACCTCATTCATTTATTATATGCTGATTTGTCTGTGTGAGTCTGTCTTTGTGTGTGTCTGTGTGTGAAGGGAGAGTGGCAACAGGGTAGTATCTTTGAAGTCAATCCACATTAATTGAGAAATGAATTTTGTATATAAATAATAGCTGGATTTATAAAGCACTTTTTGCCTGAGGATACAAAGCGCTGCTATTATTACCCCGGCTTTAGCTACCATCACCGGCGCTCGGTGCATTCAAGGAAATAATTTTGCCGGGTGCCCATTCACCTCACCTGGGTGGAGTGCAGCACATTGTGGATAAATTTCTTGCTAAAGGAGACACGCCATGGCCAGGATTTGAACACATGTCCCTCTGTTTGAAAGACGAGAGTCAGAACCACTAGACCACAGCGCGCCCACACAAAGGATAACAAGAGGGTGTAAATGTACATACTTTGAAAAAGGGTGAACTGCTTAGTAACCGTATGATATGACATAAAGAGGAAGGTGTCTTCATCATCCAGACATGAAGTCTAATGAGTTTTGATGGTTCCCATGACATTAAAAACATGATTCCGGTCTTCTAAGGAGACAGCTCATAATATCCCCTGACAGTAAACACTAATCAAGTTTCCTACCTTGTATAAGAATTAAGCCCATGCAGGGGGTGTGAGTGGGGGAGGAGGGGGGGGGGGGGTTATGGGCGTGCTCCCGGAGGTTTAAAGTAGATAGGTTTCTTATTTTAGTAAAATAGTTTTTGTGCATTTCTTGATAAAATGGATGAATATATCTAGTAAGAACAGTAAAATATCAAGATTATGCTTTGGGTGATGACTGCGAGTCACCCTTTCAGGGCTAAATATACTCCAAAGCAATAAGAGCTATGTGACATTGTGTAGCCTATTAATTGGGCTCATATCCCTTTTACTTGCCCGAAATATTTTTTGCAATTTATAATTTTTCCCATCTGTGCTGTAAAATGAAAATCAGCCCCTTCGAAGTTTTGCTGTGCCATAAATCTATTTACATTTTAAGACCTGCCCACCCAAAATGTCACACACACCTGTAAACCTTATTTCATATTACACCCACCCCTCCTCCATTAAAACCATGATGCCCATATCTATCATCTATGCCTAGTTATATATCCTGATCATAAAACCTGACTTGATTAATGCTTCTGGATTTAATCATGTTCAAAACATGACTAATAGATACAGCCGGCTTACATGCTAATAAATAATAAGTTACGTAATCCTATCAGTAGAGTCGACTTCAATTGGCAACATATTATTCCTACCATTAATTACTACTTATCATCTAAGTCATTTTAAAGGGAAAAGGCGGAACCAACAACCCAGTGTTTTAAATATGTTCGATTAGTAATACTTTAATTTGAAATAAAAAAATGAAAAAAATCCTGCTATTGATTTTGATGGGACTCACATATTTTTGCTTTACTTGTGCTAGATCATATCTTTTATTTCAAACTCTTGAGACTGTAATAATGATAAAAGCAAAGCCTAATAAGGACAGCATTTGGGGGACCGGTGATCTTTATTGACATTGACACTAATATGCAAACCATGCTCATTGTAGCTTTATTATGATGATTATAGACATATGGAACTGACTTTTTGATACCTCTATCGAATCTTGACCCTTTGTTATATTCAGTTATCACATGTCAGCATCAATATATGTCAGTGGCTTAGGGTAAAGGGCGAATAATTGCTTGGCCCATCATGCATTTACCATATACAGCCATAGATTTGGTATAATATGTTAAGTATTTCATCATATTCGGGGGGGGGGTACAAATAAAAAGTGATCTTTGCAGCAATCAAAGTTGATATTAATATGGTATGATTTGGCACAAGGCCAAGAAGTTTTTTTCATTCAATTAATATTTTTTTATATATTGATGACTTTAAGGCATCTCCTAATCAGTCTGTCTTGTCTGTGTCTATGCATTTAGTATCTGCACACATATAATGCCATTTTGTAGCTCTGTGCTATTGGAGTCAAACCTTTATAAGATGTGTAATATACCTGCAGTATGGGTATTTTTTTTTAATTTATTCATTTTTTAAAGATTGATTTATTTATTCATTATTTGTTTTGTTAAAATGAACAATAAGACAACAAAAATAGAATAGTCTAATGAACTGGTTCTTCTTTCACTGTTTGATGACAGTTTCTTTATGTTATTTTGCACTTGATAAACTCCATGTTTATTGTTGTCAGTTCAAGTTTAAGGTATAACATATTACCACCCAAAGGTTACATGGCATGATATTAAACTCTGAATCTGTATGTCCCTTGAGCTTTTGTGGAACTTGTCTTGTTCACTTTATGTAGGTGTAATAAGTACCTTTCTTCAAATTGAGTGCTATTGATAAATTATGACTTTGAAAAAAAAATTATTAAAATGATTACTGAATTACCATTCATTAATGTGTGCAGGCTGCACCAACAACTGTGAAAGTTGAGACAACACCGAAACCTACAACACCTGAACCAACAACACCTGAACCAACTACGCCTGAACCAACAACACCAACACCTCCAGAAACTACACCAGCTCCAACACCAAAGAAACCAGAGCCACTACCAACCCCTGAAACACCGGATGAAAAGGTAACACCAACGCCAAGCACTGAAGTATCTGTGAAGCCGGAATTCCCATCCACAACGAAAGAGTTGGATGAGAAGGAGAGAACAACTCCCGAGGTAAAACCTTCCCCAACCGTTGGACCTGTCCTTGTCACAATGATAGAACCATATTACACACCTACCTCAAAACCTTTCATGACAACCGCCATTGTGGATAAGGACTTGACACCAGAGCCTTCAAAGGATGTGACAATGGATATAAAAGATATTTTCACAACAATGCCACCTGTTTTCCCTGTCACTGGGACAATGACTCCGGTAAGTTGCAAAGAGCTTTTAAACTTCATCTTCCCTAAAGAAAATGTTCCTTGTATTCTTGTATAAATTGTATGTCCCATGATGTTGCAAGATTTATTTTGTTAATATGTAAAGGCATGGTCACACCGCCTGAGCGTTGTTGGAGCAGTCGTGGAGCGGAGGAAAAAAAATCATCACCGCTCGCTACCGTTCACCATTTTTTATTTTGATTGTTTTTGTTTTTTTATTTTTGTTATTGATTTTTTCCCCAATTTTGAGAGCGAAATTCGACCCTCTTTCCCTACCGCTCCACGACCGCTCCAACAACGTTCGGGCGGTGTGACCAGGCCTTAACAGTTATTGTTCACTCTTATGGAAACCCCTACATCAAGACACATGGATATGATATTAGTAACTAGTAGGTCAAAGAAAACTTTCAAAAAGTTTCATAAGATGCCCAATTTGGTTGTTGCTTATGAATCTTGATCCTGTGAATGAATACATTAGTAACGTAACACTACAGGAGTGAAGAAGATACTGCCAAGTAAATGTATATTTGTCATCTTCATGACTCGTTAGCACAGCACAGAGATCATAGTATTGTTTGTTACTCAGATATTCAGTGCTTCCCTGATAGTTTAGAGCTTAGAAGTATGAGTAACAGCTGTGTCTGTTTCTTGAAGAGCTTACCAGAATCTTGAGAAAAGTCAATTAGATTATTAACCAAGGTGATAGTGGCAAATGTCGTGCCCTTCACAATCTTCCCTCTCTGCAGGTAGGTGTACTAGCGCAGTTCTCGTACATTCGATTCACAGGAAATACCACACGATGTCAATACCCACCATCTACCTATTCATAGTATAGTTTGTACTATTCCCACACATTCTAGTGAATATAATGGAATGTACAATGTTTTTGTTGTTGAAAAGTTGCATTTCTTCTGTCAGGGATCTTTGGGTTCGATTCCAAATTAATTCTTTGTTAGTGATTGAAACTTGTGTATTTGAAATATTCAAAGTAAATCAATTTTAAAAGTGTGGTACTTACAGAGAGGAATTGTGAAAATGTATTTTGCATGAAAGGCTGAAAAGTATATTTCAATACATTCCATTTGATATGTTTTCAATATTTGTTATAAGTTTGTCTTATAGTTTTTGTATTTTTAAAGCTATATTCCCACCCAATTATTTTCATAACTGAATTTTGAGAAAGATATTTCAATGGCTTATTTATTTTCCTCCTTTTATCCTTTCTACTTTTCTATGTATTGCCCTTTGAGAAAAATGTCTCATCTGATTCCATGTTGAATATTACTTACATTGTGATTAATATGTTTGTGCAGATTAAAGCCTTAATAGAAAAATTGTAGAAAGAATGAATTAGTAATCCTGCTGAGAGAGATAAAATATTATAAATTTATATTTTGTGTAGAATACTCCAGAAAGGAAAATCCCCATTACTCAAATAGTTGTTGATAAATGCATAATGTGCAGGAATATACAGGAGCATTTGGAGGAAACCCTGATTGATATCCTACTGGGAGATGAACAAGAATCCAACTTTGCCATGTCATATAGAACTTTCAAGAAACCAATGTTTAGCATTGGCCAATCAGATCATTGATGTTTGAAGATTTTAAAATAAGACATGGCTATGTTGTGTGTGGAGTTCAGAGGGAAAGTGTCTTTATTTGTGTCTACCATAATGTGAAAAGAAATTTAAAAAGAACCTCCCCTCTTGTGACGACACAGAACTTTCTAGAAAATAGCAATCATCCAATCACAGATTGCCAAATATCCCTAATGCATGGTGTCCTGTTGAGCTGAATGATTCAATAACTTTCAGTTATAAAACCTTGCATATTCTATCTTTACTTGGCCATATCTGATTGGTTTGTATTGTTTATTATGCTTACTTCTTGGATAAAGTTCTTGGTTTGATTTCCATTGCAATACAGTCAATTTATTGAAATAGTTCTTTTCTACAGTTAACTAATTTTAGTATGCATTTAATGTTGAGATCAGCATAAAAAGTGTTTAAAACACATTCAATCATTTGAGAAGTTTTTTTTTTCAATTGTAAGAATGTCCAATCGAGAAAGTTAGGCAACAAAGTTTTCTTTTTTTAACTTGATAAATTTTTATTAGGCAGAGTTTCCAAGAAATAGGGGGTAAATTGTTCCAGTAATGTAAATTAGTAATATACAATATCAATTTTTTTGAAGTAAAAACCAGTCTAATTCACTGGAGAATGACCATGAAATGAAATTAATAGGCAATCTTTTTTTTAATTAATACTTCAAGAAGAGGGATTTTTATGTACTTTATGGAATGAATGGTGTAAAATGAGTGGTTGGTAGAAGAGATGTTGCTGATTTTTTTTGCTTGGATTTTGAATGAGAGCTCTATTATAAAGTTAAACCTGTGGCATTTTCTTGTTATATCTGTATTATACCCAAATAATGGGAAGTACTATTTCTTTTTTCTTTTGTCTTCTCTTTAAATGGTAGCTATGGTAAGGTGCAAGACAAAAAGAATACAGTGCTTATACAACACTGCATTAAGCAATAAATAAATGTTGCATATTTTTAGTATGATTATAAGAATAATCAAGTTCACTTGTTCAGAAGAGTATTAAACCACTAGCTACACTATGCTCTTCTAATTAGATATATGTCTTCTCTGAAAATTTCCTCAACTCAAGAGGGAAATTTGGGTTTCTTCTCCCCTTGAACTTTTGAACCATAACCTTGAACTTCAACTATAATGTGGTCTCAAGGGTAAATGGGATTTTCCCCAGTATTAGACATTAATGTAAATAGGAGAAGTGACACTGCAAGATGAAGCAATTTCAATTCAATTGTACCTTAATAAAATCACAGATTGGATAAACACCGCTCAGAATCCCAACAAATCTAGAGATTAATACTGTATGCATCAATAATATACCACTTTTGTATTGCAATATGGTAAGGGTTAAATTGAGTTAAATAATATTTGCATGTTGTTTTTTCTGCACTTTACCCACAGATTGGGATTTTCTTCCATATTTTGATTAGTGTAGACCCTACTTTATTTGATATTCAATATTTATTATATTTAGACATATTGCATTCATTTGCGTGAATATTGAACTTCTTTATCACACATGCATTTTTGTAAACTGAATACAATTTATATTTTGATATACACCATAAAAGGGCATGGTACTCTAGTAGTAAATGTATCTATATAATATCCTTTTCTGATTTAGAAATTAGTAATTAGTCATTGTATATTTCATTCCTCAGGATCGAATGTCAATATTAGAAAATGGCTTCCCTGGAGTTCCTGATGGTCTTATTGAATATCTTCAGAATAATGATGACAATGAAGTGGTAGTGTTTCTTCTTGAGCAACTCAGGGATGAATATCCAGTGAGTACTATGGAATTGCTTGACGTATCATTTCAAATGTGCTCGCCATTATTTTAATAGCATACTAACACAAACAGAAGATTCCTCTCATAACAGTCTATTTATCTATATTATATCCCACCACTGCCACCACAGTAACCAATACCAAACATGTGTTGAATTACCAGTCTTTCATATCATTTTTTATCCCACCGCTGCCACCAAGATAACCATTAACAGAACTGTGTTGAGTTACCCGTCTTTCGTATAATCACACTGCTGCCAACGCAGTACCCAATCCTAGAATTTGTGAAGTTGCCAGTCTTTTTTACTACTTAATATCCCACCGCTGCCACCACAGAAACCAATATAAGAAGTGTGTTAAGTTGCCAGTCTTGTTTACTGCTTAATATCCCACTGCTGCCACCCCAGTAACGACTACCAGAAATATGTAAAGATACACCAGTCTTTTCAGTGGCATGGATCATTATCCCACTTCAGTCTCCATTCCAAAGGGGTAGCATAAAAAACCTCAATAGATATTATCATCCCATGTTTAATATCAAAATAAATGTGCCCTCTTGATCAAGTACAGTGCTAAATATCCATCAGATATTGCAAGGTGGCACTTTTAACGCCACCAATAGTGAAAGCAACGTCAAGTATACATAATTGTCATTTCTTAAGATCTTGAAATATAATTTAAGCCTCAGGCCATAATTGATGTCAACACTTTTAATGATATACTTCAAAAATATCTTACCCTCCACCTTAGATTAAAGGTGTGCATTGTATGGTTGTTTAACAAAAAGTTGAACTAGTGTTGTCAACAACATTACAGTAATGGAACTAAAGGGCAATGTTTCATATTTTTGCCAATGAAACAAATTCTTTGCTTGTATTGATTTACTTTTCAGACAATTAAAGGTTTACCTGGTCCACGTGGAGAGCCAGGAGAACCAGGACTTCCAGGACCAGCTGGACCAGCAGGACCAAAGGGTATTGCTGGTGGGGTAAGCTCTTTGAGTTTGTCAATAGACTAAGAACTGCTTCAGAAGGAAATTTTTGCTGTTTTTCTAGTTTCATTAACTATTTTGATAATGTAAGAGGATTTCTTTTCACAGGAGGTTATGTTAAGTGAACAATTTGCATATATCTTTATCAATTTTATGCATGTTAAGAGGAAAACATGCATTTTGTAAATAAAGAATAGAAATTCATGATCATCACTTTTCCTTTATGAGAACTTATCTGATTTCAGTGAGTGTAATTTCTTTTTTCCTCCAACCCCGACAACATCTGCAAATAGGGTCATGGCATAGAGAAGTATATTCTGCCATTAATTTGATGTTTCTCTATCTGTTTTTATTCCAACTTCCAAGAACCCAGGTATTGGACCACCAGGGGCTCCTGGTCCACCAGGCGAAGCTGGCCCACCTGGCAAGCCTGGTCCTGAGGGGGAGATAGGTCCACCTGGACAAAAAGGAAACAAGGTAAATTACTTGTCCATTACTCTAGTCTACACCTTTCGAAGAGTAGTGTCAAAGTCTCATTAACATCCTGATTTTAAGAAGCACATTATGTGACATCATTTATAACTTCTGCATTAAAATGTTTTTCCAAAATTTGTTTTCCTCAATAAATATCATTGATGTCACTCTAGGAAACAAAAAGAACATTGTTTACAGTAGTGGATGCCATTAACAAAATTGCATCCCAAATATTTGAAAGAATGATAGTATTTTTTGCAAAAAGGGAACATAGGTTTTCAAGGTAGCTTGTGTTACTTAATATTGATCAGATCTATTTGCATATTGTCATTGCAGGTAATAGTAGGAAACATATCAGGATGTAAAGAAAAATATACATTCATACAAAAAATATTCAAGAGATTTAAAAAAATATTCATGAAATATTAGCAAAAAAATACTTTATACACAAACTAATCAATTTTAAACTTGAATATATTTCAGATTTTCATGTTTTTACATATTTCTAAAATATTTTGGGCTGTATTCGTATGCAGAGAGAATTTTCTCTGCAGTGCTGAATACGGGTATGTTTGAGGAATGTTTAGCAGCTGTTAACATGACAGAGTTCTCAGGAACATAGCTCATTTTTTCTTCGTGAAGGATGATAGGTCAACACTCAGTTGACCTTCAAGGAATTTATATTTACATTAGAGGTAATGTATTGGTAATGTAGGTCTTACAATGTGATTGGCTTCATTTTCTGGCAAAGTGAATCCGAATGCCAGGTAAGGATTAAGGAAAATGGGTAAAAGAGATTTATTTAGAATGGGAAAACTTTATTCTTATGTTTTCATCCTTATTTTGATTCGTATCTTTTTGTGCGTGTGTGTGTGTGGGGGGGGGTTACCCACATATTATATGACATATGCCATAGCAAGAATAGGAACAAATGACAACAAGAAAAATTTCTCTGTCAGAGGTTTGATGTGGATTGGCCCTAACTGAGGGAATTTGTGAAAACTGATTCGTGTATAACTATCGAGTGATAATATTCCATGAGCCGAAATTGATAATTTGAAACAACAACAAACATATTGCCTTTTTAATGGTTTTAATATTATGAGAATTTCAAACGAAGGCAGCTTTGTACTCTCACAGTATTTGAAAATATTATTTTACCTCCTTGAAATAGTTACATGATTAAAAAAAAACTGATATAGTAAAAAAGGAAAAATTTCTCTTATTTTTGTGACAAGAAATGTGTTAAATTTTGTTAATGTTCTTCTTTTGCACGCTGACGTTTGCAATTTTGCACATTCATACAATTAAATTCAACAATTGTAATAATTAGTTTTCTCCCCTATTTTTATATTAGAGAAGCTAATTAAAGGCATTAGTTCTTTGAGAACATCTTTATGATAATCATCAGTATCAATGGTTAGAAATTAAAATCTTGAGTCAAAGAAAATAACATGGAAACAATTGTCATTATTATCCCCCCAAAATTAATGTAGCGTGCAAAGAATTAAATAATGATTTACTGACATTTGACTGAAATATTAACAAAAATAAATGAAAAAGAATTAAAAACATACATTTTTAGTTTCCTCATATGGGGTCTGTTTTTTCTTCAAAGAGTAGTAAGAGTATCATGTTTCTTTATTTTTGTTTATTTGAATAATTTATTATCTAGAATTAGAC
Source organism: Lytechinus variegatus (assembly GCF_018143015.1). NCBI lineage: Eukaryota > Metazoa > Echinodermata > Echinoidea > Temnopleuroida > Toxopneustidae > Lytechinus > Lytechinus variegatus. The sequence goes on along the minus strand of NC_054754.1, from coordinate 30,300,650 downwards.
CAGAAATCAGTAAGATGAATTTTCTGTTCTTTTCTAGGGCCTAAGAGGAATGAGAGGAGAAAGGGGGCAAAAAGGTGAAGAAGGAATAGAAGTGAGCAACTCTCTTATATTGAAAGATTATTTCTTACTGACTTCTGGATCTATATATTTATTTTTTCTCTAATTAGCTTGCAAAAATACTAATGCTGAGACAAACTCAAAATTTCTGCTAGGTTTGACTCTTTTAACACCTGATGACTTTTGATCACAAAAATATACACCTTTTTCTGGCATTGTTTGTTTAAGTTTATGTCTGTCTTATTTTGTCTTTTTGGTTGTTGAGGAAAAGGGTTTTTTAATTGCACAGACTTGCATAGATACTTTAACCTTTTTGAATGCATCTTCTAAACTTATAGAGTTTAGTCATAGATGAAAGTGCCAGAAAAGTATAGAAATTACTTTGAAATGAAGATAGCTTGCTCACTTTTAGCCCTTGCATGGACTTTGCCACATTGGGGTTGTATCTTGAAGTGGTTGTAGTGCTTTACTCTTATTTATTTGTAACAAAGGTATTCCAGATTATTTAAAGGTATTTGCTTGTAAACATATATTCAGCTATATTTACCAACAGTTTTGACTATGATATATTAGGAAGAGGTTTCACTTTCCAAAGTCATGATGCGAACAATTGCCATCAAGTTTTTTTTATTATTTTCTTTCATCAAACAAACAAAAACAAAAAAGCTCACGAAATATCAAGCATATGAACCTTACAATATGATTTGGTTTTAACAAATTCATTTTTTATAAAGTGAGGTGCTTATAACAATGTAAACCTCTGAAAATATTCTTTGAAATCGACACAAATTTGTTGATCTCTCATCATTGATAAGTATTTTCTTCACCTATTTCAACTAGTTCTCTATTGGACATCAAAATATCATTTGGAATATTCCTCTTTTTGAATTTTTAGTATGATACGGTGTCATTTGGTAGGGAGATTATTTTCCTTGCTGTGCACTGGAATCAAATCATTTTGAGTGGCAAAGTCTATGTTCACTGCTCAGTGCTAACAATGGCTTTTTTTCTTGGACCTCGGCAATCTGATATTAACCATGGATGTGTAATACAAACGTTAGCTATTGATCGTAAGGCTCATTTTTGCAAGAGATTGCATTTACCAGAATGTGCAATCGATGTTAAAAATCAGCTTTATGATCAACGTTTAAGCTTCGTGTTACTCAGCCAACATTCTAGTTTTACGATCTGTCCATACAGTTCGAGATCTCAAAAAAATTGCATGATATTTCTCTTAAAATTCATCAAACTATGATTTGTTTGTTTGGATTATAGGTGCCATTGAGTCGTTCTTGACTTCTGGTGACCACAAGGACAAACTTTCTTCATGCTGTTCTATCCTGTGAAAGCATGCTTAGTTCTCTCAAAGATTTTCCAGTTTTATTTTTTTTTATTTGTTCCTTGCTTTATAATATGATCAAAGGCGTGTGACCCAACCACTTTGGTCAATTGGTTTATATAGAAATATTCACATAAGATATTTGAATTGTATGTAAATTACCATAAGTAAATACTTTATCCATGTATTTTTAAAGGAGAATAGTATTTGACCGAAATCTAGGTGCACTCTCTTTAAAGAAAAAAATCCCAAGAAAGACCAAACTTCGTTTTTTTTTCCAGTTTTTACCAATGTTTCCAGAAACCACCCCCCCCACACTCAATATTTTTTTCTCGAGATCTTAAAGTTTATGGACAGAGAAACCTGGTGAATATCAGATTATACCCTAATCTAAACAGGTCTTAGGAATACAGATGTGCTTCCAGATAACCAATAACACTGTTTCTAACCTTGTGCATTGTTCTCTTTTTTTTAAGGTATATTTTGTCTGTAGTTGTGATATATCAGTTGTATATATTATACCTTGTGTAGTTACTCATAGATCATGATGGATTACTCATTTGTAGGATGGCCTTACCAAGGAAGCAATGTTACTCCCATTTTAAGCAGTTCTTTCCTGAAAGGTCTATGTTTCCATTCTATTTTATTTATCCGTTTTTAAAACTGGATGGTTTCTGTCAATCTATTCAGACTCCTGTAATGCATAATTACTCACTCATCACATCCTGATTAATCAACATATTTGTCATCAATTCAAGGATTTGACACACAATGTACAATATTATCTAATGACCTGTAAATGTCATATTTGGCCAACTTGCACATGATTGTACAATGGTCCTAATGTAATGGCATGCTCAGCGGTGAGTGATGTTCAATTTAATCAAAATTTTACTGTACAATTATAGAGGGTACTTTGTTTCAAAATGAATTTTGAGCAGTAGCACTAGATTTTACCAATATATGAATAGCATTCAGTCTATTGTAACTGTTTAATACTTTCTGTAATATTTGTTTCATTTTATAGTAGACTAAACATAGACCATTACTTTTATAACATGGAATATAGGCTTTTTAGTGTTGATATATCAAAGAATTGTAGTCTGTTAATATGTTTATTCAGTTTGATAGACAGAATGCATAACAATGCATGCTACATTGTTTTTTAAATAATATTTTTTTGTTTATTCCTATATGCACAGTTGCATGTGGATTCCCACTTTACAACTGATTGATAATCTTATATTTCTAACCTTTTTCCTCCTTTTCATTTATTTGCTCTGGCAACTTTTTTTGGTATGACACTTAACACTAATTTATTTCTTATTAAACATATGAATATCAGACTAGAAAATTAATATGGGATATTTTTGTAATTTTTCCTTTATCGATTGGAATTAATGACGATAGTGTAAATCATTCTTGATTGGTAAATTCTACCTAATTTTCAGGATATTTTAGTCTATCCGTGCCAAAAGTTGAAGGATTTTAATGTTGCAAGAAATGATTTGCTTTAACATAGAAATGGCAAATACAGCCATCAAAAAAATATAACACTATGGTTATGGAGACGATGAATAATATTTCAAAATATTTCATAAACTGCATACAAGACTAGTCATGCAAACAAAATATTGTTCTTGTCCTTTCTCCATTAAAAAAATTGGTAAAAAAAAGAATTTGGGTTGTCCCTGAATCAACAATCAGTTCACTCTTATTTTCTGGTATGAATATCTGTTTTCTGTTTGTAAAATATCTCTAGGAAAAAAACTGTATAAGCTGTAATAGTATCAAGACAGGCATGTCTCAGTCAGAAGCATGTAGAAAATCTGAAGTTTTTCCCCTCTGATCGCAGATTGATCTAGGTATGGATTGATCAAGACTGGGTAAAATTTTGTTCAGATCAGTCTCAGTTCTGCATTTAAATGATGTGATAACCTTGAGGGTTGGTTTTTATTTGTTTGATATGCACAGGGAAGAGATGGATCAATAGGGCCAAGGGGAGACCCTGGTCGCGCTGGACAAGATGTAAGTAATATTTAACTTGTATAATATTTGAGATAGAGGGCATCAATCCTCTCTGCCTGAGCTGGATGTTGGGTAAAATGTACAAAGATTTAAGGTTGACATCTTAATTTCCAATTACATGTAGTCAATTGATCATCAGTACATTGTAAAATTACACTAATGGGACATTCTCTATTTTCTTGTTGGTACTTGAGCATGACTTAGTCAGACTTACTCTTGTAAATCACTCACTGGATTCCACATGCAAAGTTAGCACTCTATTGTCACTAAATTCTCGAGATTGTACTTTCTTTCTTTTTATTTGTCGCCATCATATTATATTGCTAAGGTTAAATTGTTCCCAAACTTTAATTGAGCAAATTTAGCAAGCAGTGAAAGAATCAAAATGCAAACAATTTTTTCCCTAAACTGTCTTCTTAGCACTTTTTTTCTCAGAGTTGTGTTTTCCTAGTAATACTTATTTGTGCCAAATGAAAATGGTATGTTGATGTCTTTACTAGCTTAAAACAATATTTTTTTATTTGGAGGCAGCTAGAATTGTTCACATTATGGCAAGATAAATCTTATGAAAACCATCTTTCATTTTCTGATAATCTCATTCACATACTGTAAATTTTTGTAGGGTTTTGATGGATATAAGGGCGAGCTTGGACCCCCTGGACCACCAGGTCCAATAGGTGATCCTGGTGGCAGAGGTCAAATTGGACTCCAAGGACAAGCGGTAGGAATATTTATCTTCATTTTTTACTTTGGTTTCACACTTTTTGGTTTCACTTTCCATCCGTCTTCTAATTCAAGTTCCTCCCTATCCTGTTTATATATCATTTGAGTGTAGTTCTTTAATTTATGTCTAAAGAACACTCATGGTGTGCATAGTGATTATTTTATGTGTATGACGATGAGTCTGTAAAAAAAATTACCAAGTTACCATGAGATTTTTGCAAAATGATGATTAATTATTAGTTAATGCATCCTTCATTATATTATTTTAATTATAGTTTCATCCTAACCAATTTTAAGTGACCTGTTTTATTAAATTTAGGTAGTACATGGAAATATTTAATAAATTTATGTTTTTAACATAATGTTTGATCATCATTTAAAAAATAAATGTATTCTGTTGAGAGTGAAAGTTTGATTTTTAAAGCTATATGAATTTGGGTGTATGTGTGTGAGAGAGAGGGGGATATGAATGTGTTTCTATTGATACATGTATGTAGACACCATTTTAGCAAAATACATGTGAGTAGTATTTTATCAATACATTTTTATAGCTACTTTGATAGCTGCTTTTACAGTTTAAGATCCTATTGATAATATTCTCTCATTTAACCTGTAGGGATTGCCAGGGGAGCATGGGGTATGGGGACCCCCTGGTCCACCGGTAAGTTACACTCTCTTTCATTTACAATTAATATTCTCCCATCTCCTTTCATTTTTTTTGAATTCCCATCTATTTTTTTAAGTTCTCAGTTTGATATTTGGTTGGCCAAGCTAAAAGTTGTTATGAATATAATAAGATTTAAGAACTTAGAATGTTCATTTCAGTTTTAGTAGTGACAGAAGTGGGACACATGATTTAAAATATGACATATGGCATAAGTTCTCTTTAAAACTTGTGGTCTTTTCGTCCATACTGTATTTAAAGTACAAAATTTTAGTTAATCCAAAAATGATAAATGAAAAATCCTAATCTGAAAACGTTTGGAATAATCTGAAATTTGTTTTAGAGGGTTTGTTTATCTGAATAAAAATTCTTTTTCCGAAAGTTTTTTTTATCCAACAATGAATTAAGGGTTTTTAATTTCAAATGTTCATTAATCTGGGAATGGTATAAGGTTCCTTAGATTGTAACTAATAAACTATAACAAAGCTTTCTTCATCCTCAGACTATTGAGCCTTCTATAAAAGAAACCTTCAGAATAATGTGCTGGAACTGATTTTTATTTGTGCATTTTTTTTCAGGGCCCTCCTGGTGAAACAGCAGTTCCAGGTATTCCAGGACCAGCGGGAGAAAAGGGAGAGCCAGGAGATCCAGGACCAAGAGGGCCAGCAGGTCTTTTTGTAAGTCATCATCATCATTTACTTGAAAGGGGGTTGGCGGTTCCATTACCCTTTGTCATGAATCCTCGTTCAAACTTCTTCATAACCAAGACCAGTTCATATTTTGAAATCGTCACACTAAGTGTTTCGCTGCTGAGCCCTATCCACTAAACCCTTTACCGTGCACTCTGCAACATCTTCTGAATTCCTACCTCCCTCTTTACATGATCAATTTTCTCTTGTATATTGCATTAATGGGTTCTCTTTGTTTGCCATGTTGAGGAATTAATTTTGTTGCTAATTATCATGAGCCAAATAATTCTTACCATTTTCCTATAAATAATTGTACAATCAAACATGCATTAGTGGCCTCTTGAATATAATGATTGCATGTCTGTAAAGGCCAGGTGCTTAGTTCACTTCAAATATATATTTTCATTAAACTTTGACAGGTTACAGACATTGCAGCTTTATAAGTTTTGTGTAGCATGGAATGTCTTATAGGACTTCTTAGCACTATGTAATGCTTTCCCTGGTCAGCATAGAAGATAAGATACATGGAAATTTATACCAGGCAGTGAAGGTATTGGTCTAAGTCTAACGCATACACAACACACCTTTCGTGTAAAATTTAACTGAATTTGAATATGTGTACAAACAAAAATGTAACTGATGAAATTGAATCTGATGTACTTGGGTTTTATAATGAGGAATAGAGATAAATAACTAACATTTTGATTGCTTGATTTTAGGGTCCTCCTGGAGATCCTGGTCTACCTGGTCCTGATGGGAGACCTGGCGCACCTGTAAGTATTTTGTTATGTTTCTTAGGGGCATTGAGAGAAAGCACATAGTGAAAGAGTCAGGAATGCCAAAAGACCACAGTATTCAATCCTACCATTTCGCCAAAGAAATTTTTTTGTACAAAATCGTCCATTGTAATTTATTTTCAATTCTAAAAATCAATTCTATGTGCCATTCCTGATCAATACCACAAGCAGTTCTTTGTCCAAGAAGGGGGAGGGTCAAGAATATGTGAAACATATTTTTGTAAGTTTAGCATAAATTGTATAGGAGATCACTAATCCATTTGTTGTTGCATTTTTAAGTTGATTAGGAAGGACTGAATAAATTGTCCTACTCCTTTTTTTTTCTTGCCTTCATAGCAGATGTGAGATTAATTATAGGCACTGCTTTTCCAATAGTAGCAACAGTAGTGTTTAACATCAAATTTTAACCTTGTTTTTATTATTTGACTGATTGACTCCTACTAATTTACTCTTTACATTCCATGAGTAGTAGGGTCAGATCACTTTGTTCTAAGTACTCCATCTAAAAGAGTAAGGTTGTGTGATCAAAGCACCATTGAAGTATTCGGTAACATGACTCTTATTTCCCGTAGGGTCGTAATGGAACAGATGGAGAGCCTGGAGAACCTGGTCCTGAGGGTCCACCAGGAGACCAAGGGCCACCAGGAGAAGGTGGTCTTCCAGGAAACCCGGTCAGTATTCTCCCATGCAGCTAGGTTTATTGTCATTTCTTGTAACATACCCCTTCTTTACAATCACTTGTAGTTATTTTTTATTTCTCCAATCTTGCTGCAGTGAAGGATCCACAGGTTCCTGTTAATTGTATATTAATGATTAATAGATTAACCAGTTCATTGGGTCCATACACACTTCTTAAGAGCAGAAGGATACATTTCTTCTGTACTTGCAACCCAGTAAACGCAGAGATACAAATTACAATACTTATTGAAAGAAGTGTCTGTAGATAAACTCTTTGAAATATGGAGGCACAAGAATTCAAATTTGAAATTATATTTAACTAATAGCAGAAATGTCCCTCCATGACCAAAAAACTGGCTGTGGCCCTAATCAGAGTCATAAGTATGAAGTCTATGGATGAAATTTTCATCCAATAACCTGTGGATTCTAAATACATTACATTGACTCCTAGCCCTTGATTCGGGTGGCCTTGCGTCACAGTCACACTTTGTCCGTTTTGCCGTGGCCTGAGTCACATACAATTCGTAAAGAGAAATCATTGCCTGAGACTATTGTCTAGTGGTCGTGTGACCTTAGACTATTGGCCTTTGTGATATTATTGCTTTGCCACTTTGTAACTTTACTCCAACTTTTATAATGAGGGCTGTCTACTCCTCAGGGTAGGATGGGCCAACCAGGAGATACAGGATCCAAAGGAGAGAAAGGAGAAGAAGGAAACAGAGGATCACCTGGTGTCAGGGGCATGATCGGACTCATGGTACGTATACTTCATGTAGGAAATAAAATTGGCAAGCCCCAAAAGGGGAGTCATCTCCACTTAAATGTACATTTTTCCCTGTGTCACCTGAATCCTCCACTGTCATGGCTGATATTGTTGGTAGTAAACAAGAATCAGCTGTTTGCATCAACATGCTTATGCAGTCTAGGCAGATTACTTTTACTAGACAGTATTGATATGACATACTGTGGAAATTGGCTGTGGAGAAGTCATTCATTTCTTACTGTAATAACAATGCCATGTGATAATCTCAATCTGTTCTGAGGAGACATACTGTGGAAAATTGGCTGTGGAGAAGTCATTCATAGTATATTTGATTATATAGTACAATAATACCTCATCGTATCTGAGAAGTTCTCTTAAAGTTGTACAAAACTTATTTGCCAATCTGCAACCATCAAGATGACCCAAGATCTATTGTGTAATTAAACATTTTTAAAAAGTATTTTCTTGATTTTCATGACATTTTCCTATGCTTAAATAAAGTCTCAATCTGATATATCATCACTTATGTTACTTTTTTGTCAAAGGTTGCTTGTTTACAAGTTTTTAACTTTTTTTTAGCAATCCTGGTATTTCATGTATTACGTTGTTTATATATATTATTGTAATTTGATTTTTATCTTATACAAAATAAATGTTAATCTGAATATTTGTTACTTTTGATGAATTACATAAATGTTTGTTACTTTTCAATGTTATTTTGACAGGGTGAGAAGGGGTCCAAAGGTAACGCAGGTAGTAGAGGTCGTATAGGGGAAGCTGGCCACCGAGGTTTCCCAGGACCTGTTGGACCAGCTGGACCTAAAGGTTATGCGGTAAGTCTTTCTATTCTGTGTTTCTCCTAGTTAAGCATAGGTGAAAACAAATTGGTTTAAAATTGTGATCACTAATACTATGTAGATTTCAAATTGGCAACTGGGTAAGTAAATTATGACAAGGGGCAAGGACAATCTTCCCATAGGCCATGTACTTTATTATCAGGGATTTGTGGTTTTATCCAAGGTACCTACTCCCCTGTGGCAGTAATCTAAATGTAACCCAGGTAGTATATTGTTTTATGTCCTCATGAAAGAAAAATGTAATTTGAAATGAGACTTTTTGGAAAAATTATATTTAAGCCATTTTATGTATTGGAGTACATGGGAGAGTAGTCAATGCCTTACATCACTATGACATCACAAAATGCGGCCAGTTTAACGTCTCCATGGGTATAGTGATTTCCAATATTTACAACTTTAAAAAATTCATAACTTTCATATGGTTTGTGCGATATTGATCAAATTTTCACCTGCCAACTTGTCTTGGATTTCCTTCTATAAAAACAAGTTTTTATTTTGGTTGGATTCCCCTTTCATCCCAATGTTTCACTTTACAGGGAATGCAAGGAGAAGAAGGAGATGGTGGAAGAGAGGGGACTGTAGGGGAAAAGGTAACAGTACAAACAATTATTTGTTCAAGGAAATATTAAAGATTAAGTTATTAAATTATATGAACAAATATATGTAAAGCTGATTTGAATCTCCAGCTAAAACCTTTCCACGTTTTGTTTCATATCTCTAATGTGAGGGAAGTTCCGTTTGCTCTTTCGGGGGAATATTCAGCTTTGTAATCTTCCTTTTTATGTGCAAAAAAGCTTACTAATTTCTCTTCACATTTCCTTCAATCTAAATTTGCCTTTAATGTCAGTTTCACTAAATTTGAATCTCAGGTAATATGTTTGAAATTATTCAGTATGGTGTCACTTCTTTGTATTAGATGCTAATATTTCTTAGCCACTTTTGGCTATTTCTTCATAATAACTTTTCTTATTACTACATTTCTGAAGGTGTTATGGTTTACATTGTGTGTGTATTGGAGATTTTTACAAATGTGTATTCATCACATATTATTTATGTATTTAATGTCACGATACAAAAGATGTTACCAGGGCTCAAACCTTGAAATTGCATCAGTTTCAACTTTCCCAGATCACATGCCAATGCCACTGTGCCTTCTATGTCAGCTCCATATGTGTATGGAGAAAAACACCTGACCTCTTTTCCTTGTCTCTGTTGCTAGGGTGATAGAGGAGATGTTGGTAAAACAGGTCACCCTGGACCAGATGGTGATGGGGGATTCCCCGGGTTACCTGGTATGAGAGGACCACCAGGATTACCAGTAAGTCACAGTAAGAGACTGGTATCAATAATGATATACCAGTTTCTGTCATTCCCATAAATCATACAGGGTTCTTATTAGTCTGCTGGGCAAACCCTTCACTCGAAATAAGGGTCTGAATGTGCAGCCTACTCATGCCTTGTGTACTGAAGGCTCTCTCGCTCAGGTATTGGAACAGCAAGTTTTGTATGTGCTAGTCTTTGCGTGGAGGCACACTTGTTGATCAAAGTTACAATGACAGTCAGACCGCAGGTCCCTATGATAATGAGCAAAAAGGCCAGATTCATCCAAATCATCTCGTGGCTGAATCCTCCTCCTTGCAAAATCTCGTGATTCGTGAGATTTTCTTTCTCTAAGAATTTACCTGTTTTAACCTCAAGTTAAATGAAATATTATTGAACCATCAGATAGAGTAAAAGTTACTCTTTCATATTGGTCATTTATTTTGTATGCAATATTTTGTTAAATAAGTAAATTTCTGGCCTGAAAGTGTGCCTCAGAACTGAATTTTCTTCCTCTGTTTTCTTTTGCAAATTGTTCAAAACTTTTTATTTTGAGCCTCAATGATATCTATATCACCATAAAGCTGAACTTCTGTACTTTCTCACAATGCCACTCTTGATATGCGGCACCTTTTAATCGGGTCAAGATCACACTTTTCCCACCAAGGTACAAGACGAGATTTCTGAAATTTTGTACTTGCATGAAATCCAGAGTCCTGATTGGCTGGATAAGATTCACAGAACAACAGGCGCAGGGTATTTGAGGAGATAACCACATGGGAAGTGTGACCTTCCCACGAACCCAGGCACTGGAACAGTTGGAATTTGCCACTGGGTGGTCTCTTTGACCAATCAGAGTGCAGTATTCTTGTTTTCAAACTGCTTTATGTACTTGGCAAATGAAAAGTGTGATCTTGACCCGATTAAACCAATTCTTATTTTGAAACCTATATCATTTCAAAGCATATATATATAGCTTTATCATGATATAAAAGTCATTTGGGCTCAAACCTAAATAAAGTGTGAAAATAGCAGGTTTTGTCAGGTGAAAATATCTATTTTGTAGCATATTTTAGATCAAAATTTTAACCTATATTACAAAATCTTTGAATAAATCCAAACACATGACCTGAAAGAATGATTCTTCTTCTTTACGATGGTATCAAATTCATAAAATTCCATGCACAATTAGAGCAGCAATTGCCGAATGAAAAGAGGTGTTTTGGTCCGCATCAAGCTCATTAAATATGCAAAACAACTCAAGTCATGAATATCACTTGGATCAAAGAAGCCACTTTCTTGGGACCTGCAGTCTGACTGATGAGGGTCTGTGGCTGCAGACTAGGTTCTTATGGGGAGCAGTTCATGACAAAAGTCATTGGCTTTCACTTATCATTTGACATTATAAGCTACTGAAAAACCTGTTTCTGATTGACTCAGAGCAAAATTGTAATTGAAAATTACTGTTTGTTTCACGAAATGCCTTCCTTTTTTTAAAGGAAAGATCAGAGTGGGACTTGAATAAAACCTTATTATCAATATATATACATGTATATACATAGTGACAATGGTTACATACACATAGTTTACTATTGAATCAAGTGGAGTCACTGATAAATGGCTGAACTGTCCATGTGTACAAGTGAACTCATGACAAATTGTAATGTATTTACATAATAAGATTTGCTATGTTGATAAGAACTTATGGTAAGATACCTGGAATATCGCACTTACTGAAGTATCATCTCATTTTCAAATCAGTCAATCATTGTAGACATAAGAGTACAATGAATTCATCAATATGGTGATAAAATGTGTTTTGCGTTTTCAGTGAATATCAAATGATTGCTTTTTATTTACATTAGAATTCTCAATTCATAATTTTTTTTTTAATTCAGAATAAGAGGTTTGTTTTGAAATTTTCTTAGTCAAATATTTTTTTTTGCTTTTGTTTTAGGGATACTTAGGAATCCCAGGACAACCTGGACAAACAGGAATTGGCCCACCGGTATGTATAAGTGATGGAATTATTTACTATAAAACAATGCAATCGTAGGAACACATATTGGTGCAATAATTGAAGTCTAGTATACCAAAGAAGTTTTTCTATAATGGAACCATTCCATAATGTACTTTTTTTACATCTATACCTTACTATCTACCATTCTTTCTCCACTTTACAAACTGCCCACGACATTATATTTTGAGAGTATTCTTCTTTATTATTATTATAATCATCATCATTCATCGTTGTCATAGCTCAGTTGGTAGAGCAGGGGTTTTGGATTTTGGTGACCCTTGTTCGATTTCGACTTGGTGCCCTAGTGTGACTCCTTTTGAAAGGCATTAATCCTCATTACTAGGTTCTCAAAGAGGATCTTAAGCCGTCGATCCTCTGGTTGCTTGCTTACGAGCATTCATGCTTTCATAGCAATTAGGTAAAAAATCATTTACCATCATTATTATTTTTATTATTATTATTAGTAGTAGTATTAATATATGAACATTATTTTAATGAACTACAACACAGATACAATTCATTGCAGGAAGGTCTCACATGTAGGTTTAAATATTACGTACTGGTCTTCAATATTTTATGGAATTGCCTTGCAATATCTACTATGATTCAGACCAAAGTATAAAAAGATGGGGTTTTTTTTATTTCACTTGATTATTTTTAGGGTCCTCCAGGACCTATTGGAATGATTGGGGAGCCAGGACTACGTGGGCCAGCAGGTGAAGATGGTGAAAGGGGACCAACAGGACCAAGAGGACTACCAGGTCTACCTGGAACACCAGGGCAACCTGGAAATAATGGATCATTTGGAGTACAGGTAAATTTGGCTCTACTTCATGTTATTACTTTAATCTTTTGCTGTGGTATATACTTCATCACTTTTACGATATTATGACTTGAGGGGGAAATTCTCTTTTAATCTTTAAAGAGTTTTTGTGCTTGATTGACAGTTGGAATGTCTGAGCAAAAGCTTATGCTGTTTGACCTCTTTGTCCTTTTTACTAGGGAGTTAATGCAGCTGTTGGAGCTGCAGGAATCCCTGGACCACCCGGACCACCGGTAAGCATTCATAATTCATCTTATGCCACAAGTTATTTTGGGGAAAAAGAGATATATGTTTAATCATGAATCATTGATCATGGTCAAGATTATGTTTAGGAATAGTAAGATAATCTTTTATTTCAATGATATATATTGTGGATACATGAAAAGCAATCTGAAATTGTTCTTAAGGATAAAGAAAGAGCCTGAAGCATCCACTGTTGCAATCCTGTTGCATGTAGTATAGCACTACCTGGTCTCAACTTCAGTGCATTACATATACAGATAAAATATATTCATATATAGATAAAATGGCAATAGATAATCTAAACTTCTATGTATCCCACTGCTGCCACCATGACATCTTTGGATATAGAATGGCATAAGATGATCTCCCTATCCCACTGCTGCCACCATGTTATCTGTAGTTATAGAAAAGCATAAGCTGATCTAAACTTCTATGTATCCCACTGCTGCCACCATATTATTTTTAGACATAGAAAGGCATTAGCTGATTTAAACTTTATGTATTGCAACGCTGCCACCGTGTTATCTTTAGATATAGAATTACATTAGTTGATCTCAACTTCTCAGTATCTCACTGCTGCCACCAAGTTATCTTTGAATATAGAATGACAATAGCTGATCTAAATAGATTTTGAAATATGCATATTGTATGCCTGACTATTCTTTCAGGGAAGGAAAGGTGATCCTGGACCGATTGGAGAACGAGGAGAAACTGGACTACCCGTGAGTCTAAATATATTTTTTGATAAGCTTTATGTTGCAAAGAAATTGAAAAATAGCACTCAAAATATATTTTCTGTTTATTCAAAGTACTGGTAAATATAGTTCAGTTTTAAGGTATATTGGTATTAATCTATTGGTTTTCACAGTAGAAGTCATGCTATATTTGAAATATAATTCTCTATTATTATATTCAAGGCATTTATCAGTTTGATTTACTATTACTCTCTTGGATGAGAACAGATTATAATGAAAATCATTTACCCTGATCTTGTGGGGAGTTTAGAGTCCATATTTAATGAAAATTAACCTGTACTAAAAACTAAGATATCCTTACCAAACTCACAGTCACAATGAGGAACAAGAAGGGAATTGGCCAAAAGCTTTTGCACACACATACATGTATTTGATCTCCTTCTAGCCCTGACCAGATGTAATGATAATGTGCTTTATATCTGTGTAGGGACCTAAAGGAGAAACAGGTGAACCAGGTGAAGCAGGCCTACCCGGACCTCCTGGCCTCCGTGGACCACCAGGAGAAATTGGCTTTCCTGGACCACCTGGTGAAATGGGTATCAAAGGGGATAGAGGTAGCACAGGAGAGAAGGGAGATGATGGAAACGTTGGAACACCAGGAGACCCAGGATCACGTGGTATACCAGTATGTTCACCATTTGCATTGTCTCTTCCATTGATTTTTTGTTAGAGCTACCAACCATTATGTTATTGCCGTAATTATTATGCACCCAAATTACGGCATTATGTTTTTTCTTCATAACATACAGTTAAGTGTAAAAAAAATTTGTAATTTCTTGGAGAAAACTTATCTATACATTTCTATTTTATAAAACATATGAAAGTATGGGGATTTGGTAATTTCAGTTAAATAGGCTAAGGTCAAAGGTCATTTTGAGATCAGTATTTTAAAATAAAGTTTGGGATCACTGAATACGGTTTCTTATTCCCAGTGGTTTGCAGGTCTAGACTCATTTCCATATGTATTGGTTCCTGTACACTTCAAGCTGTTATACAGGAGACATTTTCATTTAATTACTGTTTGAACATGTAATTCATCTTAATGATGATTAATTCCTTGAATGCATGAGCGCTGAAAGGCAGCTCGAGCTAAAGCCAGGGAAAAAATAATAATAACGCACCTCGGCATAGAATATTTCTAGATAGATGCGCTATATAAATGCCTATTATTATTATTATTATCATTATAATCTGCTTTTATATATTACTACATTCATCTGAGTGACATCTTTAAGCACTCTTCAGATATATTATTACCCTGGTCAATGGATGACCATGGCCTGCCCATACTCAGTGTAATCACTGCATCCACTCCCCAGGGAGCATTCCAACAAAAGTTTATAAACTGCTAGGCATAATGTAGGTTTTTACATCCCGCCAAGTACCAATTTCGCTCCCTGGGTGGAGAGTGGCAAAGTGTTTCTTCAAAAATGTACATCAATTGATCACTGTTTATTGCATTATTACGTTGATCATTGTTATCAGGGACCAAAAGGTGATGAAGGACCTCCTGGACCTGCTGGTGAGCTGGGTTCAAGGGTAAGTCAATGTGATTATTATGATATGACAGGAGTGGAAAGAGCAATATGATGACCGGGTAGTAGTATTGAAGATCTTGAGAGTAGTAGTAGTAGTAGTAGTAGTAGTAGTAGTAGTAGTAGTAGTAGAAGTAGTAGTAGTAGTAGTAGTAGTAGTAGTAGTAGTAGTAGTAGTAGTAGTAGTAGTAGTAGTAGAAGTAGTAGTAGTAGTAGTAGTACTAGTAGTAGTAGTAGTAGTAGTAGTAGTAGTAGTAGTAGTACTAGTAGTAGTAGTAGTAGCAGTAGTAGCAGTAGTAGCAGTAGTAGCAGAAGTAGTAGTAGTAGTAGTAGTAGTAGTAGTAGTAGTAGTAGTAGTAGTAGTAGTAGTAGTAGGAGTATTATTATCATTATTATATTATAATGAGTGCATTACAAGTATTTTCTTAAGTCAAAGTGAGGATTTTCAATATCTTTTAAGATGCTCTGTGCATGTATCTTCTAAAAAAATTGGTATGAATGAAAAAGAATGAAATCATTTTCGTAAATTTGCTTAGAATTTTAATTTCAAGAATATCTTCCGGATGTGTATGTTAAACCATTGTCAAAGTTATCACAAATAAGATAAAATATAAAATTATTCATTCTTCTGATGAATAGGGAAAATTGCATTTGAAAATACAATAAACATAGGATTCTGTGATAATAAACATTTAAATGTTTAGGCCTACAGTTATGTTGGGGTTTTTTCATATGATCAAAACACCATCCATAATGGTTCCACTTTTATTCTGATTGCAGGGTTTAAGAGGACGTAGAGGTAATCGTGGTCCTGTTGGAGATAAGGGAATACCTGGAGGTTCAGGAGGGAATGGAACCTTAGGCCTTGTTGGAAGAGCTGGTGGTAGGGTAAGTCAAGATGCCATATTAAGCGGTGCTGCACCATCCAGAGTTTGCTCAATCTCGAAATTTTAGCCCGATCGGCCCTCTTCACGATTAATCTCGAGATTCAAGAAACCCCATCTCCACCATCGCAAGAAGAGCGATTCCTGCTCGAGTGAGGCATCGATGCAATATGGTCTGATCCAGAGTGCGTCTGCACCTGTGAATTAGCGTGATGATTCGTAAAATAGTGCTCTCTTTTGCAAATAATCCCAAGTTGACTTGGGATTGCAATCTCGAGATTAATCCTACAAACTATCGTGATAATTGCGTCTCGATTACAAATAATCTCGAGATTGTTCAGATCGGAATAATTGCCTGATCAGAAATAGCGTGCTAATTTGAAAACTTGGGGTGGTGCAGACGGCCCTAATGACATTCACCAACTTTATCTTAGTAATTCAGTAATATATTGTAGGGTCCAACCTCTGTATTTTTCCGTTCATATGAAAGGTCCTAATGCTCTAAGAGTATTAAAGCTTGAGCAGTCCATGAAATGTAGCAAGAATTAAGAACATATTCAATGTACAAAAAGCTTTGATTATTTTATGGAATTGCCTGTTTTCTAGATATGACGTAAGTAGTATGTGCCAGCAGTGAGATTATTTGATAATTTACCAATGCTTTTCAACATAAAGTTTAAAACCTTATTACCCTGTGATTACTATTCCTTCATTTTTTTAGAAATCACATAATCTGGCAGACATGAGATGTACCTTATATTGAATAGCTGCTTTCTCATGCCTTCACAGAAGTACTATCTTGAATGGCATAAAGGATTTATGTCATGTGTGTATTAAATTATACCATTCTGAATCTGTTTGTTCATGTAGGTGTAAATGATACACTTTAGAGAAGTAGACTGCTAGATGCTACATATACTCTAGATATATTTCAACCCAATGAGAGTGAATGGGCATCCATATATTTGGGCAGGACTTTATGGAAAGCAAGTGTTATAGCAAATCCTTCAGGCTAAGTTAAAATGCCCTCATCCATAACGCGATATCATCTTTTGTCTAAAAGAAGGAGCACTGGCATACTCTTAACCCTTTGAACCCGATAGGCCGGAATACCGGCCTGCCAGAAAACACGCAAATCTTCTGGCCTACAGCCACGTGATTTCAAAAGCATGGATTCTAAATGTCAGGTGATCTTCTAAAATGACATCATCTTTCTAGTACGTGTAGGAATATTTAGTCGATAATTTCAGTCAATGTCGGCAATGATTTCGGAAGGATTTAGCTTAAAAAATGGCCAAAATATGCCACTTTTTTGTGATTGCTCGTGTCGTAGGTGCGGTAATACGTGGCGAGTCACGTGCTTACTATGGGGAAGCAATTGGTATATCTCACTTTGGTGAAAACAGTGATTTTGAGCCCAAAACAGACACTAAATTTGATATTTCTGATCTTAGACTAGGTCTACGAGAAGCCAAACAACTTCAGCCGGCTCGGGCCGGGTACTAGCGGGGGGAAGGTGCCGTTGGGTCTCGAATCATGGGGGATTGTATGAATGTGGTCGAGAAGTCATTTATGTGCACATAATTCAGGGTGTATGTCACGACCGCCCAAAAATAATTCAGGGTTCAAAGGGTTAAGAGTTGTCATTTTAGTACCAGATAACACTGGCTATAATATGTCAGTATAAAAGGGCCAGGGGTAAAATATATAATTTGACATATGATTTTCATGTTTAACAGGGTAGATTTGGCTTGAGGGGACCACCAGGACCAGAAGGACCAAAGGGTGAGAAGGGTAGCCTTGGACCAATAGGACCCCCTGGTCCTATGGGAGAAAGAGGCCCAAGAGTGAGTATGGATTCCTTAAAGTTACGTTTTCAATGTAAGTCAAACCTTCAGATATTGCAAAAGAGGTTTGCCTTTTAATCCCTTGTATTGCTTGATGTAGACCTATCAAAAAATCTGTAATGATTGCAAATACATTTTCACAGTGATACATGATATTTATATACCAAAGAATGCAAAATATATGCATAAGTACTTTCACACTGTTGTCTGTTTCCTTAAGCACATGCTAGCTGATTTGCATATAATTTTAATTTGAACAGCTTCATAATCACTTTTTCTTCAAGCAGAACATTTAAAAAACCAGAATGAAGATGTAAATTTTAGTGACATAATAAGATGTTGGGATGCAATAACATGAACATTTTTAAATTATTGTTTTATTTTTATCCATTTTTCATTGTTTTACAGGGCAAGAGGGGTATACAAGGAGAAGTTGGGGCACCTGGAGCTGTTGGAAAGAAGGGTTTCTTGGGATACCCTGGTCCCTACGGGCCTGAGGGACCACCAGGACCTAAGGTGAAATATCTATTACCTTGTTTATTTCATTTATTACCTAATTCAATAACTTGCATAAGACATTCTCATGGCAACTTTCACTCATTTATTCATTCTTTATTTGTAAGATAATTAAATGAATCAGATATTCTTCAATCGTCTTTTAGCATGCCTACTAATCAAATTAATTTTCATTGAGTGTATTGATGTAAGACATTCTAGGTGATTCATAAAATGACAATTATACTCTTTTCTCAAAGCGGTGTATTTAATATCACAATGCCTATATTTTGATTGGTAAGTATCATTGATGCAATGAAAGGAAAAAACTTTGAGATTTGAGAGATTTGAAAAAAAACACCAATTACATTCTTTGTATATCTATTTGATGCAGAAAAGATCAATATTTAAGAAAATAAATTATGGTAATGGCAAATACCCTATGTTTGTAAGTTGCAGATGTAACTTTTATCATTACAACTAATGGTGTCATAGGAGAAAACATGTTATGAAGTGCTGTGAGTGATTTTCTGTAGCAATTTGCTTCATGAAATTAAATTAAAACCCTGATAATTGGAAAAGAGATTTTACCACTCTTCTCTCAAAGCGCAGTTCCGCCTTGGTGACTATAACCTTGCTGACAATTGTATTTTTTCTTTCAATGTTGCTATGCATATGCCATGTTTCCATTTCTGAAGGGCAGGAAGGGTCCAGACGGCTATGAAGGCTACCCAGGACCTCAGGGTGTCCCTGGTTATCCTGGTCCACCGGGTCCTAGAGGACCTAAAGGGGACATGGGGATAGGAGGATCAGAAGGTCAACCAGGAGAAGATGGACCACAGGGATCCAAAGGCCAATCGGTCAGTCAATTTCTAATTCTGACTTATAAACCACTGTGCTCTCTGACTATTGGTATTTTTGTGTGCTTTTCACACTGATCATTGTGCCCCCATATATTCCTTACCTGGGTACCTTCTTTCATTGTTTTTTATTAAGGATGCTATTTCTTGTAAATATTTACAAACTGCTATTGAGTTATTATCTTTTCTTGTTTAAAGCTATTCGTTTTTATTCATGTTGATGTAATCCCTGGCTTACACCAACTGTAAATATATACTTAATAAAAGTAGGAGGATTATGGAGCACGAAAGAAGAAAAATGACAATTTAAGCATGCAAGTTATTATTATTAAGTTTGAAATGTATATGCTAGTTGAAGTGTTTTTAAAGTTTTACAAGAATATATATATATATATACATACATATAGTCAAATTAGATGATGTGTTATGCTTTATTAATGTAATCATTTTTCACAAATGAAATATTCCTTTTTATTTTGAAGGGAGAACCTGGTATTGATGGAGGTCCTGGACCTGAGGGTACTCCTGGGTACAAGGTGAGTGTGTATTAACCTCTCAGCTCCTCGAACCTGATGGATACTGTATAAAGTCATTGGGAATTAAGATATTCAGTACTCATAGGGTTAACTGAATCAACCATTAATGATATTTTTAAAGTAAAAGATGGTAAAATCTTTATGTAGTCTTTAAGAGGTTTTCTCTAGGTTCATGTGCATTACACCTAGCCATAGAGTAATTAATGTTGATACAAGTATTGCCGAATGATCATACTGCCAGGTTATGATTCTTTCCACAATTCTTGAAGGTATTAGCTCTGATGCACTGCCACACAGGCTTTTTAAAGTTGGTTGTTATGATATAAATAAACTTTTTTTATGTAGTGCATATCACAGTGATAAAGCCAAGACTGTGTTTTAGAGAGCTTGAAGATGGAAAAAAAATATCTCTATTATATTATTGATTAGTAATACTGATATTTGTCTTCTTGGCCTAAATGACCAGAGTAGTAAATATGGAATTTTGAAATGTAATGTACATATCAAAGATTTGATGTAATTTCTTTCTTTCTAGGGTGAGAATGGTGATATAGGTCGTCCTGGCAGGCCTGGTGCATTGGGACTGAGAGTAAGTTACATGTCCATCAATATCTTGTAAACTTTGAATATTTATTGTGTATATTAGGGCTGCACGATAAGACAATAATATTGAAATGTTGTGATGTTGAAATTTCATTAAATTGATGATGTATCTCTTGACACCAGTGTTGTTTTAATTATTAAGGTTTTGATAGGTTCAAACAAGATATGTATCTCCCCTGAAATGCTTTCAGGTATTGTGATAAAATCATAATACTTTACATAATCCCCGTTACTCCAATTAAGGTCAAGGGAATGGGTCATGAAGATTTTTAACCCTTATCAATTATTACCCCTCATAGAGAGCAACAAGTTGATACCTATTTGATGTTCTTTGACAATTCATTGTTTTTACAGGAATTTAGAGACCAGTTTAGAGCATAAAAATTAGTTTAAGATAATTTTGTTGAAAAGATATATCTGAGGGATTGTGATACATTGATAGCACGTTATCTAATCAAATGAGGGAGATTGTTGCAGACTCTAAAATTTGTGTGAGATGATTTGCATTCGTCATGCAATTATATCGCGTAAACTTGTATTTTATCTTGTAACTCAATAATGCTGCTTTAACTATGTGAGAAGGAGGATGATGAAATTATGATGATGATGATGACAATGATGATGACGATGATGTTGATGATGACAATGATGACGACGATGTTGATGATGGTGATGATGATGTTGATGATGGTGATGATGATGATGATGATGATGATGATGATGATGATGATAATGATGTTGATGATGATGATGTTGATGATGATGATGATGAGTACGATGACTATGACGATGATGATGATTGATGATGAAGATGATGATGATGATGATCATGATGATGAAATGATGATGATGATGATGACAATGATGACGATGATGACGATGGTGATGATGATGATGATGGTGATGATGATGATGATGGTGATGATGGTGATGATGATGATGATGATGATGATGGTGATGATGATGATGATGGTGATGGTGATTGATGATGATGATGGTGATGATGATGATGATGATGATGATGATGCTGATGATGATGGTGATGATGATGATGGTGATGATGATGGTGATGATGATGGTGATGATGATGATGGTGATGATGATGATGATTACGATGACTATGATGATGATGATGATGAAGATGATGATGATGATGATGATGATGATGATGATGATGTTACAGCCAGAATGCTGATGATGCTTTTGATGGTAATGACGATGATGATGATGTAATATGCAAGATCATACAGGCCTATTGTGTACCTTAATTTGCAGGGTCGTAAAAGGGGTAGACCTGGAGAGCCTGGTGACAAAGGTAATAAAGGAAAACCTGGCAAACCTGGACCTTTTGGATACCCAGGAAGAATGGGTAATAGAGGCCCTTTGGTGAGTATAATGTGAAGGTTTGAAGGAGTAATAAAAGAGTTTCTGTTTTTGTCTCGCTAGCATAGCAGAGTGAGACTTTAGGCACTGCCACTTGTTATTTGATTATATTACATAGGTTATGCAGATTCGAATCAGTGATAGGTCAATACGCCATCACGTGACCATAGCTGCCAGGATTGCATTTGTTATATTCTAGGTTTTGATGTCACCTCAGGGAAGATACTGCGTTGTATTGTCAATTGCGGCATTATATTCACTAAGGTGATGTCATTCGCTGCATACAAGTTGCGTAACAAGGTAGTTTATTTGATTTACGCTCTAATGTTAACGTGTCGTTTGCGTGCTTAGTGTATTTTCAAAATAAAAATCTATTATGACGTAAATGGATCAGAGCTGTAGCAAGAATTTCGTAGTTGAGCCAGAATGATGAATGCAATCTCTGATGGTGAATCCACATATACTACTTAATATAACAGATATTGCCTGGTCTATCGTTTCAATAAATAACATTTCAACTCCCCTCCGAAGCTATATTTTTCCCTCAGCGCTGCGTGCTTCAGGCAAAATATAATCCATTGGGAAAAATATAACTCTGTCGGGGAAAGGAAATGTTATATTCAAACTCTAGGTAGGCAATATCTGTATAATATCAGAAATCCTATATATATCAACCCTATTGATTGTATTCTTTAATCATCATCTATAATTATTTATCATAAGCTTTAAACTGTCTACTTCCACATAATTTTTGTTGATTTTCATTGTATATTTCCTACCTTTGTCATTAAATAAGAAAAATAAACTGCTGCATTATTGTAGTGAGAGTTTCATAGAGACTTGTTTATGTGTTAAGTGCTATTTGTCATTATACTGAGTATTATTGTAATACCTATTACTGAATGTATAAGTTCATACTGTGCCTTTCATTGTCCTTGTCTTTTTCAGACAGGACTTTTTCTTTAAACTCAGTTATTAATAATAATAATCCGCTTTTATATAGCGCTTAATACATCGGAACGACGTGTCTAAGCGCTTCACAGATATATTATTACCCCAGTCATCGGATTCGATCAGGCATTCTCGCACACAATGTGTGCACATCCTCCACTCCCTGGGGAGTATTCCCGTCAGTCGCCAGTGAGGCGCACACTGTACTGGACAAGCTACAATGACTTTCACATCCTACCGGGTACCCATTTAGCACCTGGGTCGAGAGTGGCAAAGTGTGGATTAACGCCTTGCCAAAGGACGCGAGACCGCGGTGGGATTCAAACACACGACCCTCTGTTTTCAAGGCGAGAGTCAGAACCACTACACCACGGCTCCTCCACAATATTTAGACAAATATATTCTCACTTTGAATGGGAATAAATAAATTGAATTGAATGCATTCCAATTGGCAAGAACGTAAGATACAGTTTAAGGAAAAATGAAAGTACTGTACAGTCCTTATTCAGCAGATTGAATTGTATCATAACCCTGTATAGTTAAAGGCAAATGTTGATTTTTTTTCTTGGAGGCAGGGACTGCGAGGCTTTCGAGGTCGCCGTGGAGTTCAGGGACCACCAGGTGTCAAGGGGGAGAAAGGAGAGGTCGGAGAGGATGGGGCAAAAGGAGAAAAGGGAGACCAGGTAAAGCATAATAATACTAGTAATTTTACACTTTTATATAGCACCTAATTACATTGAAATGATGTTAATAATTGTTCTACAGATATATTATTACCCCATCGATCAGACTGGTGTTTTGCCTTCAGTGTGTGCACTTTCTTCACTTCCATTTCTGCATTTCAGTAGGAATAAGGCTATATGGTGTTGGACCAAAAATATAATCATTATCAGTGGGTATTAGACTGGTGACAGCTGATGGTAGGGACGAATAGAGAGATGGCAAAACTGATAGTTCATCAAACTTATTAGCCATAGTAATTTTCAATAGTCTGTGATTTAGAATTACTCTGGTAACAAATTAAACCAACAGGCAAGATCATTTAAATACATACAAGTGCTCATTCAGGTGTGGCTTTCAGAAAAGATCGACCAAGTTTGTGGGGTAGTAAACTTTTTGTTTGGGGGATTAATCAATGCCAACTGATATTTAAAAGCAAATATGCTTGAAGTGATACGATACCAGTCCATGCCAGATTGTTAATTTATGATCATTCTATTTGCAGGGCTTACAAGGTGTACCTGGTGAACGCGGTCCTAGAGGCGAGACAGATCCTGCGTTTGATGGAAATCCTGGTTCTCCTGGACCTGATGGATTCAAAGGAGAAAAGGTATTATTTTTATCTGCATTTGCGCTTAGTTTCTGTTTGTGTTATAAAACAAATTTAAGATAATTATGGGGATAAATTTCAATTATATCATCCTATTATCTCCACTCATAAAAAAACATAGTATTTAGATGAATTTTATGCGATTATTTTAATGTTTGATGTTGGTGAAATATATTTAAAATTGCAAAGGGTTAAACTAAATATGCGTTTATGTCAATTAAGCAAAGTATAATTTTTCATTCACTGGGCCAAACTGATTGTCAATATGCTATATTGTAATTTATATTTACAGAATATGTAGATGTGTCTGTAAAGATGTGATTTATGGCCCCTTGAATGGACACCTCCCTGGGAAACATTTAGCGGTACAATATCTTTGGGGATTTGCCTCTTAGGAATATTATCCTTCAGAAGACAAGTGCTCTGGTCAGAATCCAAATTGAGAAATTGTTCTCCCCAGAGAAATGTCCCGTCTGGAGATTTATGAATATGGTTATTCAACTTAAATGATGATTGATTAAGTCAAACCAAACATGCATTCTTAAATTCTGTTGCCTTTGTTATCCTTAGGGAAACATGGGTCGCCGTGGAGATCAAGGACCCCCGGGACCTCCCGGTCCATCCATACCTGGATCCAGGGGTTATAGAGGTGACAGAGGAGATCCTGGAGCCCAGGTAAGTTAATATATTCATCTCTTGATGACCTGTATTCATTAAGGAGTAAATAATCATCATAATACCTAGAAGAATATTCCAAATTACAGTACATGATACATTGTAAAAACATCTCCAAACATTTTAGAGATTCATTGCATCATGTATAAAGCAAAGTATGACATGGTTTGAATGCTAGTTTAAAGTGAAATTCCAGTAGTTGTGCACAGTAAACACTGATTTCATGAGAAAGTCTGTAAAACAAGGCATAATTGTCAGTATATTATCAGAGGATCTAGATCTAGTACAGTTACATTAACTGAACTTTGTGAAATCTTGAAATCTACGCTGAAAAATGTTCACCCCGAAGATCCCCAACACAGATAAGCGCACGTGGGACAATGTATAATTATTGCTTAGAGCGTCTGGCCCGATGCTCTACCCGAATCCTGTGCTTATTTTCTGATTTCTCAGCAATTACAAAATTTCTTCCAGAATCTTTTGGCACATGCTTTTTATTTATACAAACAAGACACTTTGGTGGTCATTTCATTGGATTCTGTACAAACTCATTTTGATATGGTTACCAAAACTAGCATTTACCTTTAACATCTATGATACAATGTTCTTTATAATTACCAGGTTTTCTTCATCCTGATTTCTATACATTTTCTGGGTGTCTTTTCCTGAACACGATTTTTGTATATTATTCTATTTTATATGTAGTGGATTTTGTAGTATATGATTTCTCCATATTTATTGGCATTCTGAAAAATGCACTGCACTTTTCATTTCAACAGTAATATTTTTGACAATTTTTAGAAGGTATATTTAGAAGATGGACTCTATATTTCTTTTAAATTTTGTATTGTAAGGCCGCTAAAGCATGATAAATTGAAAGGCGCTAAGTGAATGATATAGCTATGTAATATATGTTTTTGTTGTTGTTGTTTAGGGACCTCCAGGCTCACCAGGTAGACCAGGACCACCGGGCAAAAGAACAGGACCACCGGTAAACTCTTTTAACAAATATTTTATTTTGTTTATTTGAATTTGAAGTCAGATGATTTTTAAAGCTCTCACTTTAATTTGCAACTGATTCATTAGTCCTGATTCCTCTGTTTTTTTTCAATATTTTGAATTTTCAAAGTGAGAGGTTTTATCAGCGTTAAGTAACTTTGTTTCAGTCATTTAATTGAGCATGCAAAATTTTTAATTAATATCGAATCACAATTTGGAGGATAATAAACATTGAGAATTCCGAAAGTATAAAATAAACTGATCACAAAAAACTTTGGCCCATGTTGAAATCTATAATTAAATGTTCAATTCAATTTTTTTTTACTTACAATTAGTCATATTCACACTGATGACAGTCCGACTTCTCTTATCCAGCCTCCCCTTATCCGGATTTATTATCCGAAATGCACACTTGCCGAGATTTTTTTTCAATCTAGTACATGGGGAAATGAGATTTCAATCTAAACTAAAAATTCCTATGCAAACTCACTTTGATTACATGCATTTTCAAATATAGCCTACCTACAACCACATTTTTATGAAAATAATTACCCAAATCACCAAAAGAACTTAGACAGGAGAATTTTCCAGTAAATCAGAGCGCAGCGCAACCATTTTATCACATTCTCTTTTCTGGGAAAAAACAACACATGTCTCACTACCTAGTGCTTGGCCGGAAAGCGCCATCTATCATGTTTGAGCCTACAGTCATGGCTGAGTTTGTGATGCTCCCTGCTATGATCCAATTTTAAAACTTAGTTTCGAGTCATTCTCTTTCTTTTGAAATATGCTCGATGTATACCTCAATCATTTCAGCAGATAACTTATCAAAGAGTTTTGGTAACCAATCTCTTTCATTTCCGACACTGCAGTGAATACTGTCTGTGTAAGCCCACTACAATAGATTCCGTGTAGCTACCATAGGGGAGGCAGCAGTGTGTATTTAATATTGAGTCTCCCAGATCCGGATAAATCCCTTATGCGGATTGGTGCTGGTCCCAATGTGTCCAGATAAGAGAGGATGGACTGTATTATGTACTCGCATTTCAAGAACATATATAAAAAGTAAACAGAATATTGTATTATGAAAAGAAAGAGAGAAATATGATTTTTTTTCATTCGCAGGGTCCTCCTGGGCCTCCAGGGCCCCCAGGTCCACCAGGTCCACCAGGAACAGAAAAGGTATAATTGGTCCTAGAACTGAAATATATTACAAGTTATTCAATGAGGTCCCTCACCAACTCTTATCTATCAAAACCGAATTTTTCTATGTAATAACTTCTTTCAACAATTAATATCCTCCTTGTCAGATTACCCCACCGTTGGGAAAGCCCTGCCTCAATGGAGTAACTTTTAATTCTAAACCTGCCATCACATCCATGAGAATACACCAGCAGAAAAAATGTGTTTTTCCTATAAATAAAGTTCTAATTTATGATAGTATAATGACCATAAAAATGTTAGTTTATGTAGGTTGTGCAATTATTTTGTCTGTGTATACTTCATTATTTACCTTTTTTACTAATTGATTGTTTGGTTCTGGGACACAATTCATAAAAAAAAACCTTTGATCATTGTAGCAATATAGTAATGGAGGTCAGCAAGCAATCAACATCAAGATTCCATAACAGTTATCATAATGATAAAGTTACTATTTTTAGGTCTTTTCAAAACACACCCCTGATGTTGAACTGAATTAATGATTTCATTCCAGGGTGTTAGAGGTGACCCAGGGCCACCTACTCCAGGCCCTCAGGGTCCTAAAGGTCAACAAGGTCCAAAGGGAGAAACTGGTATCAGAGGTATCAAGGGAGAAAAGGTAAGGTTGGGAATGTATTTTTCCTCATTCAATGGATTTTATTTTATTTGGCAAATATTGCAAGAACAATATGTGTTTATTTGTGAAGGTTATTTGCAACATAATTACTATTATCATTATCATGCCACAACATTTTTTGATAATGCTATTCACTTTGATCCTTTGCCTCACACACATATTCACACACATTGTGCTGCACTCGACCCAGGTGAGGTGAATGGGTACCCGGTAGGATTTATTCCTTGAACGCTTTAGCGCCTATTAATATGGCGGCTTAGCTACAGCCGGGGTAATAATATGATACCAAGTATCAAAGCACAGTTGAGTACATGCACATAGTAACTGCGCTTTATAAATTGACATATTATTATTATTATTCTCCCAATTTCCTAAAGCATGAGTGATCTAAATAAGTATAAAGGATTTTCTTGGACCTAATCATGACCGTAGTTTGCTTGATTGTGCTCTATATAGCAACCCTTCTAATCTTTCAGTACTTGTCACTCATGACAAGTGCTTCTTTGTCAAATTACAACACCGTTAATGTGGGCAGAAATGTAAATAAGTTATACTCTAGATAAGTAATACTTTAAAAGAATGTAATACTTGTTCCTCTTTCTGTATTCAGGGTTACCAGAGTAATGCAGGACCCAGAGGTAAACCTGGAAGAAATGGTCAAAGGGTAGGTTTAATTCGTTCTTAGCCAATCAGGTGCAAGTATTTCTGTAGCTGTAACAGTTGTCAGTGACTCTTTGTTTTATGACAAGCTCCCCTGATATGATTAAATTTGCATCCCAATCATTTGAAACTTGTTATCATTAATGATGAATACTTTAACTTTGCAAATTGTGAATTATATACCTCTTTTTTGTCCCCTGTGTCTGTATGATTGTAAAAATGGATCCAGAGTATTTCCATAAAGACATTTGGACCCTATGTTGCAGTAGGTATCAGCTTACGATTAATTTAATTCTTTTTTTTATTTTTAAGGATTACTAGTTACTCGTATTTTGTACATTGATTTTATGGTGTCTCCCAGGCCTTCAGAAGTAAATAATACAAGTATAGCACTTGATCCTTAACAAAGTTAGGCTTTAAGTAAAAGGTAAAAATTTGATTTATATCTTGGAGTGTTTTATAATATTTCATTTTTGCTTAATCATCACTTTTAGGGACCCAAAGGATATAAGGGTTCCACTGGACAAAAAGGAAGAAGGGTGAGTTGTGAAACTGGCTGCTCTTTTTCAGGTCTTGCATGTTTGCCTGAATTGTTCAACATCCTTGATGACATGTTCTAGATTTTTAAGAAAATGGAAGAGTTCAAATGACAGTAATGTACATGTATTTTCAAATGAATATTCTTGGATACTTACCTTTAAAAATGAGATGTCAATTGTTTCCATTCACTTTTATTATGATTGACAACTTTATTTATAACCATTAGAGGATTTTTTCAGAGAAAAGGCAGTTCCAGTTTGCAATGGCTTTACTGCTCTGTTAGTAACCGCAATAGAGAGGGCTATAGTCTTTGACTACTTTTTATCAATGGGCAATTCCATAAAATATTTATGCCGACCCCATATATGTGGGACCTTCATGAAGTTTTCTGTCTCTGATTTCTGGTTCTTGTGACAGTAATGTTCTCAAAGTAAAACTTGAAAAAAATAGGGGCTGGACGTGCAAAAAAAAGGTTGATCATTTTATGGAATTGTTGTGAAGTATTGCCATAATCTTTGTATGTTTCTCTCTGTTCCCACCTCTTTCTGCCTCTGTCCTTCTCTATCTCAGGGTCCTCCTGGCCCCCCTGGTCCACCGGGTCCACCTGCTCCTACTCGTCCTCCTCCAACATTGGTGAGTGATTCCTTTTCTGTTGACCTGATGGACTACCCATTTCTATATAACTTGTATGCTATTAATACTGGAATCATCCGATTTGTCAAGACATTTATCCTTTTCTCCATTATGGTAGTATACAGCTTCTAAATCTTTAGAAGCATTTATTGAGGTACCAGTCATTTCAGAATCTTTACTACCATCCCACTGCTGCCACATTAACTAAGGCAATGCAACAAAACTGTTTGGGTAATTTAGAAAAACAATTGCAAAAGCTCAATTGGGAACTAACTGAACAAGGCAGTAAATATTTTTACCTGTTTTGCAGTGGTGCTCATTCAGTATTGCCATGAATACACCTACCATTAGTAATAATTATTTGAAGCATAGTAGAATCAATCCAATGTGATTATATAATATGCCATCAAGTGATATTTATCTTATCCCTTAGTGGTTGCGTGGAAGGTTCAAGTGTTTTTCTAGAAGTTAGCAAGAAGTCAATTGTCGTGGTCTTTGAAGATCTGTTTGGTCATCTGCATATGCATATAGCCAAAGTGACCTTCACATTCATCACATTTTCATTCTTATTCTCCTATAAGCCTCCAACCACTACAGAAGCAACAACAACTAAAAAGAAACGACGCACCACCACAACAACTCTACCACCTACAACAACTCTACCCACAACTCCACCCACAACAACGAGAGAAACAACCACAACAAAGAGGAGAAAGAAGAAAAAGAAAACCACCACAACCACTGTTGCCCCTACAACAATATTCCTCACAACGTTACCCCCTACCACCACCCCAGCCCCTACCACCACCCCTCCACCAACTACTCCTGAACCTACACCCACCCCTGAAGTAATTACTGATATAATACGAGAGATAGAGGAAGAGATAGAACCTCCAAGGGGTACCAGGAATGCACCGGCTGTATCCTGCAAAGAAATCTTCATGGATTATCCTGATTCAGAAGATGGTAAATCATTTTCATCTCTGTCAAACCCTCACACAATATTTGTTTATGATTTAATCTATCTTTTTCTTTTCTTTCTTTCCTTCTTTCTTTCCTTCTTTCTTTCCTTCCTTCTTTCTTTCTCTTTCTCTCCCTCGACTCTTCTCTTCCTCTCTGTCTTTCTCATATCTCTTGCTCTCCACCTCCTTTTTTAAATTTTTGTTATATATTCCTCCTCTCCACCCCTCTCTTTCTCTTTCCACTCTTGTTTTATATTCCTGATGTAATCACTTTTCAGAGCTGCTTAGTCTCAATGATTATCAGAATGATTCTGGCACAAATAAATGTTCCAATTTCTAGTGTCTCCTTGATTTGTTCATTCTTGCCTCCTTTGAACTATGTAATGTATGGATCAATATCACCCTGATTTGAAGCAAATTCTCCCTGAAGGCTACTTAAGTTAGTAGCTTTCTGCACTTTTTCATTTTTTATCAACTTCATTATTTTTTAATGCTATGGTTTAATTCTTTCTGTTATAATGAAACATATATGATGTCTGTTACAGGTTTATACTGGTTAGATACAAATGGAGGGGCACCAAACGATAAATTCCAAGCCAACTGTAAATTTGCCCAAGGTGGGCTGACATGCCTTAACGCCACAGCTGCATCTTCAGTGAGTTTAATTAATCTGTATTTGTTTACTCTTGCGTTTCATCATCAGACAAATAAATATTTATTAGTGAAAAAATATGAAGAGAAATCCCAAAACTTTAACATGTTTTAATGTATTGTTTTTCTTCATTTTCTTTTACCTATCATTCGATAAACAATTGAATAAAGGAATATAAGAAATACCAAAGTCCATGAAAGTTCATCCTGAATAAGTCAAGAAGAAAAGCGGAATGATTTTTGTGTATGTTCAGTGAGGATTTGGTCAATTTTTCACTAATTTTAGGCAGTTTTGGATGGAATTCCCTAATGTGAGTTATACACAAGATAGGCTCCTCTTTAAGCAACAATATCACATGATTGACTCGATTTGGTTAAGTTTTTGTACTAATTATCTACAGACGTCTTACTTCTTCTTAAGTAAAATTCTTCAACTTTTTTACTGATCAATTTCAGATATTTTGAACTGCAAGAGGTATATTATCATAATTCAAATATTTTCATGATTTTTTGTCTTAATCTTATTTCCTTAAGGCATTTATCTCATGAACTTTGGCATTTTGTATTTCTAGGAGTCTTTCTTTTTCTTCAGTTTCATGCATTTTCTTGCTTTTCAACTAATCGTTTCAGATAAAAAATATTGATGAAGAAAATATCAAGTTTTATTAATGCATCAAGTCTGTGTCCATAGGTGGATTGTGATCATCTTAGGTGTCAGTTTCTGTCTTCAATTATTATCTTGTTCATCTTATAATTTCAGAGAGAAGCTTCCAATTGGGCTAGGTCTCCAGGAAGAGATTGGTTTTCAGATTGGAGTGAAGGTTTTGAGATAGAATATGAAGCCAATGTTGTTCAGCTTAGGTTCTTACATATGAAAAGTAATACAGCAACACAATTGTAAGTGGTGAAGCAGAACGCTCAAATGTTTGTTTTTTAGTATTCATTCTTTGCTAGTGAATTTACATTAATTTTTGTAAGAGGTTTTCTTGCTCAATTAGTTTTTTTTTTTTTTGGGGGGGGGCGGGCAAAGTTAGTATTGTTCTGAAACAGAATTGAATTCATGTGTTCTTTACAAGATAGAGAGGTGGATTTATGTCACATTTTAATTTTTGTCAGTGTCTTCGTAGATAATAGGAAAGGCATATATACAATGCAGACTATCTTGCAATATAGGTGCACATGAAAATATGAAAGTTACATGAAATAGACAGAATGATTGATGAATCAAGGGATACATACGAAAGATGGATGGATAAATCTACTACACAATGTTTCCATCTGCTCTCAAGACAGTGTCTTTGATCAAAAGGTCAAACATTGACATGTCCTCAAGTATATCACAACCAAACCGTAATCATATATCTTCATAATGATTATGGCAGGAGCAGAAATCTTTCCCAAATGGTAGGGGGGACAAGAGGCTGGAAAATCTGACAAGCAAAAAACAAACACAAAAAAAAGGTTATCACCCCAAATTTCAGGTAATTTTGATGAAAATAAATTTGACAAGCAAAAAAAAAACAAAGGTGATCATTCCAAAACTAAGGTCATCTCATCCTAAAATACATCTTTTATTACGATTTTGAATGATGAATTTCTTACCATCATAACAGACCAGAAATAGTAGGGGGACATTTGATATTGTGTCCCCCTATTATTTTGAGTAGGGGGGACACGTCCCCCCTGGGATTTCCGCTCATGGGCAGGAGGATATTTTTACAGATGAAAATACCTGGTCCTATATGGAAACAGTAGTGACTGATTCATCTTCATTTATCCATTGATTTCAGATTCACATTCAACTGTCTGAGAGTTGCTGCATACTACAATGAAAAGACTCGTAACTATGATAGCTCAATACGGTTCAAAGGTTATAATGAAGACATCATAGAATATGGTATGCCGGGATATGTCGTACCAAAAGATGGATGTAAGGTAAGATTTCAAAGTAACTTCTTCTTCAACAATACTGCAAACTTTCATTATTTCAATGATGTTTCCCACAATTAATGAAATATAACAATTATTTAGAAGATTATCTGTTAAATATATGAAAAAAGGTTAGAATTGCTATCAATGTTGAGTTATAAGCTCTTTTGTTATAACCTACTAAAATCCTACCTAATGGCTGAGAAAAGAAAATCGTCAAAAAATGTTTATTGTTTGATTATTATAATTTCCATGAAAAATGAATCGGGGCATGATTATGATTACATCTTCTTAGTTTAAGGCATTTTTATTGGAGGTCCGCGCAAGCTGTCACTTTGAGCTGGTGTCCTGCCTAATGTCATTCTGCTTCATAACCTTTTAACTTCAGCATACACAAAACAGTGCTAATTGCAGGGATCCTGCTCTGAAAAGATACTGAATTTTTTGTGAAGGTATGCTGCATAAATTTCTTTGAGGGGACCGGACATAGAGTAGGCCTATGAGATCAGATTTATAAACAATTGCAAAAAAGCGAAGTTAGCGAGCAAAAGTTTTTTACCTTATTGATACAAAAATCTAATTTTGTTAACATTTTTGCCATGATATTCAGAAAATGATATCATCTTTTCCATTTCGTTCCATTTTCATCCATATTCATGGTCATGAAACTATTTGGGGTCCATGCCTACCCCCCCCGCCCCCATGATCTGTATGCCAGTGTGGTGTAAGGTCCGTGATGGATCGTATTGATTTGTGTGCTTGTTTACTATAATTTCCTTTGTTTTATCATTGCAGTCAATATTCAAAAAGCAGAAGAAGTCTATTTTCACACTGACTTCGAGTGATCCATCACAGTTACCGGTCAAAGACTTTGCTCCCCGTGGTTACACAGGACGTGGACAAAGATTTGGTTTTACCGTGGGACCGGTATGTTTCTTATGAGCAAGGTCAATAATCCACTGGACAAAACTTGAACACGTGACTTTCTTTAGAGACAGAATTTGTTTGACCAGAGTTTTGAGATGGATGTTATTGGTGTCCTCAAGAGGAACAATCTCTGGTCCTAGACCTTTGCCAAAGGACTTCCTGCTGACTTTATACCTCATGATTGACTTATGTTTGTTTTTAGAGGAGTGATGTCACCAAATGGTCAAAAGAAAAATTGATTATTTTCATCAGGATAAAAGTTCGACTTAGCTTTTTGAATAAGGTGCTTGATTTTTTTATTCTGTTATTTCTTGTAACATTAAGATTTGTAGTTTTCAGATCTTAGTTGTTGATATTCTTTTAATTGAAAAGTTTCAAGGCACTTGTGTATTTCCATTGTCAGAGATGTAGTGTAAATGTGTTTGAATGAGATTGTTTTTCTCATTCTCTGTAGTATATATGATGCTGACTGTCATCAACTCAAACCCCCACTTCTTTCTTTGTTCTGCAGGGTAAAATACAAAGAAATAATATTTTATCATCATGTCAAGCTCTATTTGTGAATATGCACATGAAATATATGAGTATCCTTGGCTATGTGAAATGAAGCATTACTAATGACCACTTTGTGGGTTCAATGAATAATTGTTCTATTTGGGGAAACTGCATTTGAACTATTTTGGCAACCGGCAATAAACTCATTCATATTTCAATATCAGGTTTCATTAATTCTTTAAAAAACATATTTTTACATTTTTTACTGTTTAAACAACCTCATATCTCAGTATCATGTTCCATATATTTTTAAGCCAATGCAAGAGTCAATGATTGTACATGTATACTGTTCACTTCAGGGCGGGTCATCACAGGGGTGCTTATAGAAACAGAAAAATGAGAGCTAACTGTTATAAGTTTTGTAAAAGTCCACCAGAGAATAACAGAGAGCTGTGGATTTTGTAAAGTCATAATTATGTAGCATCATGTATGATGCTACAATGTATAAAATCCATATAGTGCAATTTAGCCAAAGCATTAAACAATACGTTTACTTTTGCATTCTACATGAATCAGACATGTCATTTCATATTAACACCTATATGAGTATTAAATGATGTTGGTCATCAACTATGAAATTTTTATTGCATGACAAGTAGCGCGTGCATGTGACATCCAAAACAAAACTTTTCAAATCCACAACTTTCTTATTCTTTGGATTTCCGTCAAGCTTTCATTTCTGGATGGTTCTCTCATTTCAGTCCATTGTAATGTCAGAGTAGACATCCCCTTTCAGTTTAGAACTGGAATTAAAGGTCAAGTTAACCCCCAACAAATATTTGATTTAAATAAAAGCAGAAAAGTCAAACAGGCATAGTACTGAATATTTCATCAAAATGGGATGTAAAATAAGAAATTCATGACATTTTTCTAGTTTAGTTTAATTTCACAAAACAGTTACATGCACATCCTGGTCAGTATGCAAATGAGGGGCTGATGACATCACACGCTCAATATTTCCTCTGTATTTCATTTTAATCATTTTTATATGAAACAGAGATTTATTCCTCCTGAACATGTGGAATTACCATCACTCTAATATTTTGTGGTTCATTCAAGTTGGTCTTTGTTGCCAAATCTGTAAAAGTTGAAATATTGTATAATTCAAGCATTAAAAAACAAAATAGTGAGTGACAGACGGCATCAACTCTTATTTTCCTTGTCACTGAGTAGTGCATATAACTTTTGGTGTGAAAAACAAGCAAAATTTTAAAACGTCATAATTTCTTATTTCACATCCAAATTCGATGAAATTTTCAGCACTATGTTTATTTTTCTCTTTTGATTCAAATCAACATTTTTCTAGGGTGGACTTGACCTTCAAGACATCTCTCTGCCAATCATAAACAATATTCATTGCATTCAATAGAAGTATTTTATATGCTTACCAATGGTGTATATTATTAAGCAAAATCAATTTTTATCTGAGAAGTTTAATTTTCTCTCAGTGTCATTTTTTTTTTATTATCAGAGCAGATATCTTGATTAGAGATGATTATAGAATTAAGAAATGTAAATTACCGGATATCAACATAATTAACTCTCAAACAATCATGAGTGTCAATAATTCTAAGCACTGTAAAACACAAGAGTAGAAAACAGAACTGTTTGTATGGTGTTTTCTTCATGAAATGTTTTGTTAATTCTTGGGTAATTTCCACTAATTCAACTGTTAACCACTTCCTTTTCCATTTACACTACAGGATGTTTTTTCTCCTAACTTTTCACCGCCTTCTTTCACTTTTATTTATCTTTTGGAAAAGTCTCCCAATTTTTTAGTGTACTAGTATTACTCATTTGCATGAGGCTGAAGTTTTATTTGTCTTCAATATTTTTTTATCAAAAAGCCTATTTTAGTTCATCTTCCATGTTTACAAACTAATATTAAGTATGGCATTAAGAAATAGTGCTCTTTACATGATAATTCTGAACATCCTGTGGATCTGTTGACGTTGTAATACCTCACTTTAAAAAAAATCATGATTTTGTTGCAAAATCAAGCACATGATTATTTCAGGAAAGATGACGGGTTTCATTTTCAAAAGCTTTCTTTATCTTTCACAAAAACCTTCACCGCTAGAGTTTTTAATCCAGGCAGCAGGACTTTGAAATCTCAGATTTATTATTATTTCTTTCTTCCTCCATTATTTCATGTAAAAAAAACTGTATTGGTCATTATCTACATGTTTTAGCAGGTTTCTAAGAGTTTGTTTAAATTTTGTGGTTTTTAACTATCCAAATATCATGACCCAATCCTAACGTCAATATCATCACTTCCTGATGAGTTATTTCACTGTTAAGTCAATATAGTTATATTCCAAGATATTGAATGCCTTTTTAGAAAAAAGGAAGTAGTATTCGTATAACCTTTGCCCTTTCAAAATTCCCCAAGCAGTCATTACAAATGAATGCTGGACTGTCCTGTCTGTATAGGCGAGATGTTATGTAGAAATTTACCAGCATGTACAGTTTTGGTTTTTGTTTTCGTCTTCCATTAGAGGATTATTCCTTAGCATGATTCTTTCTTAATCTCTGGTCTCTCAATATTTGTAATTACCCAGAAACCCTTTAACAAATATATGCAAGAAATGTGAAGGAGTGCATAAAATTTATTGTTTACAGATAGAGAGATCAGGGCTGTAAAGTGTATTTATAAAAGGCCATCATTTCTCATCAAATTCTTCATAATAGAAGATGAAGTTGATTCGAAATGGGATGTATATATGAAGTTATTTTTTGTACTTTGTGCACATGTATGTACTTTGATGTCCAAGAATGAATGCAAAAAGTTTTTTGATAATTTTTCAAAAATCAACACTTCAGGTTAAAATAACTATATGCAGCCAAAATCTTTAACCTTATTTCAGTGAATTTGCTGTTTACAAAATGTACCATTCATGGATTTTTTTTTTTTTTTTTAATTAAAGTCGATTGTAACGAAAGAACAAGTCAGCTTTGTTGAAATAAAGGATATTTTTAATCTTGAGTACAATATGTTACCCTTTTTATGATAGATATTCTTTGTTTAGCTGTTGTTGTTTGTAGACTTAAGTTTCAAAATTTTAGCATTAGTGTAAAAGGGTGAATATTTGAATGTATATGTGTGTATATACTGTAATATTAGTCATTTGATAATAAGATATCTTTGTGGAACAAATGCATGGTAGATTGATATGAA
The DNA here is from genome assembly GCF_018143015.1 of Lytechinus variegatus. Taxonomy (NCBI): domain Eukaryota; kingdom Metazoa; phylum Echinodermata; class Echinoidea; order Temnopleuroida; family Toxopneustidae; genus Lytechinus; species Lytechinus variegatus. The sequence goes on along the minus strand of NC_054754.1, from coordinate 30,262,924 downwards.
GTCGTAGATACCTGTAGAATTACTACAAGTAGTTTGTAATTAATATGATGTGTTGTTTTTCAGTAGTGATAAGTCGTGTAAAAGTCATTGTGCATATCTATATTCCCTTTTTTATGAATTGTAAAAATGGTAAATAACCCTAAATTATGTACAGCTACCAAACCCCTTTGCTCATTATGTTCTTGCTGATGAATTGCATTTACTTGCATCTATTTTCTTTGTAAGAAAATGTCGGTCACATCATGGAGTACACTCTCACAAAAGAAAAAAAATAAATATATTTTGATTTATTATACATATTATGCCTTTGGGGTCTTTATTTCATAAGAACTTGCTCCAAGAAAAACCTGTTATAATTATTAGATAAGTAGTCATCTGTGTGTAGGTGATGCCTCTCGTCATATTTTTATTATTTTCTTTCCAGAAGTGACTGAAAATCGCCAGAAAAATATCCAAATAGGACTAAAATAATATACGAACCCAGCTGATCATTTCAACTAATTTTGAAATGGGTGGTTATTAGAGTGTAATTGTAGATGTAGATAAATTGAGAATAATGATCTATACCTTTACTCATCAAATCCAGCAAATCTAGCAAAATTCTTTTTTTTTTTAAACAAGTGCACACCTAGTTACCAATAATGCATAAAGCATTTCCATTTATTTGAAAGCAGGATAAAGAGCATTTTAGATTAAACGCCTTGCTCACGGGCATAGGTGCCGCGGCTGGGGATCGAACTCCGGACTTTCAATGTATAGCCAGGCGCCTTAGACCACTCGGCCACGGCACCTCCACTAGCGAAATTCTTCATTATAATTTGGCGCGCAGAGCACACCAAAATATTTTAGACATTGTCTTTACCCCCTCTCGCCATCCAAAACATGGATCAGCACTACTGACTCTAAATTATATGTTTTCAATAAGTTAAGCCTCTATCAGGGAGTACATAGCGAAAGAAACATTTTTAAAAGAAAAATACCATAAAGAATGACAATTTGGAGCGCTTTTTACAAATCACAACAGGTTTAGAGTTTAGACTTCAATTTTTGTCTCACCTGCGAAGCAAAGTGAGACTATAGGCGCCGCTTTTGCGACGGCGGCGGCGGCGGCGTCAACATCAAATCTTAACCTGAGGTTAAGTTTTTGAAATGACGTCATAACTTAGAAAGTATATGGACCTAGTTAATAAAACTTGGCCATAAGGTTAATCAAGTATTACTGAACATCCTATTAGAGTTTCACGTCACATGACCAAGGTCAAAGGTCATTTAGGGTCAATGAACTTAGACCATGTTGGAGGATTCAACATCGAAATCTTAACCTGAGGTTAAGTTTTTGAAATGTCATCATAACTTAGAAAATATATGGACCTAGTTCATGAAACTTGGACATAAGGTTAATCAAGTATTACTGAACATCCTATTAGAGTTTCACGTCACATGACCAAGGTCAAAGGTCATTTAGGGTCAATGAACTTTGGCCGAATTGGGGATATCTGTTGAATTCCCATCATAACTTTGAAAGTTTATGGATCTGATTCATGAAACTTAGACATAATAGTAATCAAGCATCACTGAAAATTTTGTGCAAGTTTCAGGTCTCATGATTAAGGTCAAAGGTCATTTAGGGTCAATGAACTTTGGCCGAATCGGGGCGTATCTGTTGAATTACCATCATAACTTTGAAAGTTTATTGGTCTAGTTCGTTAAACTTGGACATTAGAGTAATCAAGTATCACTGAACATCCTGTGCGCGTTTCAGGTCACATGACCAAGGTCAAAGGTCAATGAACTTTGGCCGAATTGGGTGTATCTGTTGAATTACCATCATAACTTTGAAAGTTTATGGATCTGATTCATGAAACTTGTACATAAGAGTAATCAAGTATCACTGAACATCCTGTTTGAGTTTCAGGTCACATGATCAAGGTCAAAGGTCATTTAGGGTCAATGAACTTTGGCCGAATCGGGGTATCTGTTGAATTACCATCATAACTTTGAAAGTTTATTGGTCTAGTTCGTTAAACTTGGACATTAGAGTAATCAAGTATCACTGAACATCCTGTGCGCGTTTCAGGTCACATGACCAAGGTCAAAGGTCAATGAACTTTGGCCGAATTGGGTGTATCTGTTGAATAACCATCATATCTCTGTAAGTTTATTGGTCTAGTTCATAAAAAGTGGACATAAGAGTAACCATGTATCACTGAACATCTTGTGCAAGTTAGAGTAGTATTCAAAGTCAGCACTGCTGCTATATTGAACTGCGTGATGCAGGTGAGACGGCCAGAGGCATTCCACTTGTATTGCATTTAGTGGTGGGTGAAGTATGCATTGGTAGGTTTATTTGAAAAAAAGGTTGCAAGGTAGTTTGCTATAGCCTATTCCAGGAGACTATTGATTTCTTATACTCACATTTTAAGAGAGCATTAATGTATTCTTCATTTAGATGATATTTTGTGAGGGGGCGTTTATTGACCGAGCGAGAAAATGTTAGAATTTGAATATCAAAAACTTTGATTTTAGAGCACTTGATGACATGAATGGAATACTGTACTATTCAATTATATAGGACCTATATATGTTTTTTCTTTGTGGTCGAAAATTTGGGGGGCTTAATAATTTTTTTGGGGGGGGGCTTCAGTCCCCCAAAGCCCCCCCCCCAAAAAAAAAAAAAAAAAAAAAAACATGCTTGAGCGTATAGTGATAATAGCTTGTGGATTTTTAAGTTAAAATTTTGTGGCGTCATGTTGATTATCAATAATGATAATAAATATTGATTAAAACGGTATAATAATGAGTATGATGATAATCATGACAGAAAAAAATGACAATAAAAATTGTCATAGACTGATGATCATAATAACAATAACAAAAAACGATTGATAATAACAATAACAAAAAACGATTGATAATAACAATAACAAAAAACGATTGTTATAACAATGGTTATGATATTAATTACCGATAATATCATTATCAAATGTGTTTTTAAAGTATTTTTCATGAGAATAGTGGCATTACATGCAAATAGCCCCCGCCCGCCCCGCCCCCTCCCATTGTATTACTACAATGAATACAATACATGTGCATTAACCGTCATCAAAGTATCAACCGCAAGTCTGATTTTCACTAATCAAATACGCAATATTTTGTTGATTCGAAAAAGGGGAATCCCAACTCTTTAAAGATATAAATGTGATAAGGAAGTGATACTCAAAACATTCCACAGCATTGTCGTGGTAACGTGACGTTAATGGAGTCCGACTGGTAGAACAACGACAAGAAAGAAAGAGAAAAAAAACAGTTGAAATTATGAGCCGCGGAATATCTGAAGATTGTTACGTGCATGACTATGATAACGTGCAGAATTTATAATTATTATTATATCATCGTTTTTATCATTATCGTCAACACCATCATAATCACCATAATCATCAACACCAGCATCATCATCACCATCATCATCAACATCCTCATCATCAACATCCTCATCATCATCAACATTCTCATCATCAACAACATCATCAACATCATCATCTTCATCACTATCAAAACCAGTCACCATACCACCATCATTTACATTGTTATGAATCTCTCTTCTTTTGCTTTGTCACTGTGTTCTTCTTCTTTCCAGATTGTAAAAACTTTGCGGTGTTCCGTTTTGAATGAAATCACAACCTACAAACATCCCTCAACAAACAACCGCAGTTGAAAATCGAATTTTAGTCCAAGTAGACGCTATGTACATTCTTGATAACTATAACAAAAAAAAGGCTATTGACTTCTTGTAGTGGAATATTATGAATTTTACATAAAATTGATCGTCAGAAAAAAATCAATATGACCATGATGACTGATTATGGAGAAGCATGTCGGGTGAATGAATTATAGATTAGGATGGAGATAAACTGAAATAGGACATATTTAGTGTTGGAGCCTATTTTTTTTTACTCTTGGGCTTTATTGATTTTATTTTAGACCAATGCACATAATGATATGATGAAAGATTAGCGTACATGGGAAAGCGGGCTTTGTACAGTTTTCACCAAGATACATTCAGAACAGAAATTGGCTTCATAATATATAGAACAAGAGGATTTAGTTGTCAGTTTTTGACCAACCGGTCTCGTCTTGACCGAATTCCTGTATAGATGATCAAATCACATAAAATCATCAAGTGTGAAGTCTGCTCGTCTTTGATAATTATGAAACAAACGTTTCATACGCCATGTTCTGCAGCCCCTAATATTATTACTAATTTCTACGATTTAATAAACAAAAATAAAAGGAAAAACAGATATTAGAGAGGAGAATTCATTTTCATGTATTCATTTCATAAGATACAAAGCAATGTCATGCAATAAAAAATGTGACTATGGAATAATATTAAATGTTTGGCTTGCAAAACAGCGATTACCTTTGGCAATGCATATGCAAAGTAGTGACTAAAGAATGAAAGTAAAAGTACAATCTACAATGAGTCATTCACAACCAACATGTAGGTTGAACCCGTCTAACTTTTGACTACTGATAATTCTTTTCCAAGAAGATCGGAAGTTCAGCGAAACTATAAAATTAAGTATTCTTCTCAATAATGATAACATACTAAACTTCCACCTTTGACCTACGCTTGGCCTTATATTTCCGGCTACTTTTCATTTCTAATTCGTTTACAAGAAATTTCCTTGGCCTATCCGAATAAAAGAGTAGGCCTACATTATTGTTATTTTACGTAAATAAATTTCTCAATTTTTAGGAACATGAGATGACGTATAACAATGTGTATTGGGTTTGTGTTGCATGAAGTTTATCATGCTACATATTCTCGGGTAGTCCTATAGTCTTTTCATTGAAAACTGAAACGAAAAATCATAATCTGCTACCTACTTATACCATTCCTCGTTATGACAATTTGATAATTCATTTGTAACTTGAAATTCTATTTTTGTTTATTTATTTATTCATTTATTTGTTTTCTTATTCATTTATTTATCTATTTATTTATTTATAAGAATATATTTATCAAGGTAAAAAAAATCAGCATGAAGCTGTTTTCATCAATGGCATGATGAAAATTCGATTTTCAAATTAAAAAGAATAAAAAAATCATTATAATTTTATCATACACAAAAATAAAATAAAAATATGAGTAAAAAATATCTACGCAATGCTTGGTAACATGATAAACAAATATTTTTCTTTCACATAAATGATAACATGTTTATAATTTAAACGTTTAAGTTATCAGAATGGAACAGATATAAACTAATAATTGTATAATTTATTCACTGATAAAAAGTCACTAAAAATGAAAGAAATGAATTAATGTTGCACTAAGGGAAATATAAAGAAAATTGGATGAAACAATAAAGCAATGTGTTTCTAACTATAAAATATTAAAGAGTCAGGATCATTGTGAATAATAGCAACGTATAATGTTATAGAGGAATAAGGGAATTGTTTATTAAGATAAAAACTATAAATAATGGTTATGATACACAAAAACTTCGGAATAATAATAACGTTTTATTTACCCAGGGTAGCCACTTCAATCATAAGACTGCTCTTCCAGCGGGCCCTGCATAACATAATATGTTATTATTACCCTTATCTGAGCGCCAAGCAAGAAGACAGAAGGTCCCATTGTTACAAGTCTGTGGTATGACTTGGCCGAGGATCGAACCCACGACCTCCCGTTCGACGATGAGGCCGACGCTCTACCTCTGAGCCACCATGCCCGGTTATACACGTATTATCCGGAAAGAACGGAAGGGTAGGAACATTGGTGGGCACATATAATAACATGAAAAATTAAGGAAATATGAAAATTGGAATGCATTCATTCTGTTCATATAATAATTGTGTATGACAGCCAACGTGAGGTGAAAATTGACGTACATCATAAGAAAAAAATTACAGGATAATTTGAAAGTATTTACTAAAACTGCATTCTTAAGTGAATCTGGAATTTTTTTCCAGACCCGTGCGGCGGAAAACAAAATGTCATTTTTTTAAAGATTTGATATTGAATTTAGGTGTAACAACATCTAGTGTATTATCCGCGTTCTAACATCATGTCTTTCACAAACCATGTCATTCCAGTTTGAAATACCTAAAATATATACCTCAATTCATGCAAATATGTTGAGTTGAGTTATATCTTTGTGGCAGGCATATATCATCTTCGCCTTTTCAATGTGAATATACAAAGTCCAGGATATTATGAGAATTCTAAGTATAAATCTATTATTTCTCGACTTATTATCTAAATCAATATTGATCGAGATAAACTTAAATCATTTACACCTTCAATTGAAATAATAGATTAATCAAGGAATGTCATTTACTTGTTTGACAACTCTCCACAAGTTGAGACTTGAATTATGTTTATTGATAATGTCATAAAGAGGTCATGAATGTTAGAATGATATTCATAAAAGGAAATTTTTTTACCATACAAGTGATGAAATATAAAGAATACTTCTACACCGCCAGCAGATGACTAACCCAACTGAATGAAAATGTCGATTCCTTCTCAGCGCAGCTTGAAAAAGAATAAATACAGACATTTTGAGTACAATTCTTTATTTTTATTTATTTTGAAAGACTTTGTTAAGTGATCTTTGTTGTCATTGTTAATAAGTGTAAGTAGCCGGATCTCCCTCTCTCTCTCAAGTATGTAAGTCACTCTTATATATTAATATATGTTTTTACATTTCAACTTGTTTTTTTTATAGAAAGTAAGGTTAAATCGATGTTTCGGGGAGGGGTGGTGGTGACGGTGGTCATAGAGCCCCATGGAAGACCAGTGATTTTTTATCAACATTTTGATTGTGCATATTGTGTAATTTTACATACTCAGACTACTCTGGATAAAGATTTGCAATAAATAGATAGATAGATAAAATAAATAAATAAATAGATGAATAAATAATAGATAATATAGTGCCAATAAAAGACCCTTACATTTACTTCATGGACCTATTATTAGGTCCATGGTTGTATTAAGATAAGATGGTGAGCGATTTATTCTGTTTTAAGGGAATTATTGCTTCTGGTTCATTTCAGCGACGGTGTTTTCACGGTTTGCATTTCAGAGTAGGCCTGTTAAAATAATGTCGGCATTAACTTGAGATTTCTGCACGCGCTGGTGAATTTATTTAGAACATGCATGAAATCGTTTCTTAAAAAGCAATTTTGAGCGTGAAAGAACATTATGGCCGTGTATTGTTCAGGTTGTTTGGTTCCTATTTTGGACAATATCACCTTTCTTGTATTCGCATTTCATACCCTCCACCCTCTTTATATTAGTCTTGTATTTCAAACTTATTATTCCGAAATTGACATCCCGATCCCCGTGATTCGATTAAACACAGGCAGAGGCCGAGACCTGGAGCGACAGCATCGGCAGAATAGCTGAATAGGGACTGCGCGAGTAGCCTATACCGTGGGATTTTCAGACATGACGTCATTGTTTGCAATGAGTGTGAGGGGGGAAATCCCCGGTCAAAGATGCTATTCGCATGACAACATCCCATGACTCCTCTGAAGGGAGTGAACTAATTCCTATTGCGACATAGTGAATTGCAACGCGCCACGTATTTCGTGGTATTTCAGATCAGACTCCGTACACCTACAGAGCTATAATAATCTATAATCGTTAGAAAAACGTCAGTTGACAAAGGAGGTTGTTCTTGATCACAGCTATATGGTCTACTTTGTCTTTATTTCTCCGATCGGCTGCTTGTTTGTATCTATAGTCTTGAGGCTTTACCGTCTTACGCGGGGACACGTTTAATTCCAATGCTGTAACTGATGTTTTTAATTTGGTATATATCACAAGATGGATAATTTTGCTCATCGTTTGGATCAGGCGTCCACTTTTTAATGGAATTTCCAGTCTTTTCTTCCACCATTGGTAAGTCTGCACAAATAAACAAATATTGACATAAATTTATTATGCCAGGGATGCCAGCATATGAGAAGGGCTATTGATAAGGCCTATTTGATTCATCTCGAATCGATCGTAAAACTAAAAGTGATTCTTAAAGGAACAATCAGTTCGATTTGGAACATTCTCCATTTATTCAATAAATAATTTGCGTTCATTTCAATTTTTAATAAGATATTGCATGTTTCTAAGTTGAATATGATGTGACTGTGTTTCAAAACCATTTAAAAATGAACAAAGAAGAAATGAGGAAGAGGAAGAAGAAAATAAGAAAGAGAAAGAAGGTAAGCAAGAACAATAAAGGGATAAAAGAGAGAGGGGGACACAAAGATATTATTACGCTAGCTGGCCCATTTAATATGATGTTTCGTTAGTTTAAACTCATCTTTTATTCATAGACAAGATTGAACTTGTTCTCCTGTAGGGCCTATTGATCGATATGAGGAACGTGCAAGAATTTCTCTGAAAGTTATGATCTTATCTTTATAGCCTATACAAAGTACATTTTGCCGACTTCAATCAGGTTGTCATTACACATTTGCAATAATGAATGACAGATAATAAAAGAGGTGGATTCAATCATTGAGATCTAACCTTTCTACATCTGATAATCTGATATAGTTGGTTCCCTTGACTTGGTTACTGGGACATCTATGGATTTGTCCTTTTTGTGATCACAGACAAAATGATGAATAAGTTGATTTATCAAGCCCTATAAAGAAGGATGTACTGTCCCCAACTCACGACATGCATATATCCAGGCCTACATTATATTCAATGAGAAAAAAAGTATAAAACGATTTATAAAGTGTATACATTAGATTCATTCATCAATTTTGGGCATGCACTCATAGTATCTAATCTTCCATTCATTTATTTTTTTTTTCAATTGTGCTTGTCTATTTCGTTGATCTAGCTATTGTTAATTGTTCAAAGTTTACCTTTGTGTTTATTTGTTTGTTTGTTTAAATAGCGCTGGAGGCTTTAATGTTTTTATTTTGTGTTGATTGTTGTATCTTTTCCTTCATTTTTTATATATATATTTTTTGGGGGGGCGTACAGATGGATTAGCGGCCCCTCAACACTATACAGCCAATGTTTCACTTCCCGTCTGTCTTAATATAGACCAAGCTACCCGCTTAAAAATCAAATGCAATCCAAGTTCGTCTGTCGTAATAAAAGTACACGTAATTTCTATTTCGTGTCCTGACATGCAATGAGTCACACGCTGTTCAGAAGTCAAGACGGCTGAGGATCTCTTTTTATCTCTTGAATGAATGAATGTTGATCCAGTCATCATCTCCCGAGAGCTCTCCCCGTGAAATCACGCCTTGGACACGATCAATCATTATCGGTAGGTGTATATTCATCTTCTAACTAAATGTTTGAATCTCTGATTAATGGTTGATTTAATAACCAATAACAAACACATTTCAATTATTTATGTTTGATTTTTGAATAGGGACTCGTCAGTATAGTCAGTCCCGCTTTCGATGTAGAAGCTTGCAAAAAGTCAGAGAAAAAATTGCTCAGTGATCATTGATGACAAGCTTTTATTGCACGTTTTCGCGAGAGCTAGGCCTATATAGTGTACATTGCTTTAAATTGTAACTGTTTGTTGTCTGTTTATTATGTTATTTTCCAATTTCATTTAATTCTCCGTCAGCGAATGTCTGATATATTAGATTTGTTTTGTCATGTTTGAGCGTTGAATTACAAATGATTAATCTCTTTATCAAAGTATTGATTTAGATTTGGTATCTCATATTTATTCATCTTGTTGCACTCATTATTCTGATTTCTCCTATTTCTACTCAGCCATGGATCTGCTTTATGTTTACTGTTCATGATCCATTATGTTTATCGACCGAAACAATCTCAAATCACCATGTCTCTTTTGGGCAGATCCCATGATTGGGTCTGCCCAAAGTATATGCTATATTACTACTAGACCTTAATTATGTGCTGATGATGTTGGACGTGTTTGCCCAGCGGTGAACCTCGTGAACGCGGAGGTCGAGGGGTCTATCCCGCGAATTGATCGTATAGGCACTCTTTATAACTGCGGTTGCATTGTGTAGGTTATCCCTGGATGAAAATTTTAATAACATTTTCATCAAGGGATTATTATCTATTTACTTCATGTGGTGAATGATGGCACTGGCGTACATATGGGGGCCATGTGGACCCCAAATTTTTTTACGACTAAGAAGAAAGGAGAAAAAGGGAAGAATAGAAAGGAAACAGCGTGAAATATAGTTTTTTTTTCTGAATTTTGTCAAAATTTTTAAAAAATTAGATTTTTGTATTAAAACAGTAATGTTTAACCAAGGAGGTGATATCGCCTTGGTTTGACTCGTTTGCAGCTCTTTATGCATTTTGTCCCATACGCCATAAGGCCCCTCAAAATTTGGGGCACTACGCGATCGATTGCTGTTAAAGAAAATCATCTATGGATATTTTACTCTAAAAAATACCAGAAGCTGTATAGATTCCCAGGAGTCGAACCAGGTTCATCATCATGAGAGATCAAGATCAAAGTGGAGATGGTGCATATAATACTTTCACCTCTAAATGATGGCGCGGTGCGGTGCGATTTACCTTTAATATTCGCCCTCACTCGGCATCATTTCCAGGTGAAGTAAACACAACCAGTTCTGCCTACCATCACAATCATCTTGGACATCGTCGTAATTGTTAAATTCGTTGATTGCTTCATCATTATAGATGCCATGTAAAGGTTTTTAAAGTGGAAGGGGCTAGGCCGAAAGTGGAGTAGCTGATCATGCAAAAAACCACAATCAGATGGTCATTTTTACCTTTTGGTACATTTTTTTTAATGTGGGCGAGGGTCTGAAGTGCCCCCTTTCCGGTTCCGCAGCCTCTGCATCATCATCATCATCACCATCATCATAATCATCACCATCGTCATCACGGTCACCACCACCACCATCATCGTCATCACCACCACCATCATCATCACCATCATCGTCATCATCATCATCATCATCACCACCATTATCATCACCACCATCATAATCATCATAATCATCCTCATCTTTATATTCGAACAAAATAATGTTTCATTCTTTGTAGATTGAATTATCCATGATTCGTGAGTTAGAAATTGATACGAATTAATTTTCAATTCAATTAAAATAAAACATTTATTTTCCCCATTTAATCACATATTTTTCTTGTAAAGTTCATACATAAATTAATCATTTCATTTCCAGTTATCAAAATAATTATAATGATAGAAAGGAGGACTGAACAGAAGGTCCTCCAATCTTGGCAACATTTCTAGGGTTGGTTCTCATCAATACCTCTTAAGAAATTTATTTGAAGACCGATCTTTAATATGGGGTGTTGTGAAGTCATATTCTGAGTTCTCCTGGAGTTCTCTATACATAGAAGTAAATGTAAACACTGATTTGTATGTTGACAATTCCTTTGGCACTACATGAAAACATCTAACCATTTTGACGATGCTTCTGAAAACGATAGGACTTAATGATCTCGATTCATTAATAACCATAGGTATAAATCCTTGACCCTGACCCCGGACCCTGACAGTTCCATGCAGTCTTCCTAAGATCCGGGTCCGTCGCAGGTGGGGTTTAAGAGTGCACTTGACGGTTGTCTAACAATAATTCCATTAGTTTCACGATGTGTAGTTGCAGTCTCTGAGCTCTGTAAACATTATTCAAGGATCCAGTGAGTGACTGACCAATCAAACAGCTTTGGTAGAGTTTAAACTTGGAAGTGGAGATGGTGCAAATACTTTCACCTCATAATGATGGCGCGGTGCGGTGCGATGAAGAACTGATAAATTTCGCGCTCATTCGCCATCATTTTAAGGTGTGGTTAGATCAAGCACCATCAGACGATCACGTCTTCGGGACTCTTTTTCCGCACGAGGTTCTCGAATCCAAAAACTTCTTCATCTTTGCATGACACCTGCAGGAGTATAATTACTTATGTTCATTATCTATATGTCCTATCTGTTCGCCTTATTATTTAAGAGATTTTGAAATACAATATAAAATATGTTTGAAATGCAAATGGAACCTCGCTCTACGAAAGTATTACATATTCTTGAAGAATTAAAAAGTGATCAATTCTGTACATAACAAAACTTGATGATTGTTTTCATTGCAGTGAGGTACTGCTTTGGTCTTTTGATTTGTATGTAAGTTTTCATGAAATTGGCATCATTGCAATAAAAGAAAAGAATTATGAAATAGTTCATTTTGTCCCAACCACAAATATCAACCTTGGATCTTGCAAAACCACCGTAATTTATGCCTCTTAGAATGTGTTTTTTTTTACCTAGCATGACAGTACTCTTCACGACTGTACACTCATCAAACGTGTTTTTTGGTAAGATTCTCGTTTTCATTTCACTTACGGGGTATTACAAGAAACTTGCGATCAATCGCAAGTCAATATTTTGGTCCCTAAATCACTCATGTCTTGCAGATGATTGCAAATTAGTAATTGATTGCTTATCTGCTCCTTGAAACAAGAAGTGTAATCAAATTTGCTACAGCTAACGTTGTTCTATCAGTTGTAAAATTGCAACAGAATATTTCAATTGATCGCAAATATTTTCTTGCAACACCCCCTAAGTAAAATAAAATGAAATTACTTTGGTAACGAGTTTAATGTCCAATTGTTCCTTAATTCCTAACGCATTAATTTGATATTGAAAAGAAGAGAGGGGGACAGAAAAGTGTGAGGGGGGAGAAGGAAGAAGATACAGTGGGTCGAAATCGAGAAAGAAAGAAAGAGAGGGGGAGTAGACATGGTAATCATGATAAAGAGAGGGAAGAGAGAGGGGGGGGGAGTGGGTGGGTGAAAAGGGCAATTTAACATAAATCTATTTGAGCCGTGGAGCGCGAAATTGAATCGCAACTTTAATGTGTTAAGAAAGAATAATTTTTTTCACTAACCACAATTTAAAACGAATGCTACTATTGTTCGGTTTTACGTGAATATTACTATTCTAATAGTTTGCACGAAGTGATTTGGCTATACAACCGAAAAGAATATCATCATTTGATTTTCAATATTTTTTATAGGCCTATATATATATTTCCTTTCGCAGAAAATGTGTGTTTTGTGATTGTTGGTTTGTAGCTTTCTTTTATTTCTCTTAAAGGGATGGTCCGAGCTGAAAATATTTCTATCTAAATAAATAGAGTAAAATTCACACAGCAAAATGCAGAAAATTTCATCAAAATCGGATAACAAATAACGAAGGTATATTGAATTTTAAAGTTTATCAATATTTTGTAAAAACAGTTATTTGCACATCGTCATGAATATTCTTTTGGTGGGCTGATGATGTCACATCCCCACTTTCCTTTTTCTTGTGTTATTACATGAAATCACAAATGTTTCATTTTTTCATACATGTGTAAATGATGTGTCTCCATTATGATGAAGTTGCGGCAAAATTGGCTGCGGAAGCCAGAAAATCTAGGGGGTGACCACCTGAAATTTTGGGATGGACACTGGTAAAAAATTTGACAAGCGCCCCTAAAAAGGTTTTGAACGTAGATTTTATGAGTTGCTAACCCAAAAATATTTGACAAGCCAAAAAAAAAGAAAAAAAAGGTTATCATCATAAATTTCATGAGTTGCTAACCAAAAATTTTTTGACAAGCAAAAAAAAAAAAAAAAAAAAAAGGTTATCAAAACAGAATTTAGGGGGGACCGTCCCCCAACTAAAATTTAGGGGGGGACACGTCCCCCCCCGCTTCCGCCGCCTATGTGCGGCAATAAATAACTTATACACTTAATCAGTTGTAATTCCGATTGTTTTAGTTCTTGGAAGAAAATTTTGGTATCAACCTCAATAATTTCATATAATAAAATACAAAAGAACTAGTGGGGGTATACCATCAACCCACTTAATGAATATTCATAAAGACATGCATAGCACTGTTTCACCAGAATAATGCCAATGTTTAAAATTCAATAACTTCGTTATTTGTTATCCGATTTCGATTAAATTTTCATCATTTTGCTTATATTGATATACATGTACAATTATCTCCAGCCTGGCCCATCCCTTTAATCAAGTTGAGATTTAATCTTGTGTATTTGTAGCATCTGCCTCCTCTTATACAATAATGATTATTGAAATTTGCTATTATTCTTCTGTTTGTTTTATTGAGGGGATTACCGTATATTTATAGTGTGTTTACGTGGATACCAAACCGTGAATGAAAATCGAAACAAGAAGTATAATATCGTATGACTCATGCGATTGGATCCATTAATGGATGCTGAATAGAAATATTCACAAAGGATTGGTTGTTCCTGACTGTTGCAGCCCCTCCCCTGCCAGCCCCCCCCCCTTCACCCAAAGCTTTACTACCTCATTATATTTGCTCATATGGAAATGATATGAAATTATTGTTGGGGAGCAGTTGATATTCTTATCGTTATTTGTAATCATTTTGTTTGAGAAAAAATGTGTACCTTATCTTATAGGAAAATGTAGAAAGACGACCTTTATTAAAGGGACATTTTGTCTCAAAAAAATGCACCAGGGGCACTTTAAGAGTGTGACTTTACTTATTTGTCAAATCCTAAAATCGCATTTAAGTTCCAATTTGCTTCCAAAGTAAAAAAAATAAAAGATACATGTATCATTACACAAATTATAATCAGAATTAAAAATAGAATTAAATACATTTTTAAAAGAGAAATTATTCGTAATACATAATCCTGAACGGAGACCTGTGAGGATAATGTGCCCCATACCCCCCTTCGTCAACTATTATGTTTTTTTCACACCGAAAAACACCAACAAATGAAAAATTATAATGACTATAGGGCGAGGAGGAATGCTTCAATCATGGAGCTACTGCTTCAATCATAATGGAAAATCCTTCGATGGGGATTCCCCGACTAAATTCCCCATGAACAATAGGCAAAATAGCAAAATAGTAATTGTGCAATGTTCCAATGGGTGTCATTTCCTTATGGATTTTTTTCTTTACTTCCTATGCAGCTACTTATTTGGGGGCCACTGTAAAAAAAAATGGAAATAAAGATGTGCCCCACCACCTGTTGCGAGCGGGGGGGGGGGGGGTGCAGAATGTTGAGTGTTTGGGACAACACTGTTAAGGGTAAAAAAGGTAGACATGTAAATGAAAGATGTGTATAAAACAAAATAAAAATGTAAAGGATTTGGTGCCCCTTTTAAAAGATAAATTCGAGATTCGAGACAGTTATTTCGTTTTCATCACAAATATATAAATACAAACATAAATCAAATGTTAGAGGCTCGAAAATACAAAGAATTCTTGAATACTCTTTTGCTTTGTTGTCCTCGCATGATTCCTTTAAGAATAATTGCTTATTGACTTTGACTTTCGTAGCTTTATTTTTGTATGGTGCATTCACCTTGTGTATTATAAAGATTCTATTTCATTTATTTCCCCTTTTCTTTTCCGCATTTTTTTGTTGTTTTGTTTTTGTTTTCTGACCGTCTCATATTGTCGTCCTAAGAGAATACAATTCACTCAAATTAGTATTTAACCTTTACAACTGCTACAAACCCTAGACCCGGATCCATGGGTAAAATCTTCATAATACACATTCAAAATAAAACCTTTGAGGCTATCAAATACCAAATTAATTTCAGTGAAATGTACTCTCTGAGGTAATTTGAGTGGGCGCAGAAAACACAAAAAGGGAAAAATGAATCGGCAAAAGGCCTCCGTCTAAAGTGATTGATTGTTTTAGAATGGTTTAAAAACGTCCATATTGAAACTTGGAAATTACAACAAAACATAGGTTAAAAGAAACGTTTTTTGTTGTTCTGACATGGAACGTTCTATAGAAAAACTTTGGTGGTAATATTAATGATTACTTATGAGGGGGAAAGAATAGGCCTACCTCGTCAAACAATACCAACCAAGGGGCGGAGCCGTTTACTCCTGGGAGTGAAACAGGGTTTCCCCCCTCTACGGCACAAAGACATCCCCGAAGGGAGCCAAGATACTCATCTTACCCCCCCCCTCCCTTGGGGCCTAGGGTTACAGGAGTTACTTTGTTTTACTTTACAACGAGAAATCCCCGAATGATTCTGCATCGCTGCACTTTTTTTCCAATTTTCTTTTTCTTTATTTTTCACATTTTCTGGATCATGTCCGATGAAAGGGCATTTTTCTTTAGAATGAAGACATAAACGTATAATTCGGTTTTGACAACTTCTTCAGCATCAGTCCAGTATCAGATTGATGGGATTCCAAACTGAAAAAAGGGGGCTTTAGTAGAAATTGTATAATGGCTATTAGTAACATCATGGAGGTAGAAAGACACATATAACTGTACTTCCATTAAATCTGAAAAAAGCAAGGAAATGTCATAGCTTTCCGTTGATCTTTTTTTTTTAATTTTTTTTCCTCATTCGTTTGTCAATACTTTTGATTTATTGATTACACATGATGTCCATTTCATCATAACTCACAATATTTTGACCAGGTAAGAATTATGTCTGTTAGATAATATTTTTCACCAAAAAATGGAAATTGTTTGACACAAGCCAGCAATTGTTATTGATATTGTTATTATAACACGATAAATCAACACGATTTGGCATATTAGTCTGTTGATAATGGGAACATTATTGCTGACCCTAGCTGGCGCTAATTCATATTAAAAAATTTACACGATGGATTTAGGGGTAAAAAAGGTGAATTATGGTTCGGTTGATAACCTTATACATTTATGTGCGGAAGAGCGGAACGAGCAATAATTGGGTTCAGGGGCGGATCCAGGATTTTTTTTAAAAAAGGGGGCACATTTTTCCGAAGAAATATTTCACAAGGAAAAAAAAGGATTTTACAAAAAATCAAGGATATTTTAATTTTGCTGCTCAAGAGGGGGGAGGGGGCACGGACCGCCCCCCTGGATCCACCAGTGATTGGGTTATTGGAAGACTGAATGGTGTTCAAAATGTTTTTCAAGGGATGCATGTGTTAGCATACAAGAGACTGAATGCTCTCATATAGTGAGTGAGCTCCAGATAATGTACATGTAATATATTTAAGAGCTAAGGAGATAAAGGATACCTTGTCAATAAAGATATTATACATGCACTTGAATAAAAGGAAAAGGGTTAAAGGGGTGCACAACGAGTAATTATTGTCGATATTTGCCCAATCAACACTCACTTTTACTCACTTGTCAGAGATGAGATGAGAATGGAACATTGGATCATAATCAAGATTGGATCCTGAAATGAATTTAGAGCATCTCAACACATTATAAACTTCCCGAAACGGGATTGATAATTTTTTTCATGACAGACTTTGTCAATATAATGTGCGTCACATGCGATGTGTGCAATTGTCAAGCCAAAATGTAGAAATAGTACTATTATAGGAGTGCATACAATTTTTTTTATACATGTGTCTCGCAAGTGTCAGTTTGCAGGGGAGGATCTAGCTTAAGAATTACTTAAGTTATTAAGTTGTATTAAAATACGAGATTGATAAAATCGTTTCAAAATTAAGGGAAACTGTATACAGTGGCGTTTCTACGGGGAGGGGGCCTGGGGGCACGTGCCCCCTGGGATTTGGTCTGCCCCCCTAGGTGCCCCCCTGAAAAAATTGGCAGAGCAAAAAAAAGGAAAAAAGAAGAAAAGAAAAGAAAAAGGAAAGGCGACGAAAGACAGAAGAAAATAAGAGGAGGAAGACGAATGAATGAAATAATGTGAGGGGAAGGCTTGCAAAAAAAATCTTTCATTTTACTATATAAGATTGCGCATCGCTCCAGAATTGCTTTTGTTCGATGAGATTCATATCTTGCTCAATAGGCTGATATGGAGCAAGTTTTGAAGTCAATATACAAAGCATATTTTGGCTCGGACATCGAGCTTTCATTATTTTTTTCATTAACAAATTTAAGTGCCCTGTAAAATATCCATTTTATGGTTAACATATCAGCTTTTTAAGCTCACGCTGCGTGATCGCATTGTTTGATTTGCCAAGTTCCTATTGTCTATACGTGTATTCCATAATGTTCCATTAAACAAATATATTCAGAATGCCCAGATTCTAGGTCTAAATCTAAAACACGAGCGACAGCCTGCATGTTCTTTATTTAAAATGTGCTTAAATTATCCAGTTTCACATCACAATATCAATAATTGTCTGCTCACGCTTCACGATCGCATTATTAATGATACCCAATTAGCTATATCCTATTTATGATTTACACAATATGAATAGTGTCCCGCTTTTTTAGGTCTAAAATCTCAAATTTCTTCCTCTCGCGCTTCGCGCTCGCATCAATTGTTTAATTACATACCTTTCCCATTTATTAATACAAAAAGTGCTTAGAATGACCTTTTTTTAAGTCGGAATGTAAACAAAATTTGCTCGCGCTTCCCGCTCGCATTATCGATATGTACCGTCTTCGTGGGTGATGGTCCCTTTTCGATAATGCTAGAACAGTTAATAACAAATTCTGTTCGCGCTTAGCGTTTTCAGATTCAGATTCAGTTTTATTTCCAACAGAAATAACAAATATTGATACAAATCATTTTCATAGATTATAACAAATATTTACAATACATTAATAATAATCATGATAACTAACATATAAAAATATAATACAAAATATTTTATAGACAAATAATATATAGTTAGGATAGAAGAAAAGTATCTGTGGAAATGGGGGATTCACTAAAAAGCATAGCTTGTATAATGTGAATCCCCCTAAAGGAAGAGAATAGAGGAGAGAGGGAGAGAGAGAGACGCAATGGTTGCTATTTGCCTACGGAGATTTACTGAATAGATTAAAAAGAACAGGATAACTCACAGAACAAGACAAAATGAAAAATAATAAAATTTAAAAAAAAAAAAAAAAACAGGACGACAAAAGGAGAAATAAACGTAAAATAGAACCAGGACAAATTTCGACCGAAAAGAGAGGATAAAACAAAATGATAGACTAACAAAAATAACTTTAAGTCTGAGAGGAGATGATAACGAGCGGGAATTAGAAATGAAGACCTCGGTAGGATTTAAGTAAAACGTTTTTAAGTTTTCTTTTAAAAGAATATATGGAAGGGCTGTTTTTTATGTTATTGTCGAGGGAGTTCCAAAATCTAGGGCCATCGAACATAAGTGTACTCTTTGCTAATAAAGTTCTAAAACGGGGTAAATGAAATTCGTCAGATTGCCGAGTAGGGTAATTATGAAAAGACCGATTAAGAGGAAACATAGAATCAAATACACGTGGAAGTGTGTTTTTGTCAAAGTTAAACATAAATTGTCCTAAATGAAATAAATATAGGTCGCTTATCTTCAGCAATTTGCAATCAAAAAATAGTGGGTCAGTGTGTGAACGAAAAGCTGAATTATGAATAACACGAAGGGACTTCTTTTGCAGTAATAACAGTCTATCTAAAATGGTTTGATGGGTGCTGCCCCAGGCAAGTATCCCATAATTCAAGTAAGGCAAGATCAGGGAAGAATATAGCATTAAAAGTGATGACGACGAAAAATTATATTTCAGTTTATTGATAATGCCAATATTTCGCGAAATAATCTTACATATACAATCTATGTGGTATTTCCAGGAAAGCTTATTATCAACGGTAACACCGAGAAATTTAATGAATGTGACATTTTCTAAATTAGTGTCATCTAAAACAATGTCCATGGGAAGTGTATCAATGGAATTGCTAAATAGCATATATTTAGTTTTAAGTAAATTAAGAGACAATTTGTTGGATCTTATCCATTGTGTGACTTTTAAAAGTTCATTATTAACAGTATTTACTAAGGTATATGGATTTTTATGGGAATAAAATATATTAGAATCGTCTGCAAAAAGAATGAACGAAAGGATATCAGATGATTTACAAAAGTCATTGATATAAATAATAAATAATAAAGGGCCTAACAGACTGCCTTGCGGGACTCCGCAATTAATGTACTGCATGTGGGATGCATGACCATTCAAAGATACAAATTGACGTCTGTCGGACAAGTAGCTTCTGTAGCGTTCGCAGTAATCATCTATAACATACGAATCTTGTTCAGGTTATCATAACATTACCCAGAATATCAAATTTTCAGGACAACATACATGAAAGTAAAAAAAAATCACTCGCGCTTCGCGCTCGCACTTTTATAACATTATTTCATGTTTATGCTGTTTTATGAGAATAAAACTAACACGTGACTGATCGGGGAATATATAGGTGAAGGTAAATTTTGGGCCCCGTCCCTTATTGGCGAAAGTCGGATCCGCCCTTATGACACACACACACACCAGAAAAAATGGTGCTCCCCTGAAAAAGCAAGGACCGGTCCCCCAGTGCCCCCCAGAAAAAAAGTCCTAGCTACGCCACTGACTGTATACCTTCAGTTTTTACGGATTCATTTCATGAATGTCATCAGTAACTCATTTTCATGAAATATTGAGGTAGACCCTGTTTTGTATATATCCCCCTTCCTCTCAAAATAATTCCCCTTCCTTACCGTAGTAAGGAAGGGGAATTAAAAACATTTAAAACATTATTTAGTGTTATTTAGGCCTATAATATCATAATGTATATCCTTTCATTCTTTTTTCAAAGGCAACACTTTTTTGACATTACAATCGTAGCAAATGAAATGATTTAATCGTGAAGTGACAAATATCATCAAACATACGATCAAAATCATCATAGGCTATATAAATTATTTCATAATAGATGGGCCTAAATTTGTCAATCATTTAGAACTGTGAATATAAAGATGATAAATGCCAATGGTCCTTTGAATTCCTACTTTTTTACGCTGGAAGAAATTACAAAATGAATGAAAGAAGAAACAAAATGAAAACGAAAAGATGTGGACAATCGCAAGTCATGACACCCCCCCCCCAAAAAAAAAACCGGCATTCGCCGTACTTGTCGAAGAATGGTACAGGTGGGCGTGGTCCAACATCCGTGGGAAACGTTTGTATTGCATCATTGCATTGTATTGCATTCATATCATGCACGTGATATACAAATCGATGTGATTGCGAACCGCCTGACCAGCAGAAGCAGAAACAAAGAATAAAGCGTTGTACAAGTAGATCTAACCTTAATAGATCTATTGGAAATTTCATGGGTAAGTTGATTTCAGTGTATTTTAACTTTAAAGTAATTTTAAACAATGCTTTTACATGTATCTTTTTCGCAGGCATAAATTTGGCCGGGTGTTTGTATGTGCAGGAGCACTATATAGTACCAGCGGAGACGCTGATTCTACCCCGCCGAAACTTCCGGGAGGAAGTCTCTATATGGGTGTGCTGGTGATCAATCGACCTGTGAGCTGTGTGGCCTATGGCGCGCGTGCTGTGAAAATATGAAGTGTGTACTTAATTGCTTCTTCTTTCCCCCTTTTTAAACTATTAAAAGGCTTGTTATTGTGCATACGGTGGTGCACTTGGGTTATCTATTTGAAATGTTTTAGTTCCTTTCAAAACAGATGCAAATGATAAAAGTACAAAATAACTAAACAAGGTATAAAATTTTTTGCCAATATCAACTTCCGATCATCATTCTCTTCGTGTTTGAAATATTTTGGTCACTTGAAAATGGGGTATTAATGAGTTTATTTTTCTGTGGAAAGAGTAGGAAAGTTTACAAAATCACTGATCGGTCATTTTGAGCATATCTCTTGTTTTGAAAAAGTATAGGCCTTTGAAAATGTGTCCTGGACCTTTTTCATCTAATTTGAAGTTCATTTTAGAAGGATGTTGCAAAGTTGTAAGTGTATTGAAATTACTTTCTGATGTGTAATTTAAGTGCTCTGTAATACAAGGCCAGTCGGTAATACAATCACTCATTAAAAGTAGATCTAGTGGTAGTTATGAAGAATGATAATTTTTTTAAAGGGTCTTATTTTTTACATAAATTTGTACCATCTAATTTAACTTTGAGTGTTATTTTTTTAATTCATTTGACAGGCAAGGAACAGATTAGATGAGAGGTTGATTTTGATAGATGAGGGTACCAGGGCCATTCTTACATCTTATCTCTTCTCTGTCATCAGTATTATTCCTGTACTTCACATCAACTTGATATACCAGTGATCCAAAGCCGTGCTAGCTTGAGAGACCATCAGATGATAACTCCCACAAGGTCACAACTGAAAATTAACATTTCTTTTGAATCTTAAAGTTAGAGCACAAGACAAAAACTTTATTATTGACATCAGCCACACAACAGAAGGCTCTAAACTTTGGATACATGTTACAATCCCAGGGCTCTTATCGACTAGTTCTTGTTGCAGTAACCAAGAAGGGTGTTAGGTTGTTGAGGAGAGGAATAAAGAATCATTCTGATAAGATGGCTGAAGGATCCAGTATGAGTCATCGTGAGAAGGATGGAGAGCTATTATATCCAGTTGTTGACACTGTAAGTTCCATAAGTATATGTATTTAAACAAATCTTTTATCTCACATGTATACAGTTTAAGACTCAAGAAACTAATTTTTGTCAATTCAATTCATTTATTTTCTCCAACCATCATTCTGTTTATGTGATCTAATAATCTATTGCAATAGGACATACGACAAATCCAATTGCAATACAGCTTGGCCAAGAATTTGCACAGGAAACCACTCTTTACTACATGTATGTGTTGTTTAGGACCCCATCTGACCCTCTCGTCAAATACCCAACAAAGGTGACATATAGTGGCAGCGGTGGGATAACTGGTCCCTCATATTCTTAAATCCTTGATCCATGTGCTAAGATGTAGTGTTGGTCATGTGTGGTTAATTGTACAGTACAGCAGCATCATAACCCCTAAATTATACCTTAAAATTCCTGTCTATTTCACATTGGACTCATTTCACTTTTCTATGTATAGGAAGTTGCATGATTCATGAGATGTTTAGCAAATAGTTTGAGGGGCAAGGTTAGGCCTATATAAGTAAAGGAATATAAAATCCTTTGTTTAAATTGTAAGTATGGAAAAGTTCTATGACCTGTGTTAATTAGGTTGTTTAACTATCAAAGTCATCCATTGAGAATGGACTCAATGGAGTGTTGCTTAAAGGGGCTTTCACAATCACTCTTGCGATCGTGTGCGATCATTTAGTCAAACTATATGTTGCACACAATCGCAACGGTTGAAAGCAGTCGCACCAATTGTGAAAGGGGCTTTACTTACCAAAAATAGACCACATGCACAAACCACAAAATAGAGCAAAGATAAGAGCAGAAAACTTCTAAACTATCTTGGTTTGCTGATTCATACTACATATATATGGAAACTGGCCATCTTTGTTCTTGAAAGAAAAAAAAACCCTGACATACCGCCTCATAGGTTAATTTTACCCATCTTATCTCAACTAATGAAATATCTTTCGATATAAAGGGAGTTCTTTTGATATTTTTTAAAATGTAAAATGCCAGCTAGAATAATTGCAATCATATCAGCAGTTAATTCCAACACACTTCATTATGCTGGTACTCAATATGGTAGTATCACTGTTCCCCTGTGTCTAGCTTCACATTTAGTGTGGAAAGAAGTAGACTTGTAATTTCTGCTGGTATTCAGTATGTTCAACTTCAAAGCAAACAAAGATAAGTCTAGAATCATGCCATGCCAATTTTGGCTCTCATTTCACAACTCCCTTGAGTTTGAAAATTGAAATAAAATGTACATATTGTATTTATAAAGGATTATTTGAACACTGCTGTACACAGTCAGGGAAGAAAATAATTTAGGTTTTTTGTTAACACATTGGGGGCAATTACTGAATATTCAAGGCTATTTTAGACAAGCAGGGAAGGAAATAAATGATAGGAGCTACATGTATGTTTAGTTTACATGTGGGGAAAATTACTGAATATTTGGGGCTATTTCTTTTATTTCAAGGACTACGTTTTGTGCAACAAGCAATTATGTTGATGGCAGTTATTCATTTGGATGATTAAAGTGTAAATTTAAAGGGCCAAAACCCCCTCCCATCCCCTCCCCTCCCCCAAGGAAAAACAAAAATTCAGATCAAGTAAAAAAAAATCATGCCATCAAATGTGCATACCACCTCTTTTTTATGAGCTAAATTTTAAGATGTTAAAATTTTCTAAACTTTCTTATTTTATATTTGATGGAATTGTCAGCATTACGCTATGATATTTTGCACTTGATTAAAATTAGCTTTCTCTTGGATAGAACTTGGCCTTTTGTGTATTTTAAATGATCTTGTTACATTTGCAGCTAAAAGAAAAGTATTGTATCATGATTATTTCCTTTTCTCCCACCCCCTCAATCCTTCTACCTGCCTCCTGACAGTATGGACCAATAACAATACGAGGTAGTGAATTAGAACCAGGCAAGAAGAAGAAATGGTGTACTTGTGGCCTTAGCAAAAAAGCCCCTTGGTGTGATGGTGAGTTATCTCCTTTTTTATGTCATACAAGTATGCGACCGTCCACCCCCAAATCAACAATAAGTCACCAAAAATTAATTTTGAGATTTTCATTGAGCTTGAACAAGCACATCCTATAACTTGTCAAAGTTGATAAATGATAACACATAAGTATTTGATTAAATGCAGCAAGAAACCCAGCAAGGGGTTCAAGAAATAACTAAGTAGAACACGGTTTTAAGTTTTAGCACGAGAAGTGCCCACTATGCAATCATCCCAGTGAAACTTTCAAGCAGTCTGCCTCAAGAAATGAGTCGACATTTGAAACTTTTGTATTGTGTCTTTTATTCAGTTTCACAACTTCAAATTTTTACAGTATGAAGGAATAGAATTTTTTAATTTTAACCCTATGGTTTTTTGAAGACCAAATTAACTGTTTTGCCAATTTACAGAGAACCTTCCCTGGGACTTATTGTTAGTTTTGGGGTGGCTGGTCACATGTGGCAGGAGTCATGGCATCAAATCATGATCATTAAAGTCAAATTGATGTCACAAGTTTGTGTGTACACTGGACCAGTTACAAAACTTGAAGCATGCAATAAAGAGATGTAGTTTGTCCTACCATGAAGGAACAGTGTGAAAAAAAGTTGCTGAGGTTTGTTGACATTCTGACGTGTTGCCATCTGCATGTAAAATTATGTCTGTTGGTTTCGATTTTTTATCATAGACCTGTCATCGACGGGATCGAGAAATTATTTTCTTCAATTTACTTTGTGTCCCACCCCATCTTTTCTTCCAAACAAACACATAACATGTTCAGAATATTAGAAAGAAAAAATCTTTCTGGAATGTTCAATAGTTAATGCTGTCAAAAAAGATTGAATGTTCTTGAAACATCATTTAATTTGCTATTACTCCTTTGCTTTCACTTCTAAACTATCTCAGGTGCTCACAAGAAGACTGGTTTCCGTTCCCTTAAGTGGGAGGTCCCTGAGAAGCCACAGTCAATCTATCAGATATGTAACTGTAAGTACACCAAGTCTCCTCCTTACTGTGATGGGACCCACACCAATCTTCCTGAAGAGGTCTTAGAGAGACAGAAGAACTGTCCTAACAAGCCAAACCATGAACAATGTCTCAAGATGTGCACTGGGTGCGGAATTAAGGTGGACTTTTGATGCTGGCTTCACAGACATAGGGATATTTCATTCTAGCCATAACTTCTATTCCATTGACTACCAACTTTTGAACTTCCTCTAGGCTTTGTGAAGGTACTACCTTGTTCCAAAAGGCAACAAGTTAACATGTTACAAATGAATTCTGTGACTCCCGTAGGGCTTGTACAGGAAAACCAGGTTCCAGTTGGCTACAGTTTGATCTGTTGTATACTGAATTCTGTGATTCCCCATGGCTATGTACAACTACCAACTGGTTTCTAGCAGGCAATGGGTTAACATGTTCACTACTGAATTCTGTGATTCCATAGTCTTTGAACAGGGATATCTTTCAGTAGGTACATGTAACAGGTTGACTCATCGACTCCTGAATTCTACATCTCCTAAAGACTTCGTTCCAATAGACATCAATGTACATTCACCTTTTAAATTTCTTATTCTGTTTTCTCAAAGGTTTACAGAGTTGAATTAGGATTGATTATGTGGCTTGATATAGATAGCTGAGCATTGACTACATCATCTCCTTTCAAAAATGATCCCGAGAGGCTAAATTAAAATTGATGAAATTATTATTTTGTATATTTGAACAATACTAACAAATAACAAAAACTTCACAGATTTGCACTTCTTTAATTGTCTGACTTGATTCTTTAGATATTGCACTTTCATGGTATTAAAAATTTTAAAATACATTTTTTTTAAAGCCCCAAAACAAATGCCAGAATTAAACGCTTATATTTTAAATTTGTTTGTGCTCTCTGAAACTCTTCAGGGATAGTTTGTGCAAATGCTGACACATACTTTAAAACTTATGCAGATTATTATGACAAAAAAACAAATAAGTGTGGAACCTTGCTTTAAGGACAAGTCCACCCTAACAGAAACTTGATTTGAATAAAAAGAGAAAAATTCAACAAGTATAACACTGAAAATTTCATCAAAATCGGATGTAAAATATGAAAGTTATGGCATTTTAAATTTTCGCTTATTTTCAACAAAATAGTTATATGAACGAGCCAGTTACATCCAAATGAGAGAGTTGATGACATCACTCACTCACTATTTCTTTTGTATTTTATTATATGAAATATGAAATATTTTGATTTTCTTGTCATTGTCATGTGAAATGAAGTTTCATTCCTCCCTGAACATGTGGAATTCCATTATTTTAACATTTTGTGCCTCAGGCAAGGAGGTCCTAATCGTCAAATTCGTAAAAATTAAAATATTGTATAATTCAAACAATAAGAAAACAAAAGAAATAGTGAGTGACATCATCGAAACTCTCATTTGGAAGTAACTGGCTCGTTCATATCATTATTTTGTTGAAAATAAGTGAAAATTTGAAATGTCATAACTTTCTTATTTTACATCCGATTTTGATGAAATTTTCAGCATTGTGTTTGTCTGATTTTTCTCTATTGATTCAAATCAACATTTTTCTGAGGTGGACTTGACCTTTAAAGAAACAATTTCCAATAATGCATGTATAACTTATCATTAATGTTGTCATCAAAGTTTTTAATCCTATCTGCATACAATATGCAGGGCAGTTGCAATATTTTGTAAGTCATGATTTTCTCATCTTGGGAGGTAACAATTGAGCATACAGTGGGTGTAGAGACTAGCAAATCAGATTAATACCTTGCCAAAGGATGCTAGTGATTTGTTCAGATTTGAATCCCACACCTTATGGTTTATCGCAGTCCATATTACCACAAGGAGGCGCGATAGCTCAGTCGGTAGAGCGGGGATTAGTATTCCGGTGACCCGGGTTCGATTCCCGCTTGGTGCGCTAGTGCCCTTTGGTAAGGCATTGATCCTCAGTACCAGGTTCTTCGGAGGGGACTTTAAGCCATCGGTCCTCTGGTTGCTTGCTTACAAGCATTCATGCTTTCTTAGCAATCAGGTAAGAAAAATCACCAATTTTATTAAACATTAACTATATATTATTAAACATGGTATTTGATAAGTGAAGGCTGAGTAGATAAATGATAATGTGCAAAACTGAGGCCTTGATTTTTACATTTGTATTTATCTGTGGCAATAATCGTGTGTACTTCTATGGATTGAAACCAGAGAGGACGGGATTTTTTTTTACATATCCTAACATTTTAAAATGTATGAAAAATATGCATCTCTATTGTAATAATTTAAGATCTAGTGTGATTGAAAAATATGCAATATGAATTTTAAAAATATCTATATCTTTAGGCCTAATGCATTAGATGTTCATTTTTATCATTATTTTAAAGATCTACAGGTAGATGATAGAAAATTGATTACAAATGCAATATGATGAATGAAATTTTATGTTAAATGTTTTTGTACCAATGTACCCATTATTTGTAATGTGACAACATGAATGCATTTCCAGGGGAAATTTCATGTTACATGTATTATTAACCCCATCATCTTTGAACGTGTTTGTATAAATATATTTCCAAATGGTGCTATATATGATTATGTAAATCATGTTCTTTGTAGATATTAACCCCTTTAAGAAGGGGTTGACAGGAAGTTATTAATGCCTCCATTTTGTAATCAAGTTATGATTTTGTCTTTAAAGATCTGCACACTGCGTCATGAAACTTGGACATAAGGGGTATCAAGTATCGCTTTTTATCTTGCATCAGATTCCGATCAAATAACTAAGGGCAAAGGTCATTTAGGGTCGATGAACTAACAATGAACCATGTTTTGGGTAAGACCTTGTTAATGAAATTTGGACATAATAATTATCAGATATCATTAATTGTTGTACCTGAGTTTTAGGTCACATAAGTAAAGTCAAAGTTCACTTGGGTTCAATGAACTTTGTTGGGGATATTTATTGAATTGTAAATTTTTGTTGATCAAGTTCATGAAACTTGGACATGAGGGTAATCAAGTATCATTGATCATTTTGCATGAGCTTAGAATGATGAATGTACACAATTTCTATTATCTTCCTCCGAATGAACGCCTTCTGTTTTTATTTCAGTACTTGATATTTTTGCTTTCAGAGCATTACAAGCCTGTGTCTCAATTGCTGCTCTGATTTTTAATGTGTGTGTGTTTGAAGTCAAAGGGGGTAAATGAATTTATAATTTTGTATGATGCTAAAATATTTGTTTTTTAAAGGGAAATTTTTCCTGCCATGTATAATTCAAACTAAACAAAATGGAAAACAAGCAAAATAACCATGCAAATGAAGCAGCAATAGAGGGGCTATTAGTGGATTTTTGATACTATTGATACTTTCTAGAATCTCGATCAATATCAGAATGATATTCTCTCTAGTTATGCTGCCAAAGATTTTTAAAGAAATTAATTATTGTTAGCTGCAACATTTGTCAGTGTGTATGAAAATTGAGCAAACTATTTTTAAAGCAAAATATGCAATTTAGTCCTTTATGATTACCAATATGATGTTTTACAGACTTTGAAATTTTTTTCAGTCAGTGTCTATTTTCATGAAATTGAAATAAATATATTTCAGTAAATGTATTTAATTTAGTCATTTTTTGGTAACGTGAATGTTAAGGGAAGAAATGATGAGCAGATATGAGGATTATGATCATTGGGAGTGTGATCAGCCCTGTAGCCAGGAGAATCAATTAGCCGATGGCAAGTAGATAAACTGGTTGGAGATGAACTGAGATTAGACAATGAGGATGAGACCAAACTGAAACTGGTTTGAAATTTCTATTAAAAAAATGACAAGCAAAAATCTGTTTTCCCCAAGAATATTTCTTACTTTCTTTGGAAAATTTAGGCAGTTCAGTCCAACCCCCAGAACCCCTCCTGGCTACGGCTTGTACATTGATTAGAAACACTGATCTGATACAGATCAGTGATTAGGAATCAAGAGAGTATCATAGCTGCAGAGAACAGACAGATGGCCGAGGAGAGAGAAACTAATTGGCTAAGGAGGGTGGACACAAAAAGGTCAAGTCCACTCCAGAAAAATGTTTATTTGATTCAAACAAGCATAACAGATATTTAAAAAAAAAAAAACGGATGTAAAATAAAGTTCTGACATTTTAAAGTTTCGCTTATTTTTCATAAAAAGGTCATTATGCACATCTATGTGATATGCATAATGGAGAGTCAATTATGTCCCTCACTCACTATTTCTTTTGTTTTTTTGATTGTCTAAATAATACGATATAGATTTGACAATAATGATCATCTTGACTCAATCAGAAAACGTTGAAACAATTGTAATTCCTCTTGTTCAGGGAGGAATAAAACTTTATTTCACACGACAATGGAGAAAATAAACATTTTTTCTATAATAAAATTAAAAAGAAATAGTGAGTGGATGATGTCATCAGTCCCCTCTTTCATTTGCATACAGACCAGGATGCACTTATAACAGGGGCCGCACGGCCCCCCTCACCTTCCGAAACTGTGTATAAAAAAAAAACAATATGATTTTTGCATGGTCAGCCCCCACTTTGAAAACCATACCGCGTGGCCCCTAAACTGTTTGTGATAGGGACTATTATAACCCGAAGACTTCAAAATGTTGTAATTAACTTTTATATTTTACATCCGCCTTTGATGAAATTTTCAGTGTTATGATATGTGGAATTTTGCATTATATAAAAATCCAGGGGGGGGGCACTTACATTAACGAGTGGATACTATGCGCGCGACCCCCCCCCAAAAAAAAAAAAACATGTAAAAAGGGCGTCTTTTTCGAGATAGGACATGTCACGTGATAGGGTATGTATTTCGCTAGGAAAGCTACGAGTTTAGGGTCAAATTTGCGGGGATGATAAAACAAAATCAAAATTTACAAAGGATGTTCTTTTTGCCCCAGCACTACGTGTTCGGATTTGCGCGAGGTGTGGAAGGTGGGGCCATCATGGTGTGTAAAGGTAAACCGACGGACCGTCATGACAACAAAATAAGCCTATCGCTGTACTTGTTTAGGGGTTCATTTCAGGGAATACTTGCCGAGAGTATTCTTTTGTTTCCAATACTTATTAAAGGTAGGGTTTCAGACGCCAATACTTAATTAAGGGGTGCATTTTCAGAATGAAAATACGTGTTATAAGGGTGCTTTTCGAGATCCCATGGTCGCGCATGGTATCCACTCATCAATGGCAGTGGCAACCGAAATTAAAATCATTTTTTGTTGGCGTGGATTTGTCTTTTTAAAGATAAGAGAGTTTGTTGAGAGAGATATCTAGGGGAGGAGAGAGGGGGGGGGGGGGGGAGTAGTTAGGGATCGCGGGAATATATATCGGGTGGGCCCGCGGGTGGGTCGGCCATCACCACTAGAGGGCAGTAGATCAAAACAAAAATTTGCTGCGCAGTGAGGAAAACGGCCAACGGCGGCTGAAGGTAATTAGGCCTAGATCAATTAACCTTGATGTTTTCGTAAGAAGTATCTTATTATTATCTTATTTTGTCAATATAGACTATGTAGAAAATTTATCTGAAAATATAATGGCAAAAACCGTCCAATTTATGGTGAATGTCGGTTGATAATTTGTGTACAGTTATAACATTGTCCCATCCATTTCATCTCGTGTTAGTTATTATGTTGACGTGTTTATGATGGGGTGTCCAAACGGTTCCCCGTCCAAACTTCGCGCACTTTTCAAAAATATTCATCAGGCTTAATTTTGTTCATAAAATGTTCATAATTTATACAAAACCAATTCAAGAAACAGTTACCACATTGATGGCAAGATCATAAACTATAAAATCATGGACGAAAATGTAAAGTAGGTCAAGGGGTTTCGCCTAGTCTTGAGGACGCAATGATGATGATTTTTTTAGATATGTCTTACATTCTTTCATCATTGACGTCTTGACACTCTCTCCATAACGCCTTCAGCGAACGACCAAAACAAAGATGGATTTCCCCCAAAAATCCATCTTTTTAAACCGAACTAACTACAAATTTGTTAATTTTATTAATTCTTACACCTTCCTACGCCTAATGCGTAGGAAGGTTTTAAATACTACTTTAAAAAATGTAAAAAAATGAAGATTTCTTACCTAACTGATGCCGCGTAGACCTCTCGTTCCACATGTAAACAACGGAAATACAATAGCGTCGACCCTTGAACCGCTTATGCATGACGTACTTCCGGAAAGCAATGCCGTCTTAACGAACAATTTAGAGATAAAAAATCTTATTTAACAAATATTAAAATTTATTTTGTGATCATAAATATTTCATATCAATATATATAAATTATTTATGATCACAAAATAATTTTAATATTTGTTAAATAAGATTTTTTATCTCTAAATTGTTCGTTAAGACGGCATTGCTTTCCGGAAGTACGTCATATATAAGCGGTTCAAGGGTCGACGCTATTGTATTTCCGTTGTTTACATGTGGAACGAGAGGTCTACGCGGCATCAGTTAGGTAAGAAATCTTCATTTTTTTACATTTTTTAAAGTAGTATTTAAAACCTTCCTACGCATTAGGCGTAGGAAGGTGTAAGAATTAATAAAATTAACAAATTTGTAGTTAGTTCGGTTTAAAAAGATGGATTTTTGGGGGAAATCCATCTTTGTTTTGGTCGTTCGCTGAAGGCGTTATGGAGAGAGTGTCAAGACGTCAATGATGAAAGAATGTAAGACATATCTAAAAAAATCATCATCATTGCGTCCTCAAGACTAGGTTTCGCCAGTATCACGATCTCAAAATTCTATTCCGATCAGCGAATGCGGGCTGTGCTGGAAAACCGTTCAGAAAAAGTGTGACCCAACTTCGCGCACCAAAGCTTTTGTGGAGATTTAAACAAAAACTCAAGTTCAAAAAATGAAATATTTATATCAGAATGATGACAAAATGCTATGGAATCGGTTAGTACCACATTTAACTCACATTTCTGATGATTTCTGCTTGCAAAATGGTGATATCGTGATGCTTGTTGATTTCTTCAAAACGGGCACCAGCGATGACAAATTTGCTGATCTTTTGCCAATATTTTCATGAATACTGAACTCATCCTAAAGAAACTTTCACCAAAGGGTAATTTTAGGTCGCTTTTCACGTTAATGTTATCAGATTTTAAGGATATTGGCTAGTTTTTGAGATATTGACCGTCCGCGAAGTATGGACACGCGCGAAGTTTGGACTCACTGCCATACGCAATGGATTTTTGAATTGTCGGTTAACAGCATCGCTACATTAACTGGAATAATGTTAGCCGAAACTCATTCCGTTACTCACAAGGGATTTGTCTGGTGACGGGCATTCCATTTTCAATTTTTATTTCATTTTTTATGTAATTAAAAAGCACATGAAAATAGCAAAATCGCTTAAAATACCTTGCTTACCTAAGACTTAGGTAAGCGATTTTGACATGTCTCTTCCACAGAAATAAAAGAAAACTAAAAGGAAAATCGTAGGTATATTGTATAAGCATATAATTCA
Organism: Lytechinus variegatus; assembly: GCF_018143015.1. Taxonomy (NCBI): domain Eukaryota; kingdom Metazoa; phylum Echinodermata; class Echinoidea; order Temnopleuroida; family Toxopneustidae; genus Lytechinus; species Lytechinus variegatus. The sequence continues at coordinate 30,230,009 of NC_054754.1, read as the reverse complement.
CAACCTTAATTCAGCTCGTTGGTATTTTATATCACTGGTTCCCCCCAACCATTCGCCATGCAGGGAAAGGAACGGGGTGGGTAGGATACCTCAAGCGAAGTTTGTGCAGGATCACTCAAGGGTTCACTTCTATTCTGCCTGTGGGGAATCTAAAGTTAGGACAATGGTCACCCATGGGTTCAAAGCATCTCGCGTCCGAAGGAATATCAGTCATATGCACGCGACACACACGACACAGTTAAAGTTTGCTGGGCTTTTGCCCACATTAAATTTCCCTTAAAACTTTATATATCACATTCTGCTATGACACTTACCAAATCATTCAGATCCTTCCGTGACTTCTCCTTGAAGTTTCTTTTAAAAAACATGTATATTTTCTTGATCTTTAGTGAAGATTTTACGGAGATGACATCTGCTCAGCGCGGATATCAATTTTCGCCTAAAGAGGGCGCGTGATTTATATTCATATCAAAGACACGACAAGGGAAAGACTAGGCACCTACACTACTTCTACACGCAAATCGACGCAAGGCATTACGCGAAGTCCGTGAAGTGTCCAATCTTTTCATTGTATAGACTTTGGGATACCGTATACGTATTATTGACGTTCGTTAAAGCTTGTACTGCTGGTTTCTTTCCAGGCACGTATATTTTCATTTTTTTTTATTAGTCATCTTTTTAAATTCATTGCAAATAAGTGTTATCATCACCAATAATAATCTTTAATTATGTTTTTGAAGGTATTTCATTCATTGATGCCCATAATTAGTAAATTAATTATAAGGATTGCGCATTCAAAGAAGTTAGATACAGTTATAAAATTACCGAGGAGCTGAATCAAGGTTGTGAAATTATTAGCGCCACCAACGGGCTTCCTTGTATTTCCGTGGAAGAGACAAGCGAAGTCACTTTCGAGGCCGAGGTAAGCGAAATTTGCTTTTTTTAATGATTATGATTTTAAAATAATATCCTATTTGTTGCCCCCATAGCTACTTACCGGCAAGAGCCCCGGTGCGTAGCGAGGAGTTTCGTCAAATATTACTTCAGCAATGAAGAGATGTTTGCCGACTACTTCGAAATCCAGGGTCAAACACAGTCTATTGTACGAGGTTAGTACATACTAACCTCGTACAATGTGTGAGTGGACAATGGTATGAGTGTATATGACTGAATGTATATTTGTGAAAAATAATCTGTATATTTGTGAAAAATAATCAAAACTTGAAAATGTCATAATTAACCTTATTTTACATCCAATTTTGGTTAAATTTTTAGCGTTGTACTTGTTTGATTTTTGTCCATTGATTGAAATAAATATTTTTCTCGGATGGACTTGACTTTTAATCAGGATACCAAGACAAATGCTGTTTTCCCTGAAAAAAAACAAGAAAAAGATCAGCCTCCAGACTCCTGTTAAAGTACATTTAAAATTTCAAACCAATATGGATGCACATGTGTGAGAAACAATTTTTTTGTTCATATACACATGACATTAAGATTATCTTCTTTTGAGCTCTGTGCAAGGAAACAACTGCAACATTACAAGCAATCACAATATAGGTTGGCCTTGTAATTATTATTTTTTTTTTGGGGGGGGGGGCTCATTAAGAATAGTTGTATATTTTTAAAACCCAACAAATTTTGTTTTTCACTTACATTTGCCATATTTCACATAGATCTGCATGTCAAATCAATGCCTTACTGTGTATTCTAATTCTTTAATTCCCATAGAGGTATTTCCAATCTTTCTGTGAAAACTGTAAATGCACAGGGGGGGGGGGGCTAAAATTTGAATGAATAAATATAAGTTGGCAGGTTTTGCAAGGGTCAGTTGGGTTTTAGCAGACAGAGGTTTTTTTGTTCTTTAGTGTGCATGTACATGTATTTGCTTGGTGTTTGGTGTGCATGTACATGTATTTGCTCTTTGCTCTACCAGTTACTGCAGAAAATGTTCAGAGGCCCATCTAGAAATTGTACAATCAAATGGTTTGTGAGTTGAGAATTATCTAAATATGAGTGTGATTTTAATCTACATGTATTGCGATTCTTTGTAAGGAAGGACAATGTGTCTCCAGTAAAAGAAAAAAAATTAGAATTAGATATGAATTTCTTTTTATTCCACAAAAAACAGAAATTGGTATTTTGAAGCGATGTCACCTGAAATACTTATTTAATATTTTCCCTCAATTTGAGTTTGATTGATCTGTCTATGTAGTTTGTGGTCATTGTGCTTCTTTCTTATTAGAATTGCGCATACTTTGGGCACCTTTACCATATTTCAATAAACTATGATCGGTAGTCATTATTTTTTGTTTCTCATTCTATCAGAACTTTTCAGCACTAGAATTCTCAATACCATGAATAAGTCTCAGGTGCATTTCACCTATTCTCTCCTGGCTGGTGCAACATTTTAAGGTAAGTACAAATAATGTATATAATCAATTATTCTACGCAAGGGGCAGATCCAGGACTTTGTAGGAGGGAGGGGGTGGCACTTCAAAATGGACAAGCATTAAACAAAAAAAAAGGCCATCACTCCAGTAGCACACACCCTAAAAATGTTTTGTTTTTTCCAAAACTTTCACCCTTTTCCTTCGGGATTAGAGTCCTACACCCCTCCTCATATGTTTTGCCTAATGTATTAATTTGATTATGACCGGTAGTGAGGAGTCATAAAAGTGTAATCACATTTCATGAATTTGAGATGAGGATGAATTATCAAATAACAAGGATCTATGTCGGTCTCTTATTACAAATCATCATTTTTCTTGGGTATTGGTATAATCACCCCCAACTCGTCACCTTTAGAACAGTCCAAACATGGTAGAATTGTTCCAAAGCTATGCTATGAGTGTGATTCTTTCTAATACCTTCATAGATGTGCATAATTCTTACTAATGCCTTCATGGATGTGCATAATTCTTACTAATGCCCTCGCTGATATATCTCTAAAGTGAATTCTTTCTACCTTCCCATCTTCTCTACAGTTATGATGCAAGAGATGTTTCCCCAGTTTGAGGAGGGCACTCGTGTCAATGGTTTGGGGCAGCTCTGGACACTGGGGAGGGTTTTAGGCATGGGACGGTGTGCCAAGGTATACCACATGTCAACCGACCAGGAGAGCTTTCAGGCAGCAGTTAAGGTGTATCGTAAGGAGGAGAAATATCGGCTGGCTTTTATCAAAGAGATGTGTAACCTCAATGCGGTCTATGGAGACAGACGAGTCAGTAAGTTAGTTATTTCTTTTTCCCCCACTCTCCCCCTCCCTCACACTTTTTAATATAGAAGGCTTTGGTTGTAGAGAGGTATTCTTGTAGGGGGGGGGTCATTTATAAAAGAAAATAAGTGAGGAAAACCTTAAAGACCTCTCTACTTTGTTTCATCAAATATTCAGGGATTAGAGAGTTTACCAAAAAATTTCAAACATGTTCATTTATTTCTATGCTGCTTATATGTTTGTATTAATTTTTGTTTAGAGCGGATGGAATTTACAATTATATTTTACACACTACACATGCAAGATAAAAAATTATATTTCTGTGAATAGAATAGGGAATGAAAACACTTTATGTAAGACAAAAAGTGTAAAAGTTTGTGTCTAAACACATTTAAATACTAAAAGTTATTTTGATAGCATCTGGTAATATTTTTTCTCTCTTCTCTTGCTTTAGTTACAGTTTATGGCACTTTTACGCACAAAGGACACCCTTGTCTGGCAATGGAATTGCTGGACTTTAATCTCAAGGAATTCATCTACCGCAGTGAAAACTGTCAAGTTTTTCTCTCCAGTATCCCTACAAACAGCATCCATTCCAAAAAACACTCCAAGGCTGTAAGCAACATTGCATGCAACAATAACAACAATGAAACAACTAGCAGTACTGTAAACCACAGGGACAATAAGAAAAGAAAAGGACAAAGTAACATAGAGACAGTGACTACCGCTTCAAGTGGTAGGAGTCGTGGAAGAGTAAAGTTGACAGGTCACACTGTGGGAGATGCCAGGGATGAACATCGGATGCAAACGAGAAGAGCAACAGCCCAACGAGCTGCAGATTTGAGGAGCAAGAATAAAGATAGTGATCTTGATAGCAGCACCACTAACATCCCAAATACGGGTCAAACTAGCAGGACTCACTCAGGGAGTTTGAAACACATCAAGAGAGACCTTGCTGAAGACAATGATGATGGGGACAATGAAGAGGGTGATGACGTGGATGATCACTCAGAAGATGATGAGGGAAGGAGTGAGGAGCTTGACCAAGAAGAAGAAGATGAGGATGAGGATGAAGATGCTTCCAGTTATGGTCTATCACTTTACTTAATTCAGCAGCTGTTGAAAGATATAGCATCATGTTTGGAGTTTGTTCAGAGGTGTGGCTGGGTTCATGGTGACCTCAAACCAGCCAATATCCTCTGGAGCTCTCAGGAAGGTAGCTGGAAGATTGTTGACTTTGGACACAGCTTTCAAGAAGGACGCCAAGTGAGTCCATTGTATATGAATTGTATTTCTAGAAGATATAGTTCTATTTTTTGCTAGGTTTTTAAATCCATAAACCTTTAATCTATTGTGTATTGTTAGACTTTTTGTTCACACATCAAACAATCATTATTTCTTGTCAATGCAATATCAAATGTCATATTGGTGGGAATTTTCATTAGACACATAAAATTAATTTCAACAAAGAATTTCTAACTACATGAAGCACATGCAAATAATGTATTTCATTAATATTATGGAGTTGATCGTCATTCATCATTATAGGATTTGGGTAATTATTATTTTAAAAACAGATTGTCCCAGACTTTCCTGGCTTTTAGCACTTCAAAAATTAAAAAATTCTAATGATCTGAATAACTAATATTCTACTTTATCACAATCCAGAGTTTACACCCATATTTCCTATTAACCAAAGGAATGTAATGAGTTTGAATTTTTTTATACATATGTGACATTAATATCAAAACATGGTTAGAAAATAATTAAAAATACTATTTATTTTAATTCCTGTGCTCTTTTTTCTCTCTCTTATTTCTTTTTTTTTTATAAAGGATTTCAGCCAAATCCAGAGCCTATGTTACCAGTCCCCAGAAGCTAAGGTGTGGAATAGTTTCGTGAGTAGCCTTGGCAACCAGAAGGTGGTCCACAAGATGAGTGCTGTTGATGAAGGGATCTCTGAGTGCACTCATGCAGCAGATATTTGGAGTGTTGGCTGTGTGATTGTAAGGGCCTACACCGGGATGAAGCTTTACGGCCAGGATGATGTCCTTCCTGGTGCCTGCTTGCAATGTCAGGTGGGTGGTTGGTGTTCATTTAAAGGTCAAGTCCACCTCGGAAAAATGTTGATTTGAATCAATAGAGAAAAATCAGACAAGCACAATGCTGAAAATTTCATTAAAATCGGATGTAAAATAAGAAAGTTATGACATTTCAAATTTTCGCTTATTTTCAACAAAATAGTTATATGAACGAGCCAGTTACATCCAAATGAGAGTCGATGATGTCACTCACTGGCTATTTCTTTCGTTTTTTATTGTTTGAATTATACAATATTTCAATCTTTACGAATTTGATGATGAGGACCTCATTGCCTGAAGCACAAAATGTTAAAATAATGGAATTCCACATGTTCAGGGAGGAATGAAACTTCATTTCACATGACAATGACGAGAAAATCAAAATATTTCATATAATAAAATACAAAAGAAATAGTGAGTGAGTGATGTCATCAGTTCCCTCATTTGCATACCAACCGAGATGTGCATATAACTGTTTTGTGAAATGAAGCAAAATTTTAAAATGTCATAACTTTCTTATTTTACATCCGATTTTGATGAAATTTTCAGTGTTATGCTTGTTGAATTTTTCTCCTTTTATTCAAATCAAGTTTTTGTTGGGGTGGACTTGTAAGATAGCTCATATAAAAGCAATAATGATGGCAAAGATGACAGCAAAGAGGATGATTGCAAAGATGATGATGGCAAACATAATGATGGCAAATGTGATAATGGTAAAGATGATGATTGCAAATATGGTGGCAAAGAAGATTGCAAATATGATGGCAAATGTGATGATGGCAAATATGATAATAGCAAAGATGGTGATTGCGAATATGGTGGTGGCAAAGATGATTGTAAATATGATGGCAAACATGATGATGGCAAATATGATGATGGCATATGATTGTGCTGATTCTCAATTATTTTTATTTCCATTAGTTGCAGTTGAAATCTGAACTTCGTAAATGTAAATTTTAATTTTAAACAAATATCTGATTGGTTGATTCAATATTTTTTAAAGTTTGAATGGGGAAACCGGCAAATAATTCCAATAGTGTTAAAATAGATTTATTACGGTAAGCACAAGATCTCTAGTCATTTGTAAACTATCCGTTGTGACTTACAGACAGCTTTATGAAATCCCTTTTGGTATCTTTATTCTAAAAACAGAAATCTTGTTCCTCCACTGTATGTGTATGTGAGCCACTGATAGAAGCCCTTTTCAAACCAAAGATGACCAATCCCAAACTCTCTTCTATCCATCAAGCAGCTGTACATCACCTAGTAGATCTTGTTAAGAGGTATGTATCATCATGAAAAAAAATACATTAAATACACAAACTTTGGTCTTCATCAGTTAGCCATTCAATACCAGAGCGTATCCCTAAAAAGGACCAAAAAAAGACAAAGAGCCCATAAGCTCCTGTACAAAACTTGCTGTTGAATATGAGATCTTATTCAACAATCTAGTTGAATGCATGGAATATACAATGCATACAGCAATGGAAGCAATGTTATGCACAGCATAGAACACAATGACGTCATAATGAACTGCATTAAGTCAATGACCGAATTTGATCCTATGAAGTGATGATGCCATTAAAGTAATATGACTTGTTCAATCAATATTCCTCCCTCCAAGCTTGCCTCCCTCTTTTTTTTTGGGGGGGGAGGAGGATGGGATAGATGATAATGATTATATTGGATGGCTTTTTTTTCATGAAATACCAGAAATATTCCACTCGTTGGGGCCAATATTCCACTAATCTGCGATTCGTGGAATATTTGCTGAAACTTGGAATATTTCTGGTCCATTCTGAGCCATCCAATATGATATAATTAACATATAACAAGTACACAACCTTCCTTAGGTCTCTTTTAATCTGCTTCCCTCCACAAGTTGGCAACTTTTGATGATTATTGTACACTCTTACATAATTTTAATAAAAAAGTAGATATGGAAATGAAGAATGATAGTTGCAAGGTTAAGTATAAAAAAGTTTCCAATATTTCTTTTATGGTGATACATTCTTTGAGTTCCTTTGCCATTTTAGAGAGTTCAATTGCAATTTTAGTTATATAAAGGAATGACACAACATACTTCATTTGAATTATTTTCACTCAGCATGTTACAGTGTGACATCACCAAGCGTCCCTCGGCATCTGAGATCTTAAACCACCCCTTCTTCTCTAATGAACTGACCCCAAGTGCCAAAGACCTTTTGCTTCTACCAATGAGAACCCTTCGCCTATCCAACCTTGCCTCTCCCTCTGTGGATCTGACCAATCAGAAAATTTTTCAAGGTAAGTCCATATCATGATTATTTTAAAAAGGTACTTTTGTTTGTGATAATCTGATGTGAAATCAGTTTTGGTGATGTCAGGTTGAAAAAGTAATCATGATATTCCACTTTCACAGAATTCTTTCTTTTCTTGTATTTTTTTTTCATTTTTACCTAATTTTGTTTCCCTTTCTTTCACTTAGCTTTATATCAGGATATCAAACGTGAGTGCCTCAAATTTGGACCAATCAAAACGTTGATCATTCCTAGAGTAGGACCTGTAAAAGGAACAGTGAGTATAATATGGTAGTTTGGTCAAGCTTTGCTTTGATTTAAAAACTATTTTTGAATGATAACTAAATAAGAGTTTACTATACGAACCCAAACGGCTGTTTTGATTTGATTTTTTATTAGACCCATATTTTGTGTTTGGATTATTTTGCATTTTTTTTCTCCTTTCCCCAAAACCAAACCATTACCCTTATTTTGACTTCCTATTGGTTAAGCACTGGATAAAATTGATACTTCTCAAGAACTGGATGTGCCTAATTATTGTGACAAGTTTGGAGCTAATTTAATGACCCCATCTAGGATAATTTTAATGAGTTTTAATCCCCTTATTGCACAAAAGTATCTGGGTAAGTTTGCTTCAATAGACTCAATTTTAATTCCTCTTTTTCTCAAAAGTATCATTCTCTAGTAGTCAATTATCTTATCTTTATAAAAAGGATTAGGAACATCCAATAGTAGTGAGTTATATATCTCTTAAAAGCTGGCGACTTTTTGTGGGTTTTGCCATGCCTGTTCACATATATGGACAATTCATTTTGAAGGTGTTTCTTAATTGTAATATCTCTCGCTAAAATGTTACCAATATTAAGTCATTGTTTTGCTTCATGCTAAATTTACATCACATTCTGTCCTCCCCTTTGTTTACAATCTACAGGCCTTCATTGAGTACGAGGATTCAGCCAACGCAAAATCTGCGCTTAACGCCCTCATTGGTCAGAAGCTGTTCAACCAACCTGTACACATCTCTTTCTTTCCTGTGGCAGACTTCACTGCTAAACGATTCTACTGAACCATCATCAGTGGTAGGTCTGCCTAGAATTCCAAGGATGTGAATTCTAATCTTATTGAAGAAATTGAAATGACAGGCCTCCCTGGCAGCTGTTATCTACATGATCACCATTATTTTGTCTTTTACTTTTACTACATTTTCAGTTTTATTGAATCGTCAGGGACTATCTTGATTCTTTACACAGGTTGACAAACAAGTTGGAGTTGTGGATTTCAACACGGAGACCTCGTCATGATTCAACCCTTTTCACTTTTTAAATTGTTTTTGATGTTTTAACCTTAATTTACAAAAAAATGTTTTCTGCACATACGTTTGTATTGTAAATTTCAAAGTTATATATTTGTTTTATTTTTGTGCTTGAAGTTCTATTGACTTTCCTATGCATAGATGCAATCTTATTAAAATGCCATATAATTGTAGGCTTAAACTTACAGCCAAAAAAAAATATTTCAATGTTTGAAATCAAAACAAGAGGGAGGATATTGCTATATTCTTTGAATATGACTTTTTTTCTTGAAACGTTAATTGATTTTTTTTTCAATACAAGAATGCAGTTTAAAGATGTTTTGTAGGTTCAGTACATTGCTCATTAACTCAATTGTGATTGTTTTTATCGTTTTTTTTAGAAGTTTGCTAGTGAGTTAATTTCATAGAAATTCATCACTTAACTAAAAAGTGCAAGACTTTTTTACATTGTTTTAAAGAAATTTTAATCATAGAATTCAGTTCCATTTTATTTCTCTTTGTCCGTGAAATACCTGTTATGTGTGTGTCTTGTGTATATATGGGTACTGTTAACTATTTTTTTTTTACGGTCAACTATTTTTTTACACCCGTGTTGAGTCCAGGGTTGTTTCCCATTTTTTAGCAATGTGTATTCTGTTATTTATTTTGTCACTTGCTCTGATTGTCTATGTTGCGTGTACAGTAGTTTATAGAATTTTACATATTGCATTAATGGTTGTCTCAATATTGATGTGATTTTATGGGAAAGAGATTGTTCTCATGATTGAAAATGGAAATTACAAGTTATATCAGGAACTAAGATTGGTTTAAGATTTTGATGTTGTTCCAGCGGGTCATTGTATAATGTATTCAAATTTATGCACGCTTCTTCCCGGGTATTGATGTACATTGATGAATTCTGTGTGTATGAATAACAATATTTTTTTACAATTTATTTCATTTTAGAACTGTTATTCAGAATGCAGTTTTCATTTGTTGGGTGACACATCATTTTTACCTGAGGTTTTTATGACCTAGCAACATTTAATGACAGTACTAATTGGAGCAGGCGAGACTAAAAATTGTTAATATTGAGTGGTTTGGGAAATTTGAATACATGATTTATTATGTATTTAAGTTTATTTTTAAATCTAAAGTAGGGAAATGAAGGATTGATCTTAGTGGTAAGTATTGAAATGCTACAGTTTAGGGTGATTGGAAATCTGGGTTGGGCTGAATTACATTCCAAATTCATTCCCAATTGCATTCCAGAGACATCCAGCTACTTACCAGCTTCTAATTAACATTACAATAACCTGCTTAAGCCAGCCCAATGAAAAGTTATTGTCAAGTTGATTATAATCAGTTCATTACCTGGCTTAAGCAGGTTACTGTTAATTAGAAGCTGGTAAGTAGTTTGATCATCTCTGGGATGTAATTTGGAATGTATTTAGAATGTAATTGAGCCCAACCCTGTTGGAAATATAGGATTTTTTTTCAATAAAAACATAAGAGCTTCTAGGAAAATAGACGAAGCAATAAACCAATTTGTATATGTATTCTAATGAGCACGTGCAGATAAAGGGCATTTGAATCACATCTTAAACCGACTGACATGAAATTCTTGCCGCCCTTTCACACGGTAAAAAAATTGTAATTTGAATGATGATTCCAGTGAAAAATAAGGCTAATGACGAATATTTAGCACGTGTGAAACCAAACTAGAACATGATTAGAATCACGAATGCTAATCACAGTCACAATTACAATTGCAATCATTATTACAATGATGATTCAAGATTCACGTGTGAAAAGGCCCTTGGGTGATTGCCTGACCTGGCACTATGAAATCATGCCAAATGGTGCCAAATGGTATTTCAAAGCACTGGCCTTTAATTTTGATTTTACTCTAGGGCAAGCCCACTTTCCAAAGGAAACTCATTTTTATTGCAGCACAGATAAGGAAAAATGTAATAGGCCTCAAAATATGCAATGAGAGGGGCTCTGAGGCCTATCAATAGGGCTTCCTAGGTCCTGGGTTGCCTTGATTAATTCAAGCCCTGCAGACATTTAGCATCATTGATGATCAAAAGCGGGTGAACATAATAGCTTGTCTCTATGCGTTCATATCTGGAAGGTACTTGCAGAGACTGGAATGCCACATGTGAGCAGATTTCACTCATGCATTTCATGATATCAAGGTATAGTAATTCACTTTTCAAAAGGGAATTCAAAGTTATTTGTTACTTGTGCCTGATCATAAAGGTCCATGAAAAGAGTTATCCATGCTTTGAAATATTTATTGATACTAGGGGTTATTTTAGATGTGGGAAAACTACGAACTGGTCTATATCATTACATGAAAAGATAGAAAAGTAATTATATGTAATATGTTTTGGTAGACAATTAAAACCTTCCTTTGAAATGTATGTTTTGCTTGCATAGAAATGTTAAAATAATGTATGAAATGCTACCATAAAGCAATATGTTTGATAATGAAATGCACAATTACTGTAAATATGATGAAGACATTTAAATTCTAACTGATAATTATCTAATTCTATTTTTGACCACTGTTGAAAGGTCATCATCGCCGATGTACATAGAGTTTAATAGTACTGAAATCTTTGAGATATTTTAATTGAAAAGATAGCTCATGTTGACCATTATTATTACTATATTATCACTATATTACTATTATTATTATATCATTGTCAATGGCACATGTATATTTGTTCATGTTTATTTGAGAGTCCTATGCTTCTGTCATGCATGTACCGTATTACTGTTTGAAGAAGTATGATGTTTTGCTGGCTTTCCATAGTGGACAAATTATCTCCTGTAGAATTTCTTTTTTACAGAAGTGGTCATCATTACAAGGGCATTATGACTATATTACTTACATGTACCTTGTTATAGCATGTGTCTTGTAATTTTGGATTGAAAAGGATAACTTGAAGTCATTGGACTTGAGTTATCATGACATATCAGGGATGTTGTTAAAGCAGGAATCATGTTGTGATGAGATAGCAGGGACTAGGGGTGTCACTTTGTTCTAACAGGAATTCTGATCAGTTTTCAAATTTTTGGAAAAACACCTTGAAGGTTGCAGTGTTCCAGTAGTTTATCGTCCTGACCATGTATATAGGACATCATGGCTTTTGAACATTCTTGTAGAAATGAAGTGAAGAATGTCCCAATTCCGGGGGGAGAGGGGGGGCAATCACATATATTGGTGGTACTTTGATGACCCCCTTTTTCAGACATTAATTTCTCTAGATACTCTGAAAGGCAAGCGTTTAATTCAATTCCCCGGCCCTGCCAAAATTGTACAGCGCGAGCACCGCATCCAAGAGCTGTACGCATGGCTTCACAACTCCCTCCGCTAGCAGCTCCTTGCACCACTAACACCCACATAATACATGCGCTCGCGTACACCGTACCTACAGTACCGCGATCCTTCCGTAGACCCTGTATTTCACATCGCCCAGTCTATTTTTGGTTCCCAAGACCCCATATTTTACACTTGTAGTCAGTTTCTTAGACCCCCATTTCAGGGTTTTGTGAGGCACACCCCTATCAAAATATAATTTGAGTGCCCCCCCCCCCTCCCCCGGGTCCCAATATCTTATGAATTTATATAAATTCAAACCTCAAAAAGATACCAGAATGTTTGTCTGATTGTATGGTTGTACTTAAATGTATCTTCTACACAGTGTCGTTATTTTGAGGTCAACAAATACTTATCACTCATGATAAAGAAAATATGCATATCTTTCAGCTCAATGAACTAGTGGGAATTTGATACTTACAAAACTCATCTGTGTACCCCTTGGCTTGAGCAATGTCAAAGTTCAGACATGCTGTGTATAAACTTTTTTTTTATTTTTGAAAAGTTTTTTTGTCTCGCCTGCGTAGGAGAGTGAGACTATAGGCGCCGCTTTTCTGACTGCAGCGGCGTCAACACCAAATCTTAACCAAAGATTACGTTTTTGAAATGACAGCATAACTTGGAAAGTGTATGGACCTAGTTCATGAAACTTGGCCATAAGGTTAATCAAGTATTACTGAATATCCTACTTGAGTTTCATGTCACATGACCAAGGTCAAAGGTCATTTAAGGTCAATAAACTTAGACCATGTTGGGGGGAATCAAAATCTTAACCTAAGGTTAAGTTTTTGAAATGTCATTATAACTTTGAAAATATTTAGACCTAGTTCATGAAACTAGAACATAAGGTCAATCAAGTATCATTGAACATCCTGCATGAGTTTCATGTCACATGACCAAGGTCAAAAGTTATTTTGGGTCAATGAACTTTGGCCAAATTGGGGGTTTCTGTTGAATTACCATCATAACTCTGTTAGTTTATGGATCTGATTCATGACACTTGGACATAATAGTAATCAAGTATCACTGAACATCCTGCGCAAGTTTCAGGTCACATGATTAAGGTCAAAGGTCATTTACGGTCAATGAACTGTGGCCAAATTGGGGGTATTTGTTGAATTACCTTCATATCTCTGAAAGTGTGTTGGTCTAGTTCATAAAACATGGACATAAGAGTAACCAAGTATCACTGAACATCTTGTGCAAGTTATAGTAGTTTTCAAAGTCTGCACTGCTGCTATATTGAATCGCGTGATGCAGGTGAGACCTCCGGAGGCATTCCACTTGTTTACATTTATTTGTGACAATCATTTTATACCATGGAATGAACGTTGGATGAAATTATCAAACAACTTGATAAGTATTCTTTTAGGGGGTGATGCAAGATATTTTTTGCAAACAATACAATATTTAATGTCAATATTTAGATTGAGCAAGTCACTATAATTTCTAAGAAGCGTTATATCAATTCATTGCTAGCATATATTATCGATTTTAGGGACCTTCTTTGCAATTGATTTCATTTTGTGTTGTCATTTTTTAATCTTGCTGGCCAATTTTTATTTTTTGTTGAAAGAAGCATATCAGCAACTATCACAAGACTTATGATTGATATTTGGGACCTCAAATTGCAATCGATTTAAAGTTTCTTGCAACACCTGCAAAGAAGGATGAGAAGTGTAGGGATGGAAAAATATGCAATTGATCGCAAGACTTTGTGATTGATTTTATGGATATAAGATTGACCTGTAATCGATGTCAGGTTACCTGAAGAGCCACTCCATAGGTATTTGAATATCTTTCAAAGAGGGATGAGGCATGCAGGGATAAGAAAATATGCAGACTTTTCAGATCATGTTTAGAAGCAGCTGGTTTTTCAATCTCTAAGATGTTTGAAAACAATTATAAAGATTATATATTTGTATATACTACAGCAGGCAATTTTAAAGCATTTTTCATCTTTGTTTAGAAAGAATAGCATTGCCCTTTTCCAAGTATATTATGTATAAGTATAATGCTGGTATTATGTTTGTGTTCACTGTTGTAAATATGTTTTTTTTTTCTAGTTTGATTCTACTTATATTCAATGTACATTTTAAAGATGTATATTTTAGTAGAAGAAAATAATTTTCTCTCCTTTTTTTGTTTGAGTAAAGATGATGAAAATGGAATAAATATTTTACCAAACTGATTTATTTTTTTGCAACTGTACACTCAACCAAAGGCATGTATCTAACTGCTCTGTATCATATATAGTAGTTTTATGGGTTTTTAGCACCATGTATATAGTGTAAAATCATATTGTTTCAAAAATTTTAATTTGTTTTAAAAAGGTATTTTCAACACTGCCGTTCCTGTTACAACAAAATCAGATTAAATTTTCTGTTGTTTTCGGTAGATTTGCTGTGAAGTAGAAAAGTCTGCCCAGTTGTGTATACTGAAAATTCATTTTTATCCCACAAATTTTGGTTCTCCTTACTTCATGTTACAAAGTTCACGAAGTCTATCAAAAATCCTTTTTAAGCATAGATGTTAACCAATTTACATGTATTTGGAAATGGCACATGTACTTTGTGTGTTGGTAATATGATAGTAGCTTGGACTTTAAATAATAGAAGTGTCTAGATATGATTGTTTTAATTGTATGTAAAGGTTTATTCATGCTCTTGTAACACAATGCTTAGGGACTGATCATTCTAATAGATTTTTACAATTGAATTCACTTTGTGGTCAGTTGATTGTGGATAATTGCTCTGTAATCACTTGCTAATCCCTGTGTTACTGGGCCAATTTGCATACGATGCTGATGGTATTATAAAACGATAGAGGCAGGGAAATTTCTATCTTTGCAAGCTATCAATCAGATTCCATAAAAAAAGGAAGAGAGATTTTAATCATAATCATAATAGTGGCATTTATATAGTGCTTATTACATTCTGTTTCTAAGTGCTTTACGTTTCAATTATTATTACCCGGTCCTGCACACACAAAGTGTGCACTGTCTCCACTCCCTGGGGAGAATTCCAACAAGCATTCTAAGACTCAAATGCTTGGCATACTATATAGGCTTTTGCATCCTATCAGGTGCCCATTTAACACCTGGGTTGAGAGTGGCAAAGTGTGGATTGACACCTTGCCAAAGGATGCTAGGCAGTGGTGGAATTTGAACATACATTCCTATGATTACAAGGCGAGAATCCGACCTGCTACACCACGACACCTCCACAATTTGGTAACCTTAGTCTTGGCTAGAGTTGTGCAGACAAGCTCATTACTTCATAACTTCATCTTTTACATCATAATTGAAACCATTACCGGTATACAATGTCCTTGCTGTCTGTGCAATGATGGACATTTTTTTATAGTACCTTGTATTATGCATATAAAAGTGATATTGTAAAAATGCAATGGTATATATTGTATCTTTTCTTACTATGACATGATGAATGTGATTACGCTTGTACTCTGAAAAAGTTATTACCAAGTTTTAAACACAAATAACTTAATTTTT
This sequence comes from Lytechinus variegatus, assembly GCF_018143015.1. NCBI lineage: Eukaryota > Metazoa > Echinodermata > Echinoidea > Temnopleuroida > Toxopneustidae > Lytechinus > Lytechinus variegatus. The sequence goes on along the minus strand of NC_054754.1, from coordinate 30,214,239 downwards.
AAAGAAATTTGGTTAAGATCATATTAATATGCTCCTATGCCTATGTTCACCTATAATTCTCAAATATAGATCAGAAGATTTGATTAAAGTGCAAGTATTAATGTATTGATATAGTGTTTCCACCATTTTGTAAGTATTCATAAACTATTTCTATATAATGTACATATTGATATGAAGTACTATTAAGTGCTTTCAGTCATGACTTGTAAATTCATATATATCTTTTATGACTATAAAGAGAGCTTATTATATATATGAGATTTATAAAGATCCTATTTTTTAATGTTAAAACTATTTTATAGCTTGATATTTTTGCTGTGTCCATGTTTTTTAATATTAAGAAGGCATACTGTGCCATAAAATATCTGTCTAAGAGATTCTATTAAAATTTCTTCAGTTTGAAAGCTAAGTTTGTGTTTTTTCTGAGTTTTATTTTTGTGGACAATTTCTGAGATCCAATCTCTATCCCACTATCACCGCCACCACCATCATCATCTTAACCAACATCAACATCATCACCACCACCATCATCATCTACCCATTCCCCTCTTTATAATAATTCTATAGCACAAGCAATATTTTTTCCCACCACATATCACAATGACATCAGTTAATTTAGTGTTAATAAATCAGGTTTGGAGAGATCCTAACAAAGGGTAATAACTTTAATTGTTTCAAGTTTTGATAATCTCACATCACTTGCAAGCAACTGGTCAATATGTTGAGGATGATAAATTCAATAGTGTGAAGAGTATAGCTTCCGACTTGTAAAAATCATAACTCTCTTATAATAAATTTTCTTTTGAGGATAGCCATAGATTATTCTTTTCCTGGTTTAAAATAAAAATATATTAAGGGTAATCATTTATTTGTACAGAGCTGCCAAGTAGTACTGATTTTCAGTATTACTGAAAAGTGAGAACAATACTGATTTCTTAAGTTTCAGCTTTATATGTAACTTGTCCTATGGTATTTTTTAAAATACTGATTTTCAACTTTAAAAATACTGCAATGTTCTTTTTCAGGTTAGCTTTGATTATTAACATATAAAAAATCCACTAGAAAGAAAAACAAGATTAATAAACTATATGAGTTTTTTTAAGTTGAAAGTAGAGGAATAGGAAAGGAAGAGGGAAAGACAGAAGTAGGGGAACATATAGAAGGGGTGAAGAATGGGGAGTATTGGGAGATGGAAAAGAGAGGAGAGGATCAGGAGGAGAGGCGGGATCATAAAAAGGGGGGAAGATCGAAGAAGATTGGGAGGAGGAAGAAAAGGAATGAAGGAGGAGGGGAAAAGGGAGTGAGAAAGGAGTCGACTGAAGTAGGGAAGGTGCAAAGGGGGGTAGGAGGAGTGAAAATCAGAGACTCCAACCCCAAACACCTGATCTGGAGATTCTCCCGCCTGGATCCCCTTAAAAAGTTAGCAAACTGGAGACTCTAATTTGATGTGCATTTCACGCACATCATGAACGCAAAGCCCCTTGCGGCCGAGGGTTCTAGATGGAGTGAAATTTTTTATAGTCTGGTCTGTTAGCGTCAAAAATGCCCTACTTGTGGACACGGTGGACAAAAGCATGATTTTTTCTCCAGACCTTTGTTTGTGTATAAGAATTAAGAATGGGGTATGCTCCAAAAATCTGGCTGCAGGAACAGTGAAAAAATGGGTGAAAATGTCAGAATTTATGAGTTCAGATTTGGCTGATATATAGACTAGCGTTAGTGCAAAACTCAATAGCAGTGCATTATTTTACATTGAATTAGTTCTTGAATTCAGACCCTTTTTGAACAGATCTTCTGTTTGTCCTCGCATCTCAATGCACCAAATATCTGAATGAAGATGCTAACCAAGCCGAAGGGTGACGGTGGAGGGGGTTGAATGCTGGTGTGTGTGTACATATTTTGGTCTTGGGGTAAAGGTGTGCAAAACACATTTTTTGCATGTGTTGGAAATTGTGTTGCCATGGTAACAGTGTATTATTGCAAAAATAAGGTAAAAATCTTGCAGTTAGAACCACTTCCTCTGTTTTTAACCGATTCTCATGAAATTTGGCACACACATTGGTCTTGAGGTGAAGATGTCTAAGACACACTTTTGTGTGTCTTTCAGAAATCTTGTTGCCATGGTAACAACATATTATCTGGTGAAAATTGGGGGAAAAACCTTACAATTCAAACTGTTTCATCAGTTTTCAATCAATTCTAATGAAATTTGGCACACACATTGGTATTGAAGTAAAGATGTACAAGGCAATTTTTGTGTGTGTTTCCAAAATTGTGTTGCCATGGGAACAACATATTATATGGCAAAATTTAGGTAAAAACCTTGCAATTTGAACTACTTCATCAGTTTTTTTTTGTTGTTGTTTTGAACCAATTCTCATGAAATAATTATGGCTCACACATTGGCCTTGAGGTAAAGATGTGCAAGAACCTTTTGTCAGAGAGTGCATTGCCTTGGTAACCACATTTAGCCAAAAATATGGGGAAAACTCATTGTGGATCAGTCTACTTCTCAGTTTTCAGCCTGTGCTCATAAAAGTTGACACAAATATTCATTTTGGGTAAAGATTCATATTCAGTATTAAAAGGGAATCAAGCCTTGGTCATAATGTTGTGTGCATGGAAAAGGAGAAAAATAAGAATGGTGAAAGTTTTACAGAAATCGGACAAGCGGAATATAGTTATGGTTGCTTTAAAACATGTACATGTATATCTATGTAAATTATTCTATTCTGTAAACTTTCCCATAAGACTAGTAGTTATCAGGATTTTTGGTTTTCTCCTAAATCCCTATTCCATTGGCGCCGTAATATAAACCGGTAGTATGTTTTATGTCCTCATGAAAGAAAGATATAATTTGAAGTAAAACTTTTGAAAAAAGAAATTTTAGCTAATTAATTATTCCAGTACATGGAAGAGTGGTCCTTGCCTTCTTAAATTACTGTGACATCACATATGCGGTCAATTTGAAGTCTTCATGGGTATAGTGATTACCAATGTTTATAACTTTAATATGTTCACAACTTTGTTATGGTTTGTCCGATATTGTTCAAACTTTGACCTATAAACTTGTCTGATTTTTCATTTTCCTCTAAAAACAAGTGTTTATTTGGGTTTGATTCCCCTTTATAACGTCATATAATAGCGCAGGGTATTAATCACCTTCAATAATATTTATAGGCTTTTTTTGGGGGGGGGGCGGAGAAGGTCCTTAAACTGACAACATAAAAATATAGAAGGTTAAAGGCCATGACCATGAGGAACTTAAACAGTCTTAAAAAAAACACCCCTTACATATTTTATTTGGGGGGGGGGGCTTTTAGAAAATTGCCACATAAAGATTAAAATGAAATTATAATGACTAAGGACTTAAACCCCCCCCAAAAAAAAGGGAAATCCTTTACACTTCAGCATATTGATTTAAAGCCTCAAACATTCTGCTTTGAAAAAAAAAGTTTCCGGTGTCCAATTAATCAATGTTTTATTTGAAGCATGAAGCAGGGGCTGTCACAGAAATATACTGAAAAAATTGAATGAAAGAAAATATAAGGCTAAAATCTATTGTGCACATAGGTATATTTTTGATATGGTATGTTACTGAGTCATGGATTTGCAAGTGAATTTCTAAAACAAGTGCAGATGTTTTTGTATGTATTTCTATAATAATTAGTTGCATGATGAAAGGTACACTTTAAAATATGTCAGAAAAAATATATTTTATTTTTTACCAAACAATTACTTAGAGAGAGACAGCAGACAGGAAACAGAAGGAGATGGCATGGTAAAGCTCAAAATCAAGAGTGATGTGAAAGTTAAAAAGAAAGAGTAGGAACGGAATATGAATATGAATAAAAGACTGAGTAGGAGAATATAAATAAACAAAGGTTAATTAGGTACTGTAAACAATTTTTTTATCAAATCAGAATGCATTAAGCTTCAAATGAATGGTCTGAAGTGCAAAGGACTCTTCTTACCTTTGAAGGGGGGGGGGGCATTTTCTGCTAAAAAGTATTATCAGCCCCCTATTTTTTCGGGGGGGGGGGGTTAAGTTCCTAGTCATAATCCTTTAACTGTAATTTTAATGAGGTCATTTTCTAAAGACCCCACCCCCCAAAAAAAGAGTAATGTCTAGCTTTAAAAATGCATTGACCCCTGAGGGACAAAGGTGTAGACTGGTTTGAGCATGGGGAAGTAGAACTAAAAGTGGTATGGGGAGGGGTGCACATCTTGGGGAGGTGGAACTAAGGTTTGGAAAATCAGCTGTTGAAAGTAGAAGGGGTACACATTTTGTTTTGCTTGCCAGTGTTGGAACTCCTCTGCTTCAGCGGAAGGTTTCATATTCACCCAGTGTACCTCCAGCCTATATGCCCTTAAGGGGATGCGTTTTTTAAGAGTGTTTTATCATTTTTATGTTTCTAATGGCCACTGCCTTTAACCTTCTTTGTCAGATTTAAAGGACTAATCCTGCCCCTTCCCCCCCCCAACCCAGAAATATTAATGAAGGTGATTAATATCCCCACATTTTAATGCAGAGAAGACATTTAGAATTCAATATGAATCTTTACCCTAAGATGAATATTTCTTCCAATTTTTATGAGCACTGACTAAAAACAGGGGAGGAAGTTTGATCCACAATAAGTTTTCCTACATTTCTGGCTATCATATGTGGCTACCCTGGGGCCCGTTCCATAAAACTTTTTACCTGAGAAAACTCTGGTAAAAACTGAAAACTAAGGTTAGTCTGATTTCTGCCATTGACTTTAACACAGGGCAAAAACTCTGGTAAAAGCAACCAGAGTTTTCTCAGGTAAAAAGTTGTATGCAACGGGCCCCTGGTAATGCACTCTCTGATAAATGCAAAAAAAGGTTCTTGCACATCTTTACCACAAGGCCAATGTGTGAGTCAAATTTCACAAGAATTGGTTCAAAACTGATGAAGTAGTTCAAATTGCAAGTTTTTTACCTAAATTTTGCCATATGATATTTTGTTACCATGACAACACAGTTTCTGAAACACACAAAAAGTGCCTAGTACATCTTTACTTCAATACCAATGTGTGTGCCAAATTTCATTAGAATTGATCATGTTGATTGAAAACTGATGAAGCAGTTTGAATTGTAAGATTTTTTCCCAATTTTCACCATATAATATGTTGTTACCATGGCAACAAGATTTCTGAAAGACACACAAAAGTGTGTCTTAGACATCTTCACCTCAAGACCAATGTGTGTGCCAAATTTCATGAGAATCGGTTAAAAACAGAGGAAGTGGTTCTAACTACAAGATTTTTACCTATTTTTGCAATAATACACTGTTACCATGGCAACACAATTTCCAACACATGCAAAAAATGTGTCTTGCACACCTTTACCCCAAGACCAAAATATGTACACACACACCAACATTCAACCCCTCCACCATCACCCTTCGGCTTGGTTAGCATCTTCATTCAGATATTAATGCATTGAGATGCGAGGACAAACAGAAGATCTGTTCAAAAAGGGTCTGAATTCAAGAACTAATTCAATGCAAAATAATGCACTGCTATTGAGTTTTGCACTAGCGCTAGTCTATATATCAGACAAATCTGAACTCATAAATTCTGACATTTTCACCCATTTTTTCACTGTTCCTGCAGCCAGATTTTTTGGAGCATACCCCATTCTTAATTCTTATACATAAACAAAGGTCTGGAGAAAAAATCACGCTTTTGTCCACCGTGTCCACATAATTCCGCTAACTGACCAGACTATTATGTTATAGTAAATAGTGGTAGTAAAATACGAGCTGTGATTGGCTGGATTTGTACCACGTGACCTCCCTTCAAAAAGTTATATTGTACATATGTACAATATAACTTTCGATTTTTGGATGGCAAAATCCATGATGGGGGGCTTAGATTAAGGGATCTATTTACTATAATAAATAGTGAACGTTCTATCATACAATATTACTGGACTATATGAACTCCAAATATAAAATTATCCCTCGTGCAAGCCTATTTCATTTCACCTCGGCCTTCGGCCTCGGTGAAATAAACCTGCACTCGGGATTATTTCATATTTGTCGTACATATAATCCAGTATATTGTACAATAGATTGTGAAATTTTTTATGTTTTATTTCAGAAATCCAATTTTGTGATATATTTCGACATCACTTAAGTCTTAACTTGAATATCGGCTTGGATAAGAAAATTTAATTCCAGTTTTTGTTTGGGCCGCGGGAGAAAGATAATTTAAAGTGGGAGAAAATACATCTTATGCGGCAGACACAGTGCCTGGGCGGGAGATATAAAATCTCAAGCGGGAGAATGGGAGATTTTGCCAAAAATAGCTTTCGGCGGGAGATCTCCCGCCGAAAGCGGGAGTGTTGGAAAAAGGGGAGGTGGCGAAAGAGCCAAAACTGATCACTCCGTCAATCCTGTATGGTGTTTGAACAAGAGATGGCGTTTCTAAACCACCGACGAGGCGAGGATTGATATTATTGCATTGAAAATGTACAGCGAGCCTAGCTAGCCTAGTAGTGTAATATTTTGTCAACATTGATATCATGTGCATTTCATATGGAGGAGTCGATAATGCCGAACCGGAAGTAACAACTTGCTTTCATGTCTGAGTAAATTTCTCGGTGTCAACTGGTAAAAATGGGCAGTCGTCTGAAGTAAGTATAAACAAACGTAGATTGTTTATTTGTGATGATAACTCTTTGATTTTTAACATGTAGTTTTCTCGCGAAAACAGTGCGGGTTTGGGATTAATTTAGCACTCAGGATCTGGCAATGTCAATGACGATGCCATTGCAGTCACTTTCATTTCAAAAGGCAAGCCTCGGGCTCAGCTCTGAGCTCTGGCATTCGGGGGCAGATTGGCATTGACGGGCAAAAAATGTTATTTCTTACTGATCATAGACCTTATCATTGTTAGACCAAACGCTTCAGTCTCCTTTACATTGGTTAAGTTCTGCTGACTCTGTTAAAAATGACAAAAAATGTTAAACCTCCAATAAATAGACGGCTGCCATACCGTATAGTTGATAGCGGGCAGCCGTCTGTTTTGAGGAGTTTTTTAACATTTAAAAAATTTCTCCTCACCATTCTCCTTGCCATTGGGGGGTTTGCAATGCAAAAACCCTGGACGGGGATCTTTGATTTTTCACTTCATTCTAAATAATTCCATAAAAATAACTAGACAGTGCAGTGCTAGATCCCGGTAAAGTTTGATACGGTACTAGTATTCTAGGCCCTAGGCCTATTCCGATTTGGCCCTAAAACTAAGCACCAAAATTTGGGAAAAAAATAAACTTGATTTATAAGAAAAAAAAGCAGTGACTTCGAGTTGTTGCACAACTCCCAGTTTATACAATGGTGTTATAATACACAAATATATTACCGTTGCGTTGGAAAAACTTTCGGGTGGAAACCATTGGCCAATCAGATCATCTCTTCTATATTGGGTTGGATTGCTTGTCGATCGTACGCAAGCGACCAGTGGCGGACCGTAACCCAGAGGAGACAATGCATTGGAGGAGCACAGCATTGTTCACAAACAATACAGTTTAGAAATTTTAAAAATTTCTCCTCGTACACAGACGGCTCGCAATCGTGCAGCCGCCATTGGGGGGTTTGCAATGCAAAACCCCCTGACGGGGAGCTTTGATTTTTCACTTAATTCTGAATAATTCCATAAAAATAACTAGATCCCGGTAAAGTTTAATACTAGGCCCTATTCCGATTTGGCCCTAAAACTAAGCACCAAAATGGGGAAAAAATAAACTTGATTTAATTTAAAATAAAAGGAAAAAAAGCAGTGGCTTACTTCGAGTTGTCCTAACACTCCCAGTTTATCCAAGTGTGTTATAATATAATACACAAATATATGGCCGTTGGAAAAACTTTTGGGTGGAAACCATTGGCCAATCAGATCATCCCTTCTATATCGGGTTGGATTGCTTGTCAAGCGACCAGAGGCGGACCGTGACCCGGAAGAGACAAAGCATTGGAGGGGCACTGTATCGTTTGTGAACAATGCTCAATTCATTGCTTTTGATAATACAATAGTGTTGAATTATTGTTGCAATAAATTGAGGGCAGTATTGCATAAATTTATTTTACAGGCGTTAAAGAAAATTACAATGTTTCAACTTACCCTATGTTCCAACTAACCCCGGTCTCCCCTATTATTGAACATGTGTTTTTTGTGGGAAAAGTTAAGAAAACAAAATCAATGATGAGCTATTTTGACCATATTTTTCATTTTTTTTATTTTGACCATATTTTATTTTATAATTTTGAGAATATAAAGACTGAAAATGTGTTTTTGGCCATTTTTCTCTCACCTGCGTAGCAGAGGAGACTATAGTCGCCGCTTTTGTGATTCATATAACTCGGACATAAGAGTAATAAAATATCACTGAACATCCTTTGCAAGTTTCAGCTCACATGACCAAGGTCAAAGGTCATTTAAGGTCAATGAACTCTGGCCTAGTTTAGGGTATTTGTTGAATTACCATCATAACTTCAAAAGTTTATGGATCTGATTAATAAAACTTGGACATAATCAAGTATCACTGAACAACCTTTGCGGGTTTTAGGTCACATGACAGAGGTCAAAGGTCATTTAAGGTCAATGAACTTTGACCGAGTTGGGGGTATTTGCTGAATTACCATCATAACTTTGAAAGTTTATGGATCTGATTCATATAACTTGGACATTAAGAGTAATCACGTATCACTGAACATCCTGTGCGAGTTTTATATCACATGACCAAGGTCAAAGGTCAATGAACTTTGACCATGTAAGGGGTATTTATGAAATTACCATCATAACTCTGAAAGTGTATTGTTCTAGTTTATAAAACCTGGACATAAGAGCAATCAAGTATCACTGAACATCCTGTACGAGTTTCAGGTCACATGACCTAGGTCAAAGGTCATTTAAGGTCAACAAACTTTGGCTATGTGGGGGTATTTGTTGAATAACCATCATAACTCTGAAAGTGTATGGGTCTATTTCATAAAACTTGGATATAAGAGTAATCAAGTATCACTGAACATCTCATGCGAGTTTCAGGTCTTATGACCAAAGTCAGAGGTCATTTAAGCCAAGGTCAACCTTCCTCTGATCATGCATAGAATCTTTTGATCATGTGCAGAAAGGAACTACGAACTGGCTTATTAAATGACCACCAAAGTGTCTGTTTGTATTTAAGTAAAAAACATGTGCCAAATGATTCTGGAAGAAATTGTGTAATTGCTGAGAAATTAGCAAATAAGCATGGGATTTGGGTCAAGTGTCGGGCCTACATTCAAAGCAGTAATGATACACTGTCCCACGTGCACTTATCTGTGTTGGTGATCTTCAGTGTGGACATTTTTCAGCGTAGATTTCAAGATTTCACAAAGTTCAGTTTATGTAACTGTCCCAGATCTAGATCCTCAATGATATACATGTACTGACAATTATTAAAGCCTGGTTTTACAGACTTTCTTGTGAAATCAGTATTTACTGCAACTAGTTTCATTTATCTTTAAATCTAGTTTTTAAGTTGATCCCCATGTGTAATCTGCTAAATTGTAAGGGAATTGTTTAGTCTATTACAACATTGGATTCTAAATATGGCAAGCGTGTGTGTCTATATTTCACAATACAATGAAGATATTGTGGGTAAGGTGGTCAATATGGAGTAGACCTACTCAGAATTGGATCAAGGATTGACCAATGAGGGAAGCAGGACCCATTTTCTGCCAAGCAAACAAGAAAAGAAAAAAGGTTCTATAAAATTCTAGCCCTGGTGTGGTTTCCTTCAGCGAGAAATTTATCGACACTGTGCTGTACTCGACCCAGGTGAGGTGAATGGGTACCCGGCAGGATTAATCCCTTGCATGCACTGAGCGTCGGTGATGGTAGCTTGAGCTACATGTAAAGCCTGGGTAATAATAGCAGCGCTTTATATCCTCAGGCAAAAAGTGCTAAATCCAGCTATTATTATTCAAGTAAAATTTGTTCCTTTGACTAGATTAATATTCTGACATTGTTGCATTGGTGTGTCATTGTACAATGGGTGATATCCTTGTTTATGAAGTAAATATTGACCATGCTTGTTAATGGATTACACAAAATAAAGCCATGCTAATAAAGGTGAGTTTAATACAAGCATTCAAATACTCAACACTCCCACATTGCTAAATGGAAGCACAGTGATATAATGGACTATTAAACTTTCCTCTTTGTTTTGGGGGGGGGGGGGGGAGGCAGTGGTTGGGTATATATACATTAATTTGGAAACAGGAAAAACTGGGTATTTTCTATTCTACATGTACATGTACTTGTAAGAACACACAGAAATATTATTAGAGAAGTACATCCCACACTTAATTATAATGTGAATTGAAGAAAGGGAATATTACAAAATAACTTGTAGGCTTACATGTACATTATATTATATCCACTTGTTTAGTGTACAGTATGTAAACTGATATATGTCTTGCAGGTACATGTAGAACCATTCTTTAATTTCTAATGTAATTGTAAAAACACAAAGCAAGGCTTCTTGATTGAACAGAGCTTTAAGATAATCAAAGCATGTTGAATGAATATACTGCACTGTCGGTATGAATCATGTAGACAGTGTATGCAGTAGTAGTGGTTGTCGATTGCATGTATTGAAGGGGAGTACACAGCTATTTCTTTATCCATTTATCTCTCTGAAACATGGTGGTGAAGCATGAATAACTACATTAAACGCTTGTCTAAATGCAGAGAATTTTACAGAGTATTTTTAGAAGAGATGTTCATGCATTCTAGCATGTCATGAATATCAGCCATATCAATTATCACTATGTTTGCCTGTTCAGTCAGTACATGAAGTATAGTACAGGTTTCCTTGAAAATCATTCTTTGACATATCTCTGACTCTTTCTTTCTGTAATTCTGTTCCGGCACATAATTAAGTTCTCTATTTTCCTGTACTCATTTGATATTTTCTTCATCTGTCAATTTCATTATTTTACATGGTGTCTGAATGAATAGGTAAGAGAGCCCCCCCTCTCCAACCATAACACTAACAGACACCCCCCCCTCTACTCTTGTCTGGTGAAATCTCTTTCATCTTCTAATGTTGGCATGCATCTGGTTGAACCATCACTTGAATTGTACATGTGCATGACTGGCTTTAAGAGGAAGGAAGGAAATGGTTTGTAGATTTTGGCAAATTTGCAAACATACATTTCAGTATTCACGAGATGTACATACAAATTGTAGATGGATACATCATACAGTGTAGCCTTACAGATACATGTACATTCTTAATGTAGTCAGACTTGTACGTTCGTCTTCTCCAAAAATGGTCATTTCCAATATAATATCTCTGACACATAGTCTCTCTTGGGGAAAATATCCATTTTAATAGGCATGTTCACACCTTTTTTTTTATCCGGAATATGGGTTGTGCAGCTTTCAGAATCACATTTCTGCATCAAGGATTTTTCTTTCTAGATTTTTCATTAAGTACAGTAGGAGAAGGATATTACCCACATCAAAAGTACTATTCAATTTGCTTTATTCATGGGTTCTTGGAGATATCCTTACAAAAACCATACAATTTTGAAAGGTTACCATAATGTGCAACTCATAATTTATTTCTAATTCATTATTATTTTATATTTCTTTATTTTACCAATGTTTATATTGTTTTATCATTTATTGCTTATATATAGTTCATTCATTTATTTTATTTGTTTTCATAGATCTATTTATATCTATTTATTAATTGTCATTTTTTATTTTCTGGGAGATTGGGGCAGACATAACAAGTGCTTTGCTTTCACACAGAAAAATTGCCCGGTATTCTCTGATCGAGGATGGGGGAGTATTTTGTGATGAAAATAATCTCAAGAATAGATAGGTTTACTGAGTTGTATAGACTTCCACTGTACAATAAACATCCCAGCCACCATGTAAACCAGTTAGATTGGTGATACTCATATATCTATGCACTTGTTAATAATCATCCCACCTGTCTTGAGAGCTCATTTCTCTCATCTTTCACCTCTTTGATCTCTACTAATGAGGTGCTTCAATTCATTTGAGTGTCCGTTTGTACATACCAAGTAGGGCTAGGCCTCTATAGTTTCCTGATAAGGCCTGTGTGAATGCACCCTCATAATAAGCCAGTTCGGAGTTCGATTCTGCTCATGATCAGAAGGTCATTTGTACTAAAGTGACATGGCGGTTTAAATTTTTAATGAGATAAGCACCAACTATGATGTCTTGATTATATTCTTTTGAAACAAAACACAATGATGCGTCAACTATAGCGAGTGGTACTGTACATGTATGTTGGCCAAGAACATTGAAGAACATGTATGCTATGCATTCAAAGTAGAAATGCAACCAAACCTTCATAGAGTGTCCATTGTTGTGCTATTCTAGTCACATGGTCTATGCAATTTCTGCATCCTGCTATGTAAGGCATGCTTATCATCTTGCTTTCAAATCTGCATTATATAATGAAAGAAATGAAAGGTCATTTGACCAAAATTGCCCATGAGATATGTAACTCTGAACTGGTCTATTACATGACTTGTCTCCTGGTCCTAAAAGTGTTCACCCAATATATACAATGTATTTTTAGTATCAGTAATACAGAATTTGAGTGTCAGTTTTACATAATACATGTATTTGCATTAGAAAATACAAAATATGTGTTTCCTTAATATTGGGTTTGTATAAAAGTGTCAGGCCTACAGGCTACCACTGTATTGTACAGTGCAGACTGCACAGAAACGTTGTAAGCCTAACAGAGCGCTAACAGTCAGTGAGCCCAATCAGCCCAGTCACATCTTTTGGATTGTGAAGTCAGAACATGTATTTCAGTGTATGAGTAATGCATTGTGGTAACATTAGGCATTGCTGCCACATTACCAGTTGTAACATGGCCTCTATTAGTGCATTGTTAGCGCTAAGAACGTTTCTGTGCAGCCTGACAGTAAACATTCCAGCCACCCTGTAATATAAACCAGTTAGATTGGTGATGGCCATCAGATGCACTTGTTAATCATCATCACACCTGTTTTAATAGCTTTTTTCTCTCATCTTTCACCAACATGATCTCTCTACTAATGGTGTGCTAATATCAACTTGAGTGTCAGTTTATCCCCAGAGGGTGGGGGGGAGGGGGCTTACATTGATGAGTGGATACCATGCGCAACCAAAAAAAAAACGTGAAAAGGATGTCTTTTTCAAGATAGGGCATGTTGCGTACATAACGTAATAAGGGTGTCAAAAACACTGAAATAATGAAAAATGGGTATCCTCATGTCAATGGAAGTGCCCCTCCCCCCCCTCTCCGGGCAGTTTATACACAGATAAAGTGTAAGAAAGAAACATGACAACTTCTTTAAAAGTGCACATAAGTGGTAGGGGTACATGTACGTATTATGGTACCATTTCCCCTGTTCTGCTTTGATGTGAGCTACAATCAAAATTTGCAGAATTCAATTTGATTTTGTGACAATTTAATTGAAGCCCTACATGTAGAATAAAACAACCCAAAACTATGGCACTATAATGCCATTGTGACAGCAATATTGTCCCCTGCATCAATACAACTTGGCATAATGTCTAGTTTGATTGAGTGGTTCCTTGTACTATTCTTCTCCAGTTCATTGTGAAGGTATTCTTAAATTGTTTGTACTATACTTCTAATGTTGAACATAATGCTCTGTGCCATGTGTGTTTTCATGGGGATTTCCCTTCCATCTAATCTGCATTGTTAGTATGATCTTTATTATATCATGGACCTACTACTCTGATATGCTTTTCATACTGCACTTTTTGTCCTAAATTGGTGGGGCTAAGGGGGGGGGGTCTTAGCCCCACCAATTTCCCGGGTTAAGCTTAGCCCACTTCGTTTTCACACTACGTTTTAGCAAAGTGGGCTAGCACGGTAAATAGTACGGTACTATCTGGCCCTGCAAAAAAGCAGGGTTAGCCGGCTTATTGTGATGCTAGCACCACAATTGCGGTGCTAAGAGATGCAGTGTGAAAACGAAAAAGGGCTAAGGAAAGTGGGGCTAAGCATTAGCCAATCACAGAAGTCGAATTGCACGTTAATCATGCTCTGTTTGGTAAAACCATCAATATTAATGAGCTGAGGGATAGTCCGGGGTTAAGGCATTAACCACGGTTGAGCAGATAGTATGGGGTTAAGAAAAACAGTGTGAATCGAAAAAAAGATAGTATGGGGTAAGGATAGTCCGGGGTTAAGGATAGTATGGGGTTAACCGTTAACTTAAGGAAATGCAATGTGAAATGCATATTAAAGAGGAGTATATGTACAAACTTGTGTTCTTTTAAATCTTCACCTTTTAACTTCAGTTTTAAGTCTACTGTACATGTATATGATATCTTTTCAAGCTTGAAGACTTTATTTGAATGTTTCCTGTGGATTGCGTTTTTTTTTATTTCACTTGTTGCTGTGGATCACTGGTTAATGTGATTTCTTAAAAAAAAGAATCCTACTGATTCTTGTCATTAAATGAGGAAGTTTGGGGGTGAAAAGTGCTTAATATAGAAATATTTGCTAAATATGGTTGTGATTGAATAGAGTATAATTATATCAAACATGTGCAATCGAAACTTGCCTTATAATGTCTTCATAGTAACTGTTCATAGAGGATGAGGCAATCAAGTTTGCTCATACATGTACATACGTGTAGATTTTCCTGTACCTAGAGCACCAACCAATTTGACCTACATTATAAACAATGCTTTATTTAATATTCAGTGGGCCACAATGGGTAAACAAATTGAAATAAGTAAATTAATGAATCAATCAGATCCTTCAGTAATTGTAAAATCAATTAAAAATGAATGATGGATTGTACAGTTTAATAATAATAATAATATAGGGTATATATATTCCGCACATATCCACCCTGTTATTAAAGTGCTCAAGGCGCTCCTATACATGTATTACCCGGCTAAGCTAGGCATTCATAGCGCACACAGCTTTTTAAGGAATTACTTCCTACCGGTACCCATTTACCTCACCTGGGTTGAGTGCAGCACATTGTGGATCAGTTTCTTGCTGAAGAAAATCACGCCATGGCTGGGATTCGAACCCACAACCCTCTGTTTCAAAGTCCGAAGAATAATCCACTGGGCCACAATGCTCCACAATTGAATTAATGAATGTACACAAATACATACTGTACATATGATTAGAATGAATATTAGTTAAAATGTTATGTACATTTAAAAAAAGTGAATAGATTTTTTTTTAAATTATAATTTACAAACATTCATGTACCCTCTGTAGTGACAAATTCAGTGCGTGTGACATTAATGAAAAATGTGGACAAACAATTTAAGTTGTACATGTACTTTGTAGATTTGCATATCATAATTTGCATACAGTGTATCATATTAAAAGCCACCATTTTTTTTTGTGAGTGAGTGAGTGGTGACACACTTGGCATCATATCCTAATCTAAGATTCAGGATTGATGAGAAAGAAAAAATATTTCAAGATTTCATAATTTTTCTGAAAGATAATAAATTGCAACTTTGATACCAATCTGCTAACAGTGGAATGCAGTACATGTACGTAGAGTATACAATTTTATAGGAAACATTTTGAAATACAAGTAGATTATGTGTCATACAATCGCCCTACATTCTTATTAAAACTTCTTTCTCTAAATGTTTTCTCTTGTTTCATTGCTCTATTATCCACAAAAAGAGATTTATTTGGTAAAAAAAATATGAAAATACATGTATCTCCAAATATTATCCAGTGACCTTCTACATGTACTGTAGTTTGTTCCTATTAAACCATGGACTATTATATTAAATACTGAGTCATGTCTACAAATATTTCAATTGTCCCATGACTTCAAATCACCTAGGCCATAATCACTTTTAAATTCCAGTATGGCTATTATTGTTACCAACAATAGAATATATTTCAACATTTTCTTTAGAGCATGTGATCTGTAAAATTTTCAAATGAATATTCAACCTCCAAAAAAAGAGAAAGGAAGAAAGTTCACAATAAATATTTGAACCCAGGATGTCCTGAATATGCTTGATTTCGAAGGTCGTTAAAAAGGAAACCAGACGTTCTATTTTGTTTTATCCGGTATAAGTTCATGAGTTCATTTTATAGTTTTAATACTTTATTTTTTTTATTGTAGGACTAACCCAGATCATCTGTATGAGGCTTTCTTTGAAGTAGCTGCTCCAAGTGATGATAACCCTGGTGAGTATAGAGGTTTTATTTGCTTTACTGTAATTTGATTAGATATAATTGTAAATCAATTCATGTATCTTATTTAGAAATGTTTATGTATTTATTTATCTTTTTATTCTTTGATTGATCAATTCATACATTTATTCATGTCATTCATTTGTTCATTCATTCATTCAGCCATTCGTTCATTCATTCATTCATTCATTCAGCCATTTAGTCATTTATTTGATAAATTAATTGTTCATTTATCAATGTTTCTTCATGAAATTATTTACCATTTATAGTCTTTAACTGGGGTGGGGATCATTAATATTTTTCAGCATGTGGAAATTGTCAGAAATTCTTCTTTTACCTTTGAAATAATTTGATAATGATCATAATTATGATACAAGTGATGATTCTGATGGTGATTATGGTAATGATAGTATAATGATAATGAGTATGCAGCCTCTTCTTGCTCAGCTCGTTACGTCTACCGTAAACCATGTTGTTCTGTGCATGCTTGCTTGTTACAAACAACAATAAACACTAATATAATTTTGTATGTACATGTCAAACCTTTCACTTTCAGCACCCCATATTGTATCTACATTTCCACCCACCTTTCATGATGAGGTGGCAGCCAAGGAATTACCAAGGTTCTGTTTTCCTTGTGATCTTAGCAGGTATGTACAATCTTTCCTCACTCTACCAACTATGGGTTAACAACTTCAGGGATAAAATAATAATATTTCACTCCTTAAATTGGCAACAATTGGCAATTTTATTTATTTTTTACCATATAGCTAGTACATGTATTTTTTTTAAATCGCACCCTGTGTGGATATAAAACACGAGTCAAAACAAATTACCATTGCAAAAAATTAAATCATTGCCTTTTTCTAAAGGGATTTTCCGTCAAAATATATGCGACTTTATGTATCTATGCGTAGATCTACTGTATCACGTATGAATCGTATTTGAAGTGATATCAAGATTTTCAGTAATAATGATTTTTCTCTCTTTCTGATCATATTTCAGTGATCATATTCCCTTGTTTATGTGCTAGCATTCAGTATTAGTAATAATGATAATAATAATAAGATATTGTAGAAGTATGTAATGGCTGGCATTCTCACTAGGTGGTTTCAGACCGCCTCGAAGTTCGTCAGTTCCAGGTATTTTGGTAATGTGAAAGCAAACTACGCGTAATATCCCCGAAAGAAAATACCCGCTAAATAGTAGGTACTTGGCAAAATTACGAGAACTTTCGCGGGGATTTTTCTAGGGTCGCAGGTATTTTGGCGATGTGAAAGCAAATTACGGGAACTTTTAGCCCAGCGTGTCGTTGGGTGCGGCGCCGTGGGTGGCTGCTGGGCTAGTGATTTTGAATATCGCGCCTTGCCTGCTTATCATACCATACTGCGCATGCTCGTAACTTCAGGAACTTATCCCGAAGGGGTATGCTTCAGGGCGGTGTGAATGCAGGAATAATTAATGGGTATTTTTCAGCCTAAAAAAGTTCTCGTAATTTAACGGGGATTCTTGTGATCGAGGCGGTTTGAAACCACCTAATCATACAATGGTGAATTGCTCCAGAAGTAAAAAGACTAATCATTGTTGGTAATTCATTTATAATGGTAAAGAAACCAGATGGACAATCCAATGACCATGTTGATGATGTTTACAGAGATGATCAAGGACACTCATTCACACTTAATTAATCCTCATGGGACGTGTGACAATTCATTGTTCACACTTTAATACAGCTATTTATTTGCATTGTACATGTACGTGTTAGGTCTATATATGAATAAGACCTTCCCAATTGTTTTTATACAGTTAAGAGCAGCCTCAAGCTGCTTCAGGCTCTGTAGATATAAACCTAAATTAATGTGCTTTTGCGCTTTAGTTAGCATTGATTCCCATCTCAAGGTCCTTTGGAGAGGAGTATGAGCCATCAGTCTTCTAGTTTGCTTATTTGCAAGCGTACAAATGATTTCTGAGTGTTACAATTTTGTATGACGAAAAACATGTAGACAGAACCTGTAAACAGTGCTTTTAATTTTGTGTATCTGGGCATAGTATGTAGGTCATTCATGTTTGTGCAATTAATCATTGATGTACAGAGTGATAAAAGGCTATGCTTTTTGGCGTTACCCTGATTCCAAGGAACAATATCCTGCATCAGGAGTCCCGTTTGCCTGTTGTCATGGTTACAAAATAACAATGGCATTAGAAAGTGGAGTTTCACCTGCTCAGCTATTCATGCACCAAGATGAAGATTCTATATTATAATTATGAAAAAATGATTTTATATTTCTATTAGATTTTAAATTATTCATGATTTATTTAATTGTTTCAGTTTTTAATGATGCAACGTAAATAATATTGTAAAATGAATCAGTACAGGTAAATAATGATGATTCTGGTGTGAATACCCATGAAATGAAGAATGAATAACTTTCAATAGCCGTATGGGGGGGGGGGCTGTGGGAGCTGCAGGCAGGGAGAGGTAGGGCTACAAATGCCCTTCCATTAGGGGGATAAGAGTCTATTCACCTTGTCTATATTTTTTTTTGTGGGGGGGGTCCACAATGGAGTTTTTCTGTGGATTTGGTAAGCCTACATGCATCATGAATGAACTATTCCTGTCATCACTGTGTGCAATGCCCTTGTATATGTACATCATAGTGTGTTGAAATAGATAGTATGCATATAGGGCCTTGACATCGTTTGGAGACTTCACAGCTTGAATTTGGCAAAGAGCACAAGTTGAAGGCTGTAGGAAATACTCTGACTCATGTTTCTATAGGGGGAGGGCGGAGAGAGGGGAAGAGAGATAGACGGAGAGACAAGTACACAGAAAGAGGAAGAATGAGAGTTGGAGAGACAAAGAGAGAAGGGAAATTCCAACATGTAGGTGTCTAAGCATGATACGTACATGTAATTTAAAATTGAAAATGTTCATACAGTTCTTGCTGAGTTTATCAGACAAAAATATTGCATTATATAGACAAGAACAGTATGAAATTTTATCAAACAATTAAATAGAGAAAATTCATTTCTTGTGAAAAACAGACATGACTTGATGTCATGGATATGAATGGCAGATCCATGATGCTGGAATTTCCCAGAAAGAGAAAGAGAAAGGAAAAGATCAACCCTACACATACGTGTATCACCAGGTGTCTGAAAGTTCCTTGAAGTCCACAGCATAGATTACATGTAATTGATAAAGGGATCAAATGTTTGAACATTTAGTCATTGAGAGGAAGAAAAAGGGGAGGGATGGAGGCTCGGGGGGGGTACTCAATTTTTTTTTGATGGGGTGTGCCTCACGAAACTCTGAAATGGGGGTCTAGGGAACTGACTACAAGGGTAAAGTATGGGACAACGGGAACTGAATATACCACGCGGTGTGAATAACAGTCAACGGAACTGGATCGCGGCACTGTAGGTATAGCGCTGTGCATGCGCTAGCTTAGCCATGCATGGAGTGGCTACTAGTCATATGTAGGGAGTTGCGAAGCCGTACGTGCATCCTCTCGCATGCGATGCTCGCGCTTGACAATTTTGGCAGGGCAAGGGAACTGAGATGTCTCGTATCGGGGGTCTTGCGAGCGGGGCTGGGCGGCTTCTGAACTGAATTCTTGCCATTCGGAGTATCTAGAGAACTGAAAATTAGGTCTGAAAAGGGGGGTCATCAAAGCAGCACATCCCGTACCACCAATATATGTGAGTGTCCCCCCCCCCCGCGGTGGAGGGAGATTAAAACTTGTGTTGGTCGGGGCAGAACTTAAAAGAATAAATGGTGCATGATAATTGATATAAACCGAAACCCATAGAGGAGAGAAGGGGGGGAGGGGGAAGGTACATCAAACTCCAAGCAGTTCTTGACTAATACTCGTCACATCTATTGAGTGCAAGGCAGACTTGTAACTAATACACATGCATAGCAATCACAGTTTGCAGTCGTTTTTTTTATTTATGAATAATATGCTATACCGCAGATGCTTTGCTTTGAATACCCCCTAACAATGAGCAGGAAATAAAGGCTAGAATGTATTTGTTCAGGGTGATTCACATTATATCAAGACAGACCACGGACATGTATTGTTCTATGCAGACTGTAGAGGATCTTTTAAACCATTCAGAACCAGGGACCCTGTTTCGTTAACCTTGCTATAAAGTTAGAATCTAATGTTATAAACTACTGAAATCCTGCAATATGATTGGCCAAGAGCAGGTTTGCCCACCCCATATTACGTACGTGTACAATCAAGTTTACAGAATTGATAATAATGTGCAACATTTATTCTCAAGAATGTAATTTTTAGTTTTCAGTTTGATCAGAAGTTGATCGCATTGTTGCATTACATGAATGTACTGAAATATGTCATTATTTACTTGTACATTTACATGTAGCTTTGACTTCGCTCCAAAATTAAATTTTATTTGGTTATTTTATTTTTAATCATGATTAAAAAAAACAATTGATGGTGCATGTAATACACATCTGTGGTTGATTTGAATACACGTAGGAGTTTGTCTATGTATACAGTACATGGAACAAACTCACTCTGAAGAATTATTAGGCCTACTAGGAAGTGGGTATCAAATTATTAGGCACAACAATTATTCTGAAAAACAAGTTCATTTGATATTTTGCCATATGAAAGCATGTGCCAATATGGTACATGTACATGAAATGTAAACAAACAGTTCTGTAATGCTCAGTGAACATATATTGGGTCTATGGGCTAATTCTGTAATACAAAGTCCTCGACATATTTTCTGCTCGCTTTTATTTGCAAAGCATGAAAATTGCACTTTGGAATCTAAATGAGGACACTCTCTCTTGGTATGGCTTTTATATTTGTTTTCGAGCTTTAAAAAAAATGATAAAGTAGAGGTTCTAGGCATACTGCAGGGATTGTCTGACAAGTTCTGAAATCTGGCAAATTTACTTGGTTTTTGATTGGTTGAGATTGTCTGGCTGTTACTTTGGTAACTAACTCTAATAACGGCAACTTGTTAGCACTGGACAATTTTCATGAAATAGTTTTGTGGTCTTACATGTACTATAATACAATGGGGTGTTATAATTTTATTTGAAAACTGAATTGCAAATCTTATTTTTGATAGGAATATATTTCAATGTGAAATGTACTATATGTGTGAGTGATGATATCTCATATCTGGTGTTTTAATTAACACAGATAAAGCAATATTAATCATCACCTCTAGCTACATTGGCTGTCCCAACTCTGCATGGGAAAGAAAATGACATTGCACACATTTTTTCCCCATACATATATAATAATAATAATAGTAGTAACAAATTAATGGCACTAAGCGCTTTACATACCGGTACTTTACAAGTTATTACCCTATACACTTCCTTATATTCATAGATTTATGATAAAAGAGATTACAATGTACATATAGATGGTTCTTTTGTTATCATACTGGTCCATGAAATATAATCATGCTATATTAAAGTATGTGAGCAGTGGTTTAACATTAAAGTAATTTAGTATGTAATGTTACTTCAATAATATTCACCATACTACTGGTAATGGAATTCTTGGAATTACATGTAGCTTTACATGTACCATTGTACATGTTTAGCAAATTAAAAGTAGAAAATATCCACCCGCTACATGCATCTTATACCAGAAAACATTCCAATGTAGAAGCAAAGTGGTTTAATGTACTGCAGCTACCTTTATATTAATGTAATTTATTGAGATAGAGAACATAAAGTATACATGTAAGTATTTATTTATTAAATCTACCCCATCAAAAACTTGATTTGAATATGATAGAAAACAAAGCACTGCACTGTAATATTATACCCTTTTCATAAACCTATCCTCCAATTAGCCGCCTAAGAGTAATGCGGATAATTCAATAAAAATTGCGTTCATAAACTCCGAAAATAAGCCGCATTATTTTTACGAGCGACGGTCCTGAAAAAGGCGGATAATCGCCATGACAACTGGACACGCCCCCTCCGATGCGGTTGTGTGGAAAAGGGTGACCTTGTGACCGCACCATGGCAATTATCAGCATTATTTGGAAATGCGTTCATAAACTCAAAATCTTATCCCGATGCCGCTATTATGCGGATAATAGCAGCATCAGAGTAATGCGGATAACTCTTGTCCTCCTCCAATTTTACAACCAAATTATGCTGCTATTAGCCGCCTAATTCATTTTAATTGGGTTTATGAAAGGGGTATTAGATGTTTATTATCTGAATGGCTTTTGATTTTTTTCTTTAATTTCACAAAACACTGATGATAAGCACAACATGTTGTATCCTAATGAAGGATCCAATGAATCATGACCTCACACTTTACTTTCTTTGTATTTATTTTCAATATTTCCCTCCATTATTGTCATTTGTCAGGTGTAATTTTGCTTCTTGAAAATAAAGAGTCATCATTATAATAATGCACGATTCAGTGTACATGTAGATTTATCTTATTCTCAAATTTAAACAAAAAAAGGAGAAAATATTTGTATTTGATTTGGAAATTAAGATTGCAAGTTGACAGAATAAAATACCTTTTCAAACTGTAATGTGCCTTACTGCAATAGATAGATCTACAAGATAGTTTATGTTAAATATAGCAAGTACGGAAATAATAAATAATTTTCAGCTCTCTCCCAGGCCATAAATCAGCAAATATTGATTTATTATCTGATCATCGCTCATACCTTATCCAGGAACTTCATCAGAACAATTGCTGATCATGAAATAACTGGCATGTCTATGTAAACTATCGGTTACATTCAAGTGAACATATATATCATCCGAGACAGGGTGGTAGGAATTAATTATTCCGTTTAAAGGGCTGTTTCCTTTATACTTCATTTTCTTTTCTCTTAACCGCTTAGAGGCAATTTTGCGATGTTGCAGTATATAAAATTGTTATTATTTATTATATTATTTTCATTTCAGTATTGGGGCTGTTATTGAACTAATTTTAGCTGTTATTTCTATGGGGGCTACTTTTGGAGAAGAAAAAAATCACACATTAATTACAATACACATTATGATAAACTGTTTGTGTTGGACTTTGTCAATACATGTAGTTCTACAGTGTACATTGGCTGTTGAAATGATGTACATGTACATGTTAAGAAAAATTCTTGAAAAAAAATGTTGCAGATTTGGGCAATTCTGATTTAAAAAAAACACCCAAAGGACAAGGTACATGTAATTCAGGATATTTAGGGGTGATTTGACCTGAAATGGCCAGGCAGAATCATCCATCTCTCTTGGTTACACGTATTTCTCTATGTTGATCCTAGAATTGTGGTTTTGAAGGGGGTTAGTTCAAAATACTTTGTGTTCAAGCACTCTTTTGCAGGTCATAAAAATAAATGTCTGTTTGAAGAAGGTTTGGTTGTGTCAAGGTACAGAACGATAGTATTATCTAAAAAAATAATTTGAACCCAAGTCACACAAAACTGAGATCTCAATTTTGATTCTGCATTCTTTGGTTGACTGAAAACATATTGTGACTGAGTTCAAAGCGAGGGAGAATTCTGTTAAATTGAGTCTGTTTAAAAGACTATGCAATATTGTAGCCTTGTATTATGATCCTGTAAATCCGATTCAGCTAGTCTCTGAGCTCATGCAGGAAATATATCCACAAATTGATGACTTTAGGAAAAATGGATTGCAAATACATGTAGGGCATTATTTGTAGCATTGTTTTCTGTTGTCAAATAATTTGTGTACAGTTAGTCCATTTGGAATGTATTATTCTTTGTGGATTATATACATTTGGATATCTGATATTTATTTTTACCATTCCCATTAGGTTAAAATGTTTTTGAAATCCATCTTGTAATATTTCACATCCCTCATTTACTGTGAAATTTCTTATTGCGAGATTGGAGAGTACATATATTTACTTTTGTGTATGAACCTTTTACCTTGACAGTATTGTTTGTTATTGTGATTAAAATGACTGGCTAGTGTACTCCTCAGTGAGTGGAGATATTGTTCATGTACATGTATGTGTGAGCAAGTCTGATTTTGATGAATGTAATAATATATTATCTGAAAATAGCAAAGAAATGCAATGTTTGAAGCATTACTTTTGTTTGGTTTATTGATCATCCCAAACAGTATAAAATGTATTCTAACTTTCTTTGATTCCAGTGAATATGATAACCATAGAATCAGTGCTCAACAGCCGATCTCCATGAAGCCGTCCATTAGCCTCGTTACAAAGTGGGGGCTTCAATATAACATAGCTGATTTATACACTAACATATTACATATAGGACTCATGGGCCCGTATTCTGAAGTCAGGTTTAACTTAGACCGTGGTCTAACTCTGTGCTAAAATTATGGGAAGCCAAAAGTCTCAAAATTTTTATCAAGTTGTATGTTTCTTATGTTTACTGTGCTCTTTCCTGATCCATCCATGGTAAAGACAATCATCTAGTACTTATACTTCCTAGACAATTTTTAAGGATTTGAGAGCCAAATGAGCTGATATATGATATCTCTACCTTTAGTGATTTATGCAACAATTGGTTACCCATATTTAAACCACAACTTTAAACCTGAGTTAACTGAAACCCGACTTCAGAATACGGACCATTGCATATATCCCACCTCCACCCACTTAGTTGTGGTTATTGTGAATTAATTCCGTATTCAAATATAATACTTTCATCAAATTTCATTTCTTTATTAGGTACAATCCTGCGGGTCAACTCTTCACATTTGTCCTGACTGGAATAGATAATTTACAACGGTTTGGTTTTTGTAGACATCCTCCAGGAGCAAAGACAGCAATATGTATCCTCAGGTGTGTATGATCTCCATCCGTTAAAGTGATTGGTTAACATTGGTTTGACTTTTAAAAAATCTGAGCTAGAAGGTCACACTTGTCACCTGTGTCTGTGATATGTTACAAAAATGAAGACCAGAAAAATTTGTGTTCGAAAATCATTATTTAGTGCTTCAAAACTTGAAATATAACGTGACCGGAAACACCATCTATATTTCATCCCATACACTTATGTGTACTATTTAGGTGTCTATAAGACGCCTATTTACAAAATCGGGGTTTGCCTTGTAGTTTTAGCTTTTCATTCTCAATAATGGTTGTTTTCAGGGTTTATTAGTTCTAATACATGCACTTGTACACATGTTTCATCTTATGTTTGAGAATTTTTTAAATCGGCTGCTCACAAAGTTAAACAATACCTTTAATTGTCACTTGGTCTATATTTCCACCAAGTTTTTCTGCTAAACATTTTTCTAATTGCCATTAAAGGAAACCAAAGCCTAAGAAGAGAAGCAAGTACAAGACAACTTTTTACACGTCCATAACTTGATTATTTCATATCCGATTTTGATGAAACTTTAA
The DNA here is from genome assembly GCF_018143015.1 of Lytechinus variegatus. NCBI lineage: Eukaryota > Metazoa > Echinodermata > Echinoidea > Temnopleuroida > Toxopneustidae > Lytechinus > Lytechinus variegatus. Next base: position 30,188,599 of record NC_054754.1, on the reverse strand, counting down.
AAAAATTGTTCCTCTCATTTTACTCTTTCCAATAAGATTGCTTCTCTTCTTAAGTTTTGGTTTCCTTTAATAGCCCACTTTTGTTTCTGTTTATGGTAACTCTCGTAGGAACTCGACAGGACAGCATTTTGCTGGTAAACGCCAAGCTGGTATATAACCAATTACCTAGGAAATATTTAACGTCTAGGTTAATCAGTTGTAGTGGCTGACCTTATAGACGACAGTTATTACACTCGGGTCTTTTTATCGAAGTGGAGACAATGGCAGAGTGGGATTTGAACTCACAATCTTGTGATTACCAGTTTGTCTAATTACCTATGTGTAATTTATGGATGAACTGTTTTCATTAGACCAAGTGGATACATCTTCATCATGCATGCATGAAATAATTTAAAAAACAATTTGAACAGTTGTATATAATTGCATTGTGTTATATATTTTTTATGGAAATGTGTTCTGATCCTAAGAGGATTAACTCTATATTTTATTCATTGGTAATTACTCCCATTTCCAACAAAAGTGCAAATGATACATTATCTGCTCCGAAGACTTTGTTAAGATTTTGAAAATATTAAAATCAACCATTCATAATTCTCATTTCTTGTTTTCTTTTATCGTTTGTGTCATCACCACACCTGTAGTTACTTGCCATGGTTTGACATCTTCTATAAAATACTCAACAAGCTTGCTAGTCTGAAGAATAGCTGTGAACCTGCTGCTACCGCCCTCTTGGACCAACTTCATAAAGTCAGCGTACCCGGCCCCGGTAAACAACTCAGAATCACCGTTAGCGAAGGTGGTAACACATCGGTAAATTCATACTTCTATTCATTCAGCATTAAAAAAAAGATACAGTAAAGTTACAAAAGTTGTGGTAAAGATGGAAATCATTGTCATAAGATCAATTCTTTCCATGATATTCGGGAAGGATATCGTAAAGAAAAAATGTTTACTGCTAAGTATTGTTGAGTGTTTTGGCCCAGCGGATTTATAGTCTCCAGACTTTTTAACAGAATGTTGTGTATTTGAATCCCAGTCATTGCATAATTTCCTTCATTGAGAAATTGATCTGCATTGTGCAGCACTCAACCCAGGTGAGGTAATTGGGTACCTGGCAGGAAATTATTCCTTGAAGTGCTAAGTGCGTTATAAGTACCTTAGCTGAAGCCGGGGTAAATATGCTGCATTTATTGTAGTGCGCTTGAAGACTTCTGGTATTAAGAGGTGTTAAGTGCTATATATTATTGCTCTTCAAATGCCACCATTCAAAATATAATAAATGAATAGTCAAACTGTTGGACCAGCAGTTACAATTATGTATTACATGTAGTTTTTTTTTACATGCTTTATCTGTGTTTAGCATTTGTGACCTTTGAAATAATAGTGCATGTTTGTTATTGTTTTGTAATTCCATTTAATTGTTGAATTTATTTTCTTTATTTGGCTTGCAGGAAATGCTTCACACTTGCCCAGATGACACCCGAATCTTGCCTAGTATTCCTGAAAATGTAAGTTATGTTTAAAGTATGCTTGGTTAGATGGTTAGAAGAAGTTACAACAAAGAAATGATATCTTTTTTGAAAGATGTACTTGCTTGCTCAAGATAGTGCAGCGTGTAGGTTGTTGCCCATTCTGTTTGTCTGACCTTGGCTCCTAACACAAAGTTTAGCGATCAATCGCTAAAAAAAGGACTGACCAATCCAGATCAATGTTACAGGCGCATTTGGTTTAAAATACTGACCATGGGCCAATCAGTGCTGTACTTTCATATTTGCAATCCATCGCAAACCTTTTTGTTTATACGGAGCCCTGTAGTTTGCAATGACTTGATTGCATGTAGACCAAGCATAAACATCTTAGGCAATAGTATAAAATTAGTTCTCAGAGATTGGTCTATGAACGTTGATCAGCTTGCATAGCCCATTTACTAGGTACCTGTTTGTGTCATAACAGACATTCAGACCACATTGACTTGTAAATGTTGATTCATCTTTATTATTTTCTGGTTTAAATATTCTCAAATTCTACCACAAGATCTGTCTTGCTCTCTCTTTCTCCATGTTTTTTCTATGTCCTCCCTTTAACTTTATCCTACATGTACATCTGCTCTAATTCAACAGACCTTTTTAATCTTTAAAATTGGGGAGAAGAAAGAGGAAATATAAAAAATGAATAACAAAATGTTTCTGATGTTATCCATTTACAGATAAATATGACAGAGTATTTCAGTGCAGTAACTCCAGAAAATATGATCATCCTATTTGTTAGGTAAGTACCCTTCATAATCCACCATCTGAATGACCCACTCAGACAAGCAAATGAACTCAGGCCCCTTACCTTAATTGGTTCTGGGTGCGCTATACTGACCGACATAGTTGTAGATTATGTAATCAGTGTGCTGTGCTAACAAGTGATTTTATGTGCTGGATGAAATAAGGTGGAGTCAAGGCAGGTCCTGGGTCCTATTCTGCTGTTTACTGGCTTGCCATTAGCCCGGGTCAAATGTGCAAATCTATTCTAATTTTTTTTTATGAAGCGACCGTGTGACTCTGTCTTTGATCTCCTGGCTTGGACCGCATACCAGGACTTCAACCAAGTTTATAGGTCAGGTGACCAGCCAATGATGTGGATTTCTTCCTCCTCCTGTGGCTAGAGTACACTTTCTGGTTGTCTGGGAGCCATGTGTGTTGGAGAACACCTGTCCTCTTTTCAATCTTGCTGTTACACACCCCTGATACAACAATTATAAATTTAGATTTATAGTGTGAATGACCATGTTTGATTCTTCATGACCTTTTCGCACAAAAGTTGTGATTATTCTAACTTTGGCATCCAATATTAATTTCCATGGTAGTATTGCTCAATATCCAGACAAAATGAAGGATTCCATGGGAGTTACCATTGGATGACAAAATTACCATTATTGCCATTGTTATGCAGTTTGACTTATATCACTTTCTATAACCCTCTTATAAAATTCGTAATTATGGAAACAATAATGCCAAGTCATTATTTTTAGATACATCATGGGTAAATGTACTGTATATTTTATACTCCTATGCAAGAACAAAAAGGGAAATTGAGTTTAAAAACTTTGGTTGGAAACTTTTTTTTCTTGTCTGTATATTATTAATTTGTACTGATTTTAGAATGAGAGCTATTTGATTTATGAGCAGCTTTTGTTTCTTTGTGAAGTTTATGGAATAATGTAATTGTAATTTTGGAAATATTGGCTGTGATAAAAGTAGCATTTGCTTATTTTTAAATCACCTTTTGTTTTTTTATTTTCTGCAGTTTATTACATGAAAGGAGAGTTCTAATTACATCAGAGAAATTACACAGGGTAAGGCATAAATGCTTATTTATACAGTGAAGGATGCCTTTTTTCTGAATTAAAGGTCAAGTCCACATCAGAAAAATGTTGATTTGAATCAATAGAGAAAAATCAGACAAGTACAATGCTGAAAATTTCATCAAAATCGGATGTAAAATAAGAAAGTTATAATATTCAAAGTTTCGCTTATTTTCAACAAAATAGTTATATGATCGAGCCAGTTACATCCAAACGAGAGAGTCGATGATGTCACTCACTATTTCTTTTGTTTTTTATTATTTGAATCATACAACATTTAATTTTTTTACGAATTTGACAATTAGGACCTCCTTGCCTGAAGCACAAATTGTTAAAATAATGGAATTCTACGTGTTCAGGGAGGAATGAAACTTCATTTCACATGACAATGACAAGAAAATAAAAATATTTCATATTTCATATAATAAAATACAAAAGAAATAGTGAGTGAGTGATGTCATCAACTCTCTCATTTGGATGTAACTGGCTCGTTCATATAACTATTTTGTTGAAAATAAGCGAAACTTTAAAATGCCATAACTTTCTTATTTTACATCCAATTTTGATGAAATTTTCAGTTTTATGCTTGTTGAATTTTTCTCTTTTTATTCAAATATCAAGTTTTTGTTGGGGTGGACTTGTCCTTTAATAAAGAATATTCGGTGTTTACAGTTAAAAGTGTCAAAGTATTCAGTATTCGATATGCGTAAATGGTATGATTTCTATATCATGGACAACTTTGTAACATCTGTAAAATTGGGATTGGGCAGTTCTTATAATGGCAAAAGTTAAAGGTTCTACGACAGGTCCAACCCACGATTTGGCTCTATTTAGAATCGACTAGATGAAAAGTAAATAACACTGACAATTCTTTTGAATGTGATGTCCTCTTTTAGGCTTAGTTCCATCTAGAATCAATATCTGCCCTGTTGTTGGTAGATGTTTAATATGAATTTACTTCTAAAAAAAAAAATCAGTAATTGAAGAAAGACTACATTTCATGTTTTCATGTTCTTTGATCCTGTTTTTTGTAATATCTAATATAATGTAATAAAAAGTAAAATTGTCACTTCAGATAAATGTTTATCCACATTGAAATCGTAGCATTTATACCTTAATAACCTGGCATATAGTGGTTTAAAAAGATCTTTGTTTTTTTTCATTGTTATATTACAGTTAACAGCGTGTGTGTATGGTGCAGTCTCGATGTTACACCCCCTCCATTGGCAGCATATATACATTCCTGTGACTCCATCACATCTAATAGACTACTGCTCAGCTCCAATGCCATTCATCATAGGTGTACATTCTTCATTCATGGAGGTATAGAAATCAAATCAAATGTAATTCATGAAATAATTTCATATTAATAATAATCATAGAAATGAAGAATAATTATATTGTGCACATATCCACTTGCAAGGTTCTCATAGCACTCTTCCTATATTATTTTCAGCTAAGCCAAGCTAGGCTACCGATATTGGTGCTCACAGCTTTTCTTTTTTTTATAGAAATTCCTTCCTGCCAGTAACCATTTACTTCACCGAGGTTGAGAGCGTTATGATGTGGTTGAATTATGTCTAACCTACAAAATATTAAGGATCATGTATATACAAATAATGAATGTTTATGAGTGCAGTAGACAGAATACTTCATGAGGCGAAAGATGAAGCGATCCATTCAACAAGGCTCGTTGAATGGATCATTATTTCATCTTTCAGCAGATGAAATCCTTGTCATGTGACATTTATAAATTTGACAAAAAGTGCATTCAGTGTGTACATGGTCTGTTGTTGCAGACAAAATGCACACTGCAAACACGGGTGTTTTTATGTGTTCCTCGGTGCTCGTGCAATAGACAAAACGATAAATGGATCCACAATTGCACGGATGATGACGTGATTGTTAAATGGGCTAAATAATGGGTATCAAACAACCAATCAAATGACAAGGATCTATCTAGGTGTCATATAATATCCACATAACAAATTTTAAACAAAATTAACATGCAGTTACTAAAATCATGAAGACAAAGTCTGTAGACTAATGACTTGACATCAATGTATTTACCATGCAGGAAGTCAGCATTGATGCCAATTCTGAGAGGTCTTCATTCAGAAAGTATTCAGAAAAAGATGATATCAAATCATCTTTTTTGAAAGGCAGTAAAAATTCTGAATAAAAGAATTAAAACAAAAAAGGCTGCATAATCCAGATGATTGGTTGAATGATATTTGTTTATGCTTTTAGAATCTTTCTGTACTGCTTGACCATATTGTTGTGACTCCTTCAACATCCTTTATATGTTTATGTGATTATGATATAGTGTTGTTTTTTTCCTGACACTTTTCAGAAAGTGAAGAAGATGGCGTTAGATGAAGTGGTGATACTCGATGCTGATAATAATTCAATAGAAACACCTTTCAATGATTTACAAGTACTTCCATCTGAAGCAGTAAGTTAAACACAAAGGGGGAAGTCAACAATTATTTCAAGTGGGGTATAATGAATGCAAAAAAGAGAGCAAAAACATATAGAGGAAGGATTTGGTGAAAATGCACTGAAGAATAACAATTAAATGGGTATTTGAACTTTTAATTTGTGAAATCACAAATGAGCAGCTTCAATATGTCATAAAGTATAAATTCCATAAAAGTTTCATGGAATATTGACAAAGCTTTAAAACTTTTTTTTTATTGGTTGTCTTTACTGTTTTTTCCCTAATATATGGGGGAGCACCTTGCATCAGGGCTGCTGCTTTTTATACCCTGAATCCAGACTTTTTTAACATTTTTCCAGCTTTAAAAAACACTTTTTTCATGTTGGAAAGAGGTCAATCTAAATTATTTTCATCACTTTTATGTGGCATCTTCACAATTTGAAACATTAAGCATTTAATAACTAATTAATTTAAATCTTTAAAAAAAATATGCAAACCATTTTATTTTTCTTGTTTATCTACAAGAGAAATAAAATCTAAAACTAACTATTATTGATTGGAAAAAAATCCTATAGCTGGCTTAAATGCCTTGCCAACATGTATTCTCCATTTCTCAGCAATAACACATTTGCTACCAGAATGAGATGGCACATACAAACACTTAGGTGGCCATTTTATTTGATACTTTCAACCTATCTTGGGATTTCTACTACAACTCGCATCCATTATTTGTGGAGGTGTCGTGGTTCAATTACTTGACTCTTAAGGCCACCGCACACCTTACGACCCGACCGGTCGCCGACTGGCTTGCGACTGGGTGAGGGAGATGTGACGTCACAGCTCTTGTCAGCTTGAGCGTTGCAGACCGGTCAGAGACAAGTCGCAAGGAAAATCGGAAGGATTTGACATGTCGAATCCTAATGATTAGATCGCATGCTCAATCCAACCTCCACCTAATCAGACAGCAGAGTTGCATAACGTGTATTATGATAAACGACGCGCATACGCAATAGTAAGCGCAATTTCTCAGATACTATACCAAGAAGGAAAAAGCGCATGCGTGAGTCACAGATTGGATCGCAAGGTGTGCAGTGTCGAGGCTTATGAATGCCTTGCCATTCATCTCCCCTCACTCGGTCGCAAGCCAGTCGCCGACCAGTGGGGTCGTAAGGTGTGCAGTGGCCTTTAACTCTTCATGCGTTACGTTCGCATTATTGCACACCCGTAGGCGTGTTTCGTTCGCATTTTTGCACAACCACGCATCTCCTATAGACGTCCCCTGTCCCATTGTTTTTCGAACAATTATTGCATGCCCCGGTGCGTACCTAGCTACAATGTATAGCTTGGCGTTTTTGTATACCGTACATGTGTACCGATCGATCGATCGTGCGTGAGACATTAGTTTAGAGTTTGACGGATTATCGCAGTTTACAAATTACAGAATCGTTGAGTTATCAAAAAAAAATCAATACATCCTGATCACAGCCAGGAAGTTCATTGAAAAAAGAGAGGAGAAAATCAATAAAACCCTCCTCACAAACAATACCATGGCCAGGTTTATTGTTAGAAATCTGTGACTCATGGCACGAATGTGAATGTGAGGGGACCACTGCTAACATAATGCAACACACGGGGGGTTTACAGGTGAACGCATGAAGAGTTAAACCATGGGTCGAGAGTTCAAATCCCACCTGGCACTAATGTCCTATGGCAAGGCACTTACCAACTTTTGTCACTCTCCACCCAGGTGTTAAATTGGAACCCGGTAAAATGTGAAAGTCAATGTGATTAGATTGGCATGTGTGCACCAATAAATGGTTGCCTGGCCAGGATACTCCCCAGGGAGTGGAGGTGGTGCACTTTATGTGTGGAACATTGATGGATCTTATGACCTAGGTAATAAAAATTACATTATAAAGCGCTGAGAAACCAATATATGAAGCACATTTTAAATGTAACTAACTATTGTTATTTTAAAAATGATAAAGATGTTAACTTGATGATTATATTATCAGGTGACGCAGCTGAAACACAACCTGAAGAATTCAAGTCAAGTGAGCGGCGATGGTGTGGCGAGGTCATTTCTCAAGACGTTAGTCTACCTTCTTGGTAGCTATAGAGAAGCACTTACTCTAGAGGTATTCCTATATTCTTAACCTTATTGTTTGAGGGGAGGGGGAAGAGATGCCTTAGGTTTACATCCTTGGTAGCTATAGGGAACCAATCTTTTTCAGAGGTATTCCATTATTCTTTATCTTATTATTTGTTTGAGGTAAATGGGCATAGGGGATGATGGATGATTATTAAAATAAATAAAGCTACACATGTTCTTATACCTTTGAATATATAGATTAACTTGCTAGATTTTAAGTAGTTAAGATTAACTTATTCCTATCACGTATGTATCTCAGGAGTTTGGAAATACCACCACAATGTGCCCCTCTAGTAAAAAAGCACAATGGGCAATTTGTCCATATGCCTCTTATTTTTCTAGTTCATTATTTATGTGACCTCTCATATTCAGAGTTTGTTTCATGATTTTTATTTCCCTTGAGAAACGTTAGATATGATTTACTACTGTTAACAGGTGATACATGAATAATGATGTAAAGTTAGTTCAAGTCATTTTTAGGTTTTTTTTACAAATGGTATTCTTCTTTATGCTCTTTGACAATATTTCATGCTACATTCATGTCTTATATAATTTTGTTTGTTCTTTGTGTTTAGAATGGAGAAATTGTATTTGACAGAGATGCATTTGTAAGCAATGGTTCCAGACATGAATTAGCATTCAGGAATACAGTACTTCAGCTCCAACACTTTGCACAGGTGAGTATCATCTATTATCATCTATATAGATTGTTTTAGCGATGCATTAAACATTTTGGTCGGCATCAATTGCCCTTGCAGTACCAGAGCGTATCCCTAAAAAGGACAGAAATCTGACAAATATCCCATAGGCTCCTTAACAAAATTCGCTTTTGAATATGAGAGCATATTCAACAGTTCAGGGCACATGAAATGTGCAACCTGTACAACAATGAAAGCAATGCGATGCGCAGCATAAAGCACAACTACGCTCCATGACGTCATAATGAACTACATGCAAGTCGCACGTCAACGACCAAATTTGATCCTATGAAGTGATATTGGCATAATGTGATAAATGATATGACTTGTTAAATGAAATTGCTCCCTATTTTTTTTTTGGGGGGGGTGGAATAGATGATAATGATAATATTTGATGGCTTTATTTTATGAAATTAGGGCCAATATTCCACTCATCTGCAATTCTTGGAGTATTTTCCTGAATTCTTGGAATATTTCTGGTATTCCATTCTGAGCCATCCAATATGATATAGTTATCATTCCTAACATTATTCAAGATAATCTTATGTATATGAAATTCATGATGATAGTGATGGGAGTTATGATTGTAATGATGAGGATGATGACAGTATTGATTCGACATCCTGCTCACTTTTAAAGCTAAGGCCAAACCAATTGCATAATTGATGGAGAGCTTAATGAATGCAATCATTTAAGAGTTGGTGATGATAAGTTAATAATTATTTTTGTGAATGTTCGGGGGCAAGCTATAACTTTGAAGCAGTTTGGATGTAACTTTGTCAGGGAAGGAAGTTGAGTGAAGAATAATAATAATAGTATTTCTAAAGCGCCAAATCCACATTAATTATGTGCTCAAGGCGCTGAAATATACTTGGTATATTATTATTACCCGGGCTGTAGCTGAGTGGCCATATACGTGTAGGCGCTACAGGATTCAAGGAATAAATCCTACTGGTACCCATTCACCTCACCTGGGTCAAGTGCAGCACAATGTGGATAAATTTCTTGCCGAAGGAAATTGCGCCTTGGCTTGGATTCTAACCCACGACCCTCTGTTTCCCAAAGTCCCAAGACTAATCCACTGGGCCACAATGCTCCACATATAGAATGTGTATTCTGTCATCATATAAGTCATGTCTCTTCCACTGAAACAAAAATGTGATTATTTGCTTTATATTTATGATTGAAAACAATTCATTTATAGAAAGGAAAGATGGCTTATATATCTTAGTGTTCATACCTGGTGGGTATATCATAAAGCTGTTCGTAAAGTTGCGCAAGACTTAACACATGACTGGGGACCTGTCTTGTGCCACACTATCCGTATGTAGCTCACTTTGCACCTAAGATCATGTTCCGGTTGTGTGTAAAGTTGTTTGTAACTTTACAAACAGCTTTATGAAACACCCACCTAAACTGGGATTGTCAAATTTGGGCAAGGCTGAGAAGTAGGATTGTGTGAGTTTGTAAAATATGCTTGCTTCTGTTCACTTAGGATAGGATAGTGCACAGTGTAAGGGGATTTTATCTTAATCCTATGTAGGCCGGGGTATTTTGGGAGTAAAATATGGCCGGGGGGGGGCCTCCCAGGCCCCTTAAGATCTCGGCCGTCGACCGCGCGATTGCGCTGGAAATTGGCACACCGGTTGCCTGGGACATAATCTACAAGATTGTATAGTAATTTATTTCATGCGAATTGCTATTAAGTGATTATGCTAATTTATGCATAATTAGTATGCAAAATCATACTTTTTCCTCTAACTCCCTAAATAAAGCTCCAAATGTACTAATTTTTGGCATAGTAACTCTTTGTGGTGTTCTTAGCAAGTGTAAATGAAAAAATTGCAATATCAAATCATTTTCTTATGTATTTCTTTTTTTTCTTTTTTTTTCATTGTTTTTTCAATGAAATTTGTTGGTGACTCTTCTGTGATCATAAAAAGCATAAAATATTGCGCGATTCGTTGAGGGGGGCCTCCGAGGCCCCCCCCCCCCCCCCCCCGGCCAGATAGGGTTAAAGGGGAATCCAGCCTTGGCCATAAAATGTTGTGTTGGGAAGGAGAAAAATAAATTAAACAGAATGGTGAAAGTTTGAAAGAAATTGGACAAGCAATAAGAAAGTTATAGCTGCTTTAAAATTGAGATCACTAATACTATGTAGATTTCAAATTGGCAACTGGGTAAGTAAATTATGACAAGGGGCAAGGACAACTTTCCCATAGGCCATGTACTTTATTATCAGGGATTTGTGGTTTTCTCCTAAGTACCCATTCCCCTGGGGCAGTAATCTAAATATAACCCATGTAGTATATTGTTTTATGTCCTCATGAAAGAAAAATATAATTTGAAATAAAACTTTTTGGGAAAATGACATTTTAGCCATAATATGTATTGGAGTACATGGAAGAGTAGTCCTTGCCTTACATCACTATGACATCCCATATGCGGCCAATTTGAAATCTCCATGGGCATAGTGATTACCAATATTTACAACTTTTAAAAATTCATATCTCTCTTTTTGTTTGTCCAATATTGTTCAAACTTTCACCTATCAACTTGTCTGATTTTTCTTTTCCTTATAAAAACAAGTTTTTATTTGGGTTGGATTCCCCTTTAAGGTAGTACAGAGTTCAACACACTTTTATAAAAGGTAGTGCACAGTATGCATACTCCAGATAATGATGACTTTCATTATGACTCTTCAATTCAAAACATGAAAGCTCAGCAAAAACAGAACACCATATTGTGTTCGCTTGGTAAATTTTCTATGTATCATTCACGTTTTACCTATGAGATACTCTGAAGATCCTCATAACCAACCAGATTATTTTATCAATATCAATATTAACCCTACCTAATGCCAGTAAAGGGGAGTTTGACCTATTATCAAAGGACCTGGGCAAGTTGTCCACATTGTCTGATGAAGACTAGCAGGTGCAGTCAAAATGTCGCTACTACAGTTTGCTTTATTTTGAGACAACAGATCAACTCGGTTATCGAAATATCACCTTCTCTTTTTCAGTTTGTTGAGTTTCGAGTAGGTGCCCTGAATAGGAATGAAGCTATAGATGATCTCTTTGAGGAAGAACTTGACAGCAGAATAGCATCAGGTGAGCATTACATCAAACCCTGGTATGAGAGACCACCGCTGCTCAGATCTGGGCCCTGTCGTACAAAGAGTTACGATTGATCTAATCAGTCATAACTCTATGGAAATCCATCAGTGTCATAATTTTTTCTACAGGAAATTTGAACAATGTCCTTTGTATGCAAAGAGGAGCATTATGAATTTTCAAGATAACAATGAATGCTTGAATATGCATCATAGTTGGAAAATATTTTGAACAAACATCATAATAGTTGTTAACGTTGCTGGCCGTCCATAGTTGTGATTGATTGGATCAATCGCAACTCTTTGTAAGACGGGGCCCAGAACTGCGGTCTTATACCCCAGTTTTAAAAACCTTGTTAGGGGATCCAAGATATTTAATTTTCAAGCACTATCAACTGTGCATGGCCATATTATCCCTGTCATCTAACTTTTCACCTACGAAGGCCAGTGTGAGCATTGAGCCAGTGTTAAACGACAAATGTCAGCTCTGATATTATGGAAGAGCAGCTCTGCCTGTGGTAGGCCATTTGGAATTAAATTGTTGTAGTTGATATTTAATCATCTTTTTGATAGGTATATCATATTCAGAAATCTAATGTTAATTTGTTTTCAATTTCGAACAAGTAAAATTAAGGGAGGGGGGAGGGAGGGAAGAAAAAAAAGTAAAGAAGGAAAGGTAAGAGGAAAGGAAAGAATAGACACGGAAAAGGAGATAGAGAGTAAAAAAAAATTTAGGTGTAGAAAAAGGAGAAAACTAAGGAGGTACAGAAAGAAAGAAAGAAATTTGAAAAAGGAAAGAAAGCCAAATTAGAAGATAAGAAAGATACATCCAGTTTGTACATTGTATACAATGCTTCACATGTGGCCTCCTGCTGTGACTGTGGACTGATAGAGGTCAAGAAACATGTTTAGATACTTAGATAGCTGTCCTGGGGTGATTTCATTTTATCATGCTTTGAAAAGAGAATTGATGCAGTGGCAACAGGGGTATATCTCCTTAAACAGAGGTTTTTCTTCATGGGATAACACACTGATCTTCCATTACTGCAGATAGACTCAGAGCTTCAAACCTTTACAAAATTCAGTAACAAACTTCCCATCACATGTACTTGAAAATGTTTCAAATGAATCGTCACTCATTATGAATTCAAGCAAGTATATAGATGCACTTATTTAATACATTGAATATGTACAGTAATACATTGTGCAGTAGCAAACTAGTAACAGTGACAAAACAATGTGCATGACATGCATGTTCATGTCTCTATATTCTCATGTGAAAAATGGGAACTGATGTTCAATTACATCCCTACACATCTAAAGCAGAGTAAGATTTTCTTTATTTCTGAAGAGTGCCTTTTTCTAGGAAAGAATAGTACCACATAATGAATTTCCCTCAAAATTATGAATTTTGTAAATATTGGATTTGATTTGTTCTTCTGGCAAGTTTGGAGAATGCAGCATCATATGCTTTACTTGTTCATTATATTCCTATGGCAACTCCTTGTGCTTTCATTATCTTATTTTTTTTACAAATTTAACCTGAGGCAAAAGAAAAATTGCAAATATTCATATAATAAAGTATAGCTGTCATTCTTATGATCTCATTTAAACTGTGGCAAATTTCATACTTTGTTCCAACTATGTGTATTTTTTATATTGTTTAAAGGTTATGAAAACCTGCATATTTCAACTAATATCTTTTAAAATGATTGGGGAAAATGATTTTAATTGCCATATTCTATTTTTTAAAGAAGATTTCCATTTTCTGTTGTGTTTAGGTTCTAAGATCCAAGAGAATATCAGAAGACGTCTACTACAAGCTAAAGCTAAGAGCACTGTGCTATATGGAAAGATTAAAGACAAGTCAAGAGATGCCAAAGATAGGGTAAGGAATAGATCTACCTGTTTATACATATATCTATCAATCTATTTATCTATCTATCTGTCTATCCATCCTCTCATCCATCCATCTGTCCACCCACCCATCCATCCATCCATCTATCTATCTGTCTATCCATCCATCTGTCCACCCATCCATCCATCTATCCATTTGTCTATACATATCCTTTAATCATTCTATCTCCAGTTTGGGGATTTTCAGGCCCACTATTGATCCATCCACCCATCTATCAATCTATGCATACATCTATCTATTTATCTATCTGTCTATCTATCCATCCATCTATCCAACCGTCCATCCATCCATCAATCCACTCATCCATCCATCCACTCATCCATCCATCCCTTTGTCCATCAACCTACCCATCCACCCACCCATCCATCTATCTTTTTGTCTGTCTATTTATCCTTCCTATCTCCAGTTTAGGGATTTTTAAAGGAATTGGGCCTATCATTGAACCATCTATCTATCTGTCTATTTCTCCATCTGTTCATCTTTTATTTCATCTTTCTATTTACCTATCCATCTATCTATAACACTAATTTCAGTCAATAAAGATTATTCATAATCTATTTCTCGATATCTGTTTTAAGTGTTGATGAAATTGCATCTGTGTTTCAGAAAACTGAGGGCAGTATTACTGCTTGCCATGTGTTTTCTTTTTCTTCAGTTGATGTAATCATAGTGTTATTCTGAGTATCATACTTTATCCATTATTAGTCTGCTGTGCAAACCATTCACTCAAATTAAAGAGTTTGAATGCAAAGCCTTCAATGACATGTTTACTGAAGGCCTGACATGAAACAGCAAGTCTTATATGTGCTAGTCTTGTGTGAAGACCCACTTATTGACCAAAGTTTCAATTAGAGTCTGCGCCTGCAGACTAATCCAATGTGTACATCGTTGTGCATCAGCTTGTAATATTTCTAACTGAATATTCCAGGTTCTTGGGGATAAGGACTCCAACAAGAAGGCAAGAATTCAATAATTTATTTCTTAGCAAATTATTTTAAAATTAGTTAACAAAACTTAACTCCTGGCTTGTTGAAATGGGGAAGAGGGGAATAATGCTAAGATCAGCTTCAGCAGTTAATGTTTAAATGCAACATCAATTCTGAATCTCATATTATTGCTTCAGCGGTGGTATACCTGTATAAAAACCAATGCATAAACATGAAGTGTAGCTTTGTGACCATGCTTCCTGCGCTTGACAGGTAAATGGGGCATTACATGTGTTGTACGATTAATTCTTTTTCATACAGTCAACGCCCTGCATTGAAAATTTATTCAGCTTTATTTGTAATGCACATGTAATCATTTCTATGATGCAGCTCATATCTCAAATCATGTTGTGTTGATCAATGTTTTGCTTGGCTACCAACAAGGAAAGTTCGGTTTAAGTTCTGATTTTTATGGTAATTTTTACCTGGGAGTTTCAAGTATTCCTGAGGTGAAAAGATAATTTATGCATTGACATTCGTACGGAAACCCACCTAGCTCATAATGTAACTTATTGAAATTGATTGTTGTTCTTTGGAAACTCCCAGTTATGGCAGCCACAATGTTCGAATTTGGGCTCATCTCATGTACATAAAAATTGTTCCTGTTTTATTTGTGTTGCGAGTTCATGTGCACGGTATTGCTACCCTACAGTTATTGCAAGGAAAGTCATGTACCTACACACTTCAGTGTTTTTACAGCAAATGTTGAAAGTACCCCCCCCCCCCCTAAAAAAATAACCTGTGAAATTCATTTTTTTTTTAATTCAGAAGTGGATTTCCTTGTATAAATTTTGGTTTAATTTGCCATATGATGGAATAATGAAAAAGCATTATTCTGCTTGGAGTGTGATTCAATGTCTGTATTGTATTGGGAGTACTTTCATAATGAAATGCACTATATAACAAATTTCATTATTATTATTAAGAGCTGATTATACGATTGTAGATTAAATGACCCTTGCTTTGGGCTTTGCTTCTTAAGGCTTTTATAATATGATATTCAATTCACTTCCTGAAAATGCTTTCAAAAGCTAATGATAGCTTTCAATACCTTTTAATGGCTTCCTTAATAGGTGAATGGTATTTCTGCACAAGAAGTTTGAATCTGTTTGTCTGTAAACATTTGTATAGCTTCAAGAAAAATTATGAAATTATCAAAAATATAAGATAGCTTTTTGGGTGCTTTTGCTTGTTATCGCTATTTTCAATGCTATTCCCAATTAATGTGCTTCCAAATAAAGGTCTTATTCCCCGTATTCTAGAAATAAATGACTTTGTAATATTGATATATCGGACATACTTCTGTGCAGTTCAATGCCTTATTCCATGTTTAGAATGTTATTTTCAAGTTACTTCAACTTTCATAACTTGTTTACTATAGAAGTATGCAATTTGAAACAAAAACAATGACATTACCAAATGTCGTCCAGCCTAGTTATACTGTTCTAGGCTTGTCAAGCATGGATATATTAAAAATAGCTGGATGGAGCTTGTTGTATGCTGCTACACACACAACCTTGAGGCAAAGTAAAAGTACTCCAAGACACAACAGTATATGGGAACATACCAACATGTAAGATACAGCACACACATGTGTGGAACTTTGTGCGCGCTTGACTCTTACTTTTAATGGCCTCAAAAGAAGAGTGCATCGTAGCTCTATCCAGCATTTTTATACCTATGTTTTCAAGTGGCTGGCCACGAAGAAGAAGCAGGTGGAAAAGTGAAAGAGGAGGAGAAGTAGGAGGAAGAGGTGGAGGAGAAAGAGGATGGAAGAATAATAGAAAGCAGAGGAGGAAGAAGAAGAGGAGAGAGATGACGATAATGATGATAAAATCATTAAGGCTAACAATGAATAAAAGTGATCTTTATCAATGTCATAGAAACTTTTACAAAAATATGATTGATAATGATGCAAGATCAATGTATATATTTATATTTTTTTTTTGGGGGGGAGTGAATGATAGATATAGAAATTGTTCAGAGACTTTTATACATGTACATGTATATATGAATGTGCAATTTAATGATGTTTTAATGGTTATCAAGAACGAATTATGTTTGAGAGTTGATGGCTAATCTTTCAATTTTTTTCTTCAAATTATCTTGAGTCATTCATTCCGCAACTCCTACTCATTACTACATGTAGATACCCACATTAATGAGGATGCCTATGTAAAATAGCATTAGTAATAGGTCGTTCCTCAGTTTTAGGTGGTTTTTCAGTCTTAGTTGTGCCTATTTTGAGGTCTCTCACTTCTCTTAATATTAGCACTATACAAAATTTTGACTTTTAAGGTGACTATTATCCATGTACTTTAGTTTTTTTTTCCTCCATATTTCATCTTCTTTTAATGCTGCTATGAAGGTTGTACAGGCTCAGGGAAATTTCAAAGTTCCTGTAAGTCTATCTCTCATATTCTTTTATATGCTCGTCCTGCATATTTAGTATTACTATTTTGGTAGTAGGATATTCCTATCTGTCATAGTAATAGAGAGTAAAGTCATTAGTTCGACCAGTTTTGTTATCATTTTACACTCCAGTAGAATCTGCATATTAAAGTCAAATTTCTTTTGACAACCAATATCTGTTTTTAGTAGGCAAATTTTGAGTTATAAGTAGCCACAGTTTGAATCATATTGTTGTAAATGATGCACACTTTACTTATATTCTGGGTCCTGTTTCTTAAAGGACTTGCAACTGTTGTAACTTTGCCATTATGGCAACTTCCATGGTAACCTTGATTATGATTGGCTGCTGAGCCCTGTTACCATGGTAGTTGCCATTATGGCGAATTTACAACAGTTGCAAGTCCTTTATGAAACGGGACCCTGATTTGCAAAAATAGTTCAGTTGACTTTAGGAATTTTTACTTTATGCGTTCCATTAATATGAGAACCAATATTAGTTACTCCATCAAATAGATAAATGGACTATGATACTTTGAAACAATTTACATGAAATCTGGTATTGTAGTTGGAAAGCCACACAATGTGCAAGCGCTTTATTTGGAACAATCTGTATTTGAAAGGTAATTTGCATTTCAGCATATAAATATGTTTTTATTTTTAGTTTCTTTTCTTGAAAAATATGATATAAACAAACTACATACCTTTTTATAAGCTAAAGATATGGATAACGTTCTTAAAATGATTTCAACCGTAAGTATCCTGGGTATTTATAAACTAGAGAAATTGTAAGGAATTATTTTTTTTACTGCACATGGGTATGTGACAAAGAATCCTATTCCCATGATGCATCAATGTTCTATGACCTACTTACCACTGAGAATTCAAATTCAATGATATAATTAGCTTGTATAGCTCTATATATGAATGTATGTATGGTAACCTGTTGGCCATTAAAGCTGTTTGTAAATTATGGACTACTTTTTGCACTACTTTATGAACAACTTTAGGTATCAATTTATGCACAACTTCAGGCATGTCTGGTGACTGTCGTGTTCATACTGAGACATCCAAGCTTTTCCTCATTTTACCTGTACATATAACATCATGCATGTTAATTTCCTAATCAAACTATAAAAAAAAATTGATTTTCAATTCCGATGCATGTTAAGTGCTTGCCTAATGGCAAACAATTTGTATTATGAATCTGATTTAGCAGCGAAAAGGTGTCAATTTGCTGTAATGTCGCGCATAAAGTCGTGTGAAAGTTCTGCTTGAAGTTGTGAATAAATTCATTCATAAAGTCATTCATATCTTGCAAACAGCTTTATGAAAGACTACCCTAGTATTGATATAAATGGTGCATGAATCCATTTACTGTGACCCTTCTGCACAGTTTCTATTATTAAAGGGGAATCCAGCCTTGGTCATAAATGTAGTGTTGGAAAGGAGAAAAATAGATAAAACAGAATGGTGAAAGTTTGAAAGAAATCGGACCAGCAATAAGAAAGTTATGGCTGCTTTAAAATTGAAATCCCTATGATTATGTAGATTTTAAATTGGCAACTGGGTAAGTAAATTATGACAAGAGGCAAGGACAACTTTCCCATAGGCCATGTACTTAATTATCAGGGATTTGTGGTTTTCTCCTAACTGCCCATTCCCCTGGGGCAGTAATCTAAATATAACCCTGGTAGTATATTGTTTAATGTCCTCATGAAAGAAAAATAAAATTTGAAGTAAAACATTTGAAAAAATGACATATTGGCCATTTTATGTATTGGAGTACATGGAAGAGTAGTCCTTGCCTTACATCACTGTGACATCACATATGTGGCCAATTTGCAGTCTCCATGGATCTAGGGATTACCAATATTCACAACTTTTAAAAAATCATAACTTTCTTATTATTTGTCAGATAGTGTTCAAACTTTCACCTATCAACTTGTCTGATTTTTCTTATTCCCCTAAGAACAAGTTTTTATTTGGGTTGGATTCCCCTTTAATATATTTACCTTGGTATATATTTATGTATGTCATTGTCCATCGATGATATTGTTGATAGGCATAAATATATATAAAATCTCAAAATAATCTATTTCAAGGAGTGCTATTATTATCAAGTATATAATATCCTTCAAATCACTGCACTCTACCAGTGTATGAACAGTCAGGTACTTGTATAGGTCACTACTATAATGCAGTTTTATCAGACTTTTAAACTTAACTCACGTTTATAGGAGTGGGTTTTCTCCATTAAAATTATGTTATCTGGCACTGCCTTTTATGTGTATCAGTCAATAGTACTATATCATATCAATTTATTTTCTATTTGTACATGTTTTTGATACTTCATAATTATTTTGCTAGAGAAAGTAGAACAGCACGTTAAATTGCACTCTCACCATATCTAATAAAATATACAGTGTATTGTGACTCAAGGATATATGATTTGTTGCTTCAAAACGAGGAAGAATTTTTTCCTTCAGAACATTTTTGTCTGCATCTTGAATTGTTGCATCTTCAAATAAAGAGAATCCTACCAAAGTTATAAGATTAATGGATAAACTGTCCTACATGTACATTGTACTTTGGTATTTTTATCAGAAAAACTTAGGGCTCATGTTTTGTCAGTTCATACCAGTTGTCCATAAGGTCAATCGAAAGCTCTTTAAACAGACCTCAGTCACGTTCCAAAGTCTCTGTCCATTCCTATCACACTAAAAAAAGAAAGGATTCAATCTTAAAAAAAAATCACCCATGGACTTTGTTTGTTGACCAGTCACTTTACCTTTATTTCATAAAAATATATAAATGATCATTTTCCCTTTACAATCTATGTCTTAACCAAAGGTTAAGTTTTTGAAATGACAGCATAACTTAGAAAGTATTTGGACCTAGTTCATGAAACTTGGCCATAAGGTTAATCAAGTGTTACTGAACATTCTGTATTAGTTTCAGGTCACATGACCAAGGTCAAAGGTCATTTAGGGTCAATGAACTTAGACCATGTTGGGGGAATCAGCATCAAAATCTTAACCTAAGGTTAAGTTTTTGACATGTCATCATAACTTAGAAAATATATGGACCTAGTTCATGAAACTTGGACATAAGGTTGATCAAGTATTACTTAACATACTTTCTGAGTTTCACATCACATGACCAAGGTCAAAAGTCATTTAGGGTCAATGAACTTTGGTCAA